>NC_135834.1:17004504-17312304 GCF_964213995.1 Mustelus asterias | reverse complement strand
GTATTGGAGCACTTGCTTTTTCTGATATATATATGAATGATCTTGGTTTGCAGGGACAGTGCGAAAGTGTGTGTATTGCACAAAACATGGAAGTATTGTAAATTGTGAAGAGGATAGTGGAGGATTTCAAAATGACAGATGCATTTGCAGAGTGGGCAGATGGGTGGCAGATGAAGGTCAATGCAAGGACGTGTGAAGTGTTGCGTTTTGAGATGTAGAAATAAATGGAAAGACAATTTAAGATAAGGGGTAAAATTCTAAAAGGGAGCAGAGGCAACTGGGTGTATATGTGCATATATCATTGAAGGTGGCAGGGCATGTATAGAGAACAGTTAAAAAACATGTAGCGCTCTGAAATTCATAAATGGGGCACGGAGTATATGAGCAAGTGTTTTAGGCTGAACATATCGAAGACACTAGTTAGACCTCAGCAGGAATTTATTACTTTTCTGTTCGCCACATTATTGGAAGGGAGTGAACACTTAGGAAAGAGTGCAGAAGAGCTTTGCAAGAAAGGAATGAGAAACCTCAGCTGTGAGAATAGATTGAGATGTTTGGAACTGTTCTCCTTGGAGAAAAGAAGGTTAAGAGGAGATTTGTTAGAGGTGTTGAAAATCATGAGGGGATGGAGAGAGAAGATAGGGAGTAAATGCTCTCCCACGTAAAACGATCAAGAAGAGGGCACAAATCTAAAGAGATTTGCAGCAGAAACACATGTGACGTGAGGAAAATATACGGATTGACACAACAAGTGATTCCGGTCTGAATGCACTACCTGGATGTGTTGCGGAGGTAGATTCAATCGAGGCATTCAGGAGGGCATGAGATTGTTACTTGAATAGTTACAATATGCTGCGGTTCGTGGGGAAGAAAGAGGAATAGCACTGAGACCTAATGCTCGTCAGAGAACGTGATAGGCGGATTCTGTGTATGTGCAAGTCAGTCACTGTTTCTAATATTTATACAGCAAGAAAGAGCTCACGCTGATGTGCCAGTTGATTCCTTTCTCAGGACGTCCCTGAGGACTGAAAGTACAACCAGGTTTCGATTATGGTGACCTTTGCTCGTGTTTGGGTATCAATAGCAAAACAAAATGTCTCAATTCCTGGTGTACATTTCTGTCGATCTTAATAAAATAAGAATTTTGACCATCGCAGAATGCGAGACCATGGGTGCCAGAATGTCCACTTTAATAGGCAATGAGTGCAATGAGTTTTCTTTGGTTCATGAGATCACTTTACTCCACGAGGCCATGCCCTTTTATTGTAATGCACAGGCTTTCTTTCACAGTATACTGCAGTGCACAATCAGGCTCTTTCTATTTCATTGGGCCGTGACTCTGATTTATCACACTGGGCACTACTTCAGTTACAGAATAAAATACAAATTCCCTGTTTAAACAGAGTGTCTGAGTACAACATGCATTGTTCTGATTATGTGCATTAGCCTCTGTATTAATAATTGCCGGATTAGGTCATGTCATTTCTAAAATGCACAATTTTGAATATTTGCGGTGGTGCTAAGAGTGCCTATCGAACGTGTTCAGGATGGTATCAGCTTTCTTGAGTGTTTCTTGATTCGAGCACGTCCAGGCAAGTGAACAGTATTTCAGCGGCTTTGACCTTTAAATCGCAGACAGGCTTTGGCGAGACAAACGGTGAGTTTCACGCCTCCAAATGTACAGTCTCCGGTAAGATCCTACAGCCTCTGCGTTAAACGTCTGGCCCAGTCAGATTATGGCCAGTTTTAAGCGCCCAGGTTGTTGAAAGTGTGGGATTCAGCGATGGTGATTCCACCGAATGTGATGGGGAGAAGTTAGATTATCTCTTATTGGAAACTGGCACTGCCTGACACCTGTGTGCCTTACATTACACTTGCGATATATCAGACCAAGCACAGATGTTTGCTTGTGTAAGGATCCCGGCTGCATCACTGTCTGATGAGTCACGAATAGTGCTTCACATTGTGAAATTATTAGCGAACATCTCCACTTCTGACATCCTGATGGAGGGGAGGTCAGTGATGAAGGAGGCAAATAGCTTTTGGCCTCTACGGTGGCACAGTAGTTCGCCCTGCTGCCTCAAGCTTCAGGGGCCCGCGTTCAATTCCAGGCTTTGGTCACTGTCTGCACATTCTCCACGTGTCTGCGTGGGCTTCCTCCAAGTGCTCCGGTTTCCTCCCACAGTCCGAAAAACCTGTTGGTTCGGTGCATTGACCTTGCTAAATTCTACCTCAGTGTACCCGAACAGGCTCCTGGAGTGTGGCAACCAAAGAATGTTCACAGTAACTTCATTGCAGTGCTAATGCAAGCCTAATTGTGACACTAATGGATAAACTTTCAAGAAAAACTGTCTCTTGGCACTCCTGCAGTGATGTCCGGTGTTGCACAAACATATGTGTTTTAACTTCTGTCGCGAATAATGACATAAGTTGGAATTTAAATACTTAAACACAATTCATTTTATTCTGTAGCTACTTAAACAACAGTAAATACGTGCAATGCATCAACCAAATACTCACTAACAGTTACTTTACTTAATAGAGAATAATTGACATGAGTGATAGGCAACTAGTTACACCGGGGCGTCGGGAGGAAGACACGTGGGTCACAGTTAGGAGGAGTAAATGTCAGAAGGGTAACGTACCAGAGAGTATTCCAGTGGCTGTCTCTCATAATAGGAAGGGCTCGGCGACAGGTGTGAGAGGGGAGGGGAGTGAGCAATTAGAGGAGGGGTCACCTGTGGTTGTCCCACTCCAAAACAAGTATATTGTTTTGGATAGTGTGGGGGAGGATGACTCTCCAGGGGTAAGCCACAGTGACCAGGTCACTGGCACACAGTCAGGCTCTGTGGCCCGGAAAGGAAAGAGAGGGGTTAGGAGAGCAATAGTGGTGGGGGATGTGTCGGTTAGAGGCACGGACAGGCGATTCTGTGGGTGCGAACGGGACTCCAGGATGGTAGTCTGCCTACCTGGTGCTGGGGTCATGGATGTCTCCGAGCGGATAGGAGGCATATTAAAAGGGGAAGATAAAGAAACGGATGTCATTGTACACATTGGTGCAAATGACGTAGATAGGAAGAGCAGGGGGATCCTACGAGAGCAATTCAGGGAGTTGGGAAATAGGCTAAAAAGTATGGCCTCCAGGGTGGCCATCTCTGGGCTGCTCCCAATGCCTCGTGCCAGTGAGGCTACGAATAGGGAGTTAGTAAAATTGAATGCTTGGCTAAAGGACTGGTCCAGGAGGGAGGGCTTCATTTTCCTAGATCAATGGGAAGTTTTCAGGAGAGGATGGCACCTGTACAAGAAGGACGGGTCACAACTAAGTTGGAAGGGCACGAATATCCTGGCTGGGAGTTTTGCTAGTGCAGTTCGGGGGGGGGGGGGTTAAACTAGTATGGCAGGGGGGAGGGGATCAAAATATTAGGTCAACAAGTGTAGAGGCTGGGGACGAGCATGGGGCTGGGACAAGGCTGGCAAAGAAGAAGAGCACTCTGGGGGAGGATGACCTCACTGGGCCTGGAGGTCTGGAGTGCTTATACTTCAATGCAAGGAGCGTAGCAGGTAAGACAGATGAACTTAGGCCCTTAATGCTCACGAGGAATTTGGATGTGGTTGCGGTGACAGAGACTTGGTTGAAAGAGGGACAGGACTGGCAGCTGAATATTCCGGGGTACCAGTGTTTTAGGCGAGACAGAGGAGGGGCCAAAAGAGGTGGGGGAGTAGCAGTATTAGTTGGAGAGCATATTACAGCGGTGCAGAGGGAGGACAATTCAGAGGGGTCGTGTAACGAGTCACTCTGGGTGGAGCTTAGAAACAGGAATGGCGCAGTCACTATGTTGGGGGTGTACTACAGGCCCCCCAACAGCCCAAGGGAAGTGGAAGAACGGATATGTCAGGAGATACTGGATAGGTGCAGGAAAAATAGGGCTGTTGTCGTGGGAGACTTCAATTTCCCTGGTATAGACTGGAAATCGCTGAGAGCAGGGACTCTGAATGGGGAGGAATTTGTAAAATGCGTACAGGAGGGTTCTTTGGAACAATATGTAGATAGCCCGACTAGAGAGGGGGCTATACTGGACCTCGTACTGGGGAATGATCCCGGTCAGGTCTTCAAAGTTTCGGTAGGGGAACATGTGGCAAATAGTGACCACAATTCTGTTAGCTTTAGGATAGTGATGGAAAAGGATGAATGGTGTCCCAAGGGTAAGGTGTTAGATTGGGGGAAGGCAAACTTTAGTGGGATTAGGCAGAAATTGGCAGCTCTTGATTGGGAGAGGCTGTTTGAGGGTAAATCCACATCTGGCATGTGGGAGTCTTTTAAGGAACAGTTGTTAGGGCTCCAGGACAGGCATGTGCCTGTTAAAAAGAAGGATAGGAAGGGTAGGATTCGAGAACCGTGGATAACCAGGGAAATTGAGGGACTGGTCAAAAAGAAAAGAGAGGCGTATGGTAGGTCCAGGCAGCTAAAAACGGAGGGAGCTCTGGAGGAGTACAAAGAAAGTAGGAAAGAACTCAAACGGGGAATTAGAAGAGCAAAAAGGGGTCACGAAATGTTCTTGGCAGACAGGATTAAGGAGAATCCCAAGGCATTTTATTCATATGTTAGGAACAAAAGGGTTGTCAGGGAAATAATCGGACCTCTCAGGGACAAAAGTGGGGATTTATGCTTGGAGCCCAAAGAAGTAGGGGAGATCCTAAATGAATACTTTGCGTCGGGACAAACAACCTAACACACGGCTGAAGTAATGGTACGTCCAGGCTTACTGGTGGGTCCCATGATGTGTTGTTACAAGTTGTCAGTGGTCAGAGGGGTTTCTTGGGGAAATATTCTACACAAGACGTGAAAAGCTGGATTGCTATAGCAGAATAGGTGAGAAAATCTGTGCTGGACTCACTGCCTGCAATGCTGAAACTGGATCCGTCACCTGAATCTCCCTTTCAATGACTAGTCATTTCAGCGCAAAATATTGATCTTTCAGCCTTAAATGCGGCGATTTAAGAGGACGTCCCACAGCAGAGATGGCCTGGCTGACGTATTGGCAGTCAATGGTGAATTCCCATCTTTGGGAAGGTGCTGGTGAAGCATGTATGAGCCCTGCACATTTATAAGTGAATATCCTCAAGTTGGAGTCATATCTGTGGCACCATGATCCTCAGCTGGGCCTCTACGATGATTGAACTCCTGTTGTGTGTTTATTTTTAATTTCGAGAACGGTGGCACAGTGGTAAGCACTACTGCCTCAACACACCAGCGTCCCGGGTTGAATTCCGGCCTCGGGTCACTGTCTGTGCGGAGTTTGCACGTTCTCCCCGTGTCTACATGGGTTTCCTCTGGGTGCTCCGGTTTCCTCCCACAGTCCAAAGATGTGCGGGTCAGGTTGATTAGCCATGCTAAATTGACCCTAGTCTTCGGGGCATTAGTCGGGTAAATATGTGGGGTTACGGGAATAGGGCCTGGGTGGAAATGTGGTCGGTGCAGACTCGATGGGCCGAATGGCCTCCTTCTGCACTTTAGGGGATCAATGATCTATGATCTAATCTATGATTTATAACTGCTGGAAATTTAGGAATTCCCGGTGAAAAGGAGATATTTAACGCAGAGACAGGCCGAGCACCGGATTGGAGATGTTCTGCATGGACGTCCTGCAGCGCGTGAATAGAGAGACGTTTGAGTCGGGTGGCAAAGAGACAGGGCACGTCATTACGAATGGTTGGGCGGGTTCAAAGCTCCAAATACTGAAAGAGAGGCCATAAAGGGGCAAGCTCCCGTTGTGTAGCTGAAAATATACTCTTCACTTGCGCACCAGAATTCATGTGGAACACCAAATGAGTAGTCAAGTGAACATGCCGCCAACTCATGACACCTCTATCTCTATGAAAGGACATTAAGAAATGCAGCCAAATGCTGGACCGGCGCAGTAGCCTTCCAAATGCGGCAGAGAAATTGACTTTCAATGCAGCAATCAAATAGTTTCCAGAACACACACCACCTCGAAACTCGAATACAGCGAAGTTAGTGGTTACTGACATTGGTTTAATCCGGGGTCAAATCCATTCGTGTCAGTTCACGGAAGCTGTGGCAGATACGTCGACACATAAGCAGAAGATGGCAAGATTGCCAGGTATTTCTCAGCTTCTGAAGGCTGACATGGATCTGTAGCAGCAAAGCTGCATTTACCAGATGTTGCCGCGGCATGAGTTTGAACATTTGACAGACCGCATTAGAGTTTGCGCATCGTGGAACGATGTTGGTGTCCAGCTAGTCCATAAACACCAGCCGGCGCTGCAGTTCCAGAGCTCGGGACTTCACTACACCGGCTCCAGTATAATTAAGGACCATGCACCCCGGAAATTCTCTCCTCCACCTTCTTCCGTCGGGAAAAAGATACAAAAGTCTGAGGTCACCGACCAACCGACTCAAGAAGAGCTTTTTCCCTGCTGCCATCAGACTTTTGAATGGACCGACTTTGCATTAAGTTGATCTTTCCGGCCCACGAGCTATGACTGTAACACTGCATTCTGCACTCTCTCGTTTCCTTCACTATGAACGGTATGCTGTGCCTGTACAGCGCGGAAGAAACAATATTTTCACTGGATACTAATACCTGTGACAATAATAAATCAAATCAAATTGAATAAAACCACCTCTCTCTCAATAATGGCAAGCGACGATGGGAAACGAATGCTGCCGTTGTCAGCGACATTCTCATATTACAAAAGAATGCGACGAGGAGAAACAGGTGGGAAGAATAGAAGAGAAGTGAAGGAGAAAGTGTAAAGGAACAGAAGAGGAACAGGAGACGAAAACAAAAAGAGGAAGGGAAGAGAAGGAGGGAAATAGATGGAGGCGAAGAGGAGGATCAGTTGGAGAATGAGGGATCAGAATGCTCAAAGGCTCAGCGAGCGACAGGATACAGACCTGGGAAATAACTAGTAAACATTACAAAGCTAGCTAATGCGGAATGCAACGTTTATTAACCAATCTTATACTCGACATGGATATGAAAGTAAGAATATCGGATCATGTTGGATTGCCTATTTAATTCAAGAAATTATTTTAACAATTATGTTAAATGGATATTTCACTCCATTCTTTAACTCCTCTCTGATCTTACTCTGGGTCCCTGCATAAATGAAAGGGTTGATGCAGGAACTCAGTAACTGAAGCAT
Source organism: Mustelus asterias (assembly GCF_964213995.1). Taxonomy (NCBI): domain Eukaryota; kingdom Metazoa; phylum Chordata; class Chondrichthyes; order Carcharhiniformes; family Triakidae; genus Mustelus; species Mustelus asterias. The sequence goes on along the minus strand of NC_135834.1, from coordinate 17,305,134 downwards.
ATATCCGCTCTGCTGGAGAACAAATGTCGCATTACTGAAATCGGAACCTGTGGAATAAGTAAGTTCTGCAATTCGGACATAGAGGATGGATACGCAGAACAGAAGATATAACAGGATGAAGCTTCCGGAGATGGCAAAGAGTAAAACAATGGATTTTTTCCGCTTCTCCATTTCTGGGTCACTCTGATTCTCGCCATTGTTCTGGATCCGGAGTCTCCTGCCGGCTCTGTTGGCCGCTATAATGTTTCTGACAGTCAGAGCATTTAGCAGCAAAATCAGAACGAAATGGATCGAATCCAATCATATGCGGCCCAAGCCGGTGATGTGTAATATATATCTTTTACACGACAAAACCATGGTACATTATTGATTATGTATATCGGTGTATAAGCAAAATATGTGGATATATTCTTCATGCAGGACAGTGCGCATACAATTCCTATAACCCGTGCTGCCACCTTCTCAGTGCAATATTTTATTTTCAACTTCTGACAAGAAATGGCCACAAATCGATCAAATGTAAAAGCGACAGTTAACCAGGCAGAGCTGTCAATGGCTGCAAAGTTTAAGGAAGCACGAACGCCACATACTGGTGTGATGGACAGGAAACTGTTTGGAAAATAAATCCCAGCGATCCGGTTTAATATGACAACCGTCACCACAACCAAGAGATCTGTCGCCGCCATGGACACCAGGTAGTATGTTATACATCTGGACAGACCACATGTCCTTCGAGACAGGATCACAATCACTGCCATGTTAGCTATAATAGAAAGAGAGGGAGACCATTGTGAGTCGGGGCTGAATAAAACGTTCAACACAGGAATCTGAGAGTTTGACACGTCAGAATATTGTGAAAGTCATGCTTTACTCTCGGGATTATTATTTCCAAGTTTGAGCACTGTGGGGTACATTACAAATAAGGATTTACAATGTCATGTTATCGTCAAATATTCCAAGGAAACATAAAAGAGTGAAAGAAGAAATCGAAAACACAACAAACTCGAATGCAAAGTTGTATATCACATCAGCAGAACAATAACAGAAAAACGAAGTATTTATAAGCATCTGTGCAGCAAAACTGCGAACAATAAGTGTGGAAACGAAAATAACAACGGATTCTGATGCACTTAGTATTAGAAGTGATTGATTTCAAGTAACTAATGTGAAATCATTCACTGGTGTGAATGTCAACAGTCAACTTGGTCAACACCAATTGCAACGGAGGGATGAGAATTGATGTGTTGCGTTTCCCGACTTTGTGGAACACATGTTTGGGATGTAGAGCTAAATCTTTCAACTTCCCAAGGAAATGCATTGCGATCTTTGGTGTCATTCCAGGCCATTGGAAATGGGAAATGATGAGGTTCCATTAGGTGAATGACCCTTCAGCAATGTAAGACCTATTCGTTGCTCCACTCGGCTTTTGGGGTAAAAAACTAAATTTTTCATATATTGGATACTTGAATTGAAAAACAATTATGCTACCTTGAATCCAAGTTTTTACAACATTTGAGATGTCTCATACAATGTGGAGAACATAATATATCTGGCAATCAGTCACAGGCATTGCCAAGTGTGAGCAGAAGGCAATCTGGTATCAGCAGTCGTCAACTTGGACACATCAGGATCAGTTAATATTGAAGAGATATGCCGGGCTGAATCATTGAGTGTGAGCGACTGAGACCATAAACACTGTGCTCTGTGATTGAGAGGCAAACAAAATTCACCCATTGGAGGTCAAGTACAATATATCTGTTATATTTGCAAACACATTGGGGCTTAATTAAGTCCCTTCAATAAATTTACGAAAATAATTCAGTCAAAAATTATTAAATTCTCTGTTCTTCAATTCACTAAATCCTTGGTGGGTATTATTTAGTCACTGTCAAAGCTAATAGTATATGGAATCTACAGATACACCGTGATCGCAATTGGAGTCACCCGCAACAACAATGGCCATGGTACGCCATGGCATTGCATCAAAAATGTGAGAATTTATTTGCAAGAAGAATGTTGATGCCATCATATAACTATATTTACACCACAATAACATTTGTTTGTTATCTGCACACAATAGCTTTGTGAATAACGCAATGAAATTTAATTTCCATCCTGATCACAGTATATAAATTTACGCGCAGTAACAGCATCACAATAGATTTACAATGTATGACGGGAAAACAACAATACAATTAACAGAAATAGATGTAACTGGTCACAAAGAAGCACACTATTGTTAAAGGGGACACATCATGCCGGTTGATACGAAAAAGATATGCTGGTAACAATGGAAATTTCTCGAAAATCCTATAATTTATACCAGAATACTATGTTAGAAAGGAAAGTAATCATAATATTCAAGTTAATGAATACATACACTAAAAGTGTTAAGCTGAAGATCGTGAAAATGAGGAATTATAGCGGTTGCAGAAAAGACATGACATCAGTGCATTGTAGACATATGTCTCAGTACATTAGGAAAGACAATCTGTACCGTGGATAAGAGCTACTGCTAAATGGTAGAATTAACGCAGTGTAACGATGACTGACACACCTACTAACTAACTAACTTGAATCGCTTACCAGGTACTCCAATAGCTGCAATGATGGGATAGTAAATGGCAAACACCAGACCTTGTGGTACCCCGTGCATTTCGACGAGAGGCACTGAGTGTGTTCTGTAACACCCCAAAAAATGTTCATGTTTATACACGATTGCAGACTTCAGGGAGATGATTAGTCGGTTTGAAACTTTTCATTAATTAAGTTATTGTCACAAACATATAAATGCACCTGCGCCTCACTGAAGTTTTTGTTTTCATGTACTGGATTGCCTTTATTTTTTTGGCTCTGACACAGCTCCAAAGTGTAACACCAAGAATCAATGGTTACATTTTAATATCACCACTCTATTAATCATTGACAATAAATTAATAAGTCCAGTTAAAAATATATTAAGTGTATTAGCTGTCAGTACGGTTGATCAGTATTATTCAGTTGTCTTTTTTTAAGCAGCACTATATGTTGTCAGTGTTGTGAAAGGTAGAGACATATGCTGATGGGAGGAAAGAGGCAAGTGAGTCGAGAGCTTTTGCATTTTTCATTGGCAAGGTCCCATAAAATGTCAATGAGGGTAATGCTGCTGATGCTGTGTACTTTGACTCTCAGAAGGCATTAGATATAATTGCGCACAATGGACTTGTGAGAAAAATAGAGCCCGTGGAATAAAAGGGACAATGGCAACCTGGATACAAAATTGACTTAATAATCGGAAGTAGAGTAATGGTGGATGGAACAAAAAGACTTGGAATGGTGCGCCCCAGAGCACTTGCTTTTTCTGATATATATATGAATGATCTTGGTTTGCAGGGACAGTGCGAAAGTGTGTGTATTGCACAAAACATGGAAGTATTGTAAATTGTGAAGGGGATAGTGGAGGATTTCAAAATGACAGATGCATTTGCAGAGTGGGCAGATGGGTAGCAGATGAAGGTCAATGCAAGGACGTGTGAAGTGTTGCGTTTTGAGATGTAGAAAAAACATGGAAAGACAATTTAAAATAAGGGGTAAAATTCTAAAAGGGGTGCCGGAGCAGAGGCAACTGGGTGTATATGTGCATATATCATTGAAGGTGGCAGTGCATGTATAGAGAACAGTTAAAAAAACATGTAGCGCTCTGAAATTCATAAATGGGGCACGGAGTATATGAGCAAGTGTCTTAGGTTGAACGTATGGAAGACACGAGTTAGACCTCAGCAGGAATTTATTACTTTTCTGTTCGCCACTTTATTGGAAGGGAGTGAACACCTAGGAAAGAGTGCAGAAGAGCTTTGCAAGAAAGGAATGAGGAACCTCAGCCATGAGAATAGATTGAAATGGTTGGAACTGTTCTCCTTGGAGGATTTGTTAGAGGTGTTGAAAATCATGAGGGGATGGAGAGAGAAGATAGGGAGTAAATGCTCTCCCACGCAAAACGATCAAGAAGAGGGCACAAATCTAAAGAGATTTGCAGCAGAAACACATGTGACGTGAGGAAAATATATGTGTTGACACAACAAGTGTTTCCGGTCTGAATGCACTACCTGGATGTATTTTGGAGGTAGATTCAATCGAGGCATTCAGGAGGGAATTAGATCATTACTTGAATAGCAACAATATGCTGCGGTTCGTGGGGAAGAAAGAGGAATAGCACTAAGATATAATGCTCGTCAGAGAGGCGGCGCGAACGTGATAGGCGGATTCTGTGTATGTGCAAGTCAGTCACTGTTTCTGATATTTATACAGCAAGAAAGAGCTCACGCTGATGTGCCAGTTGATTCCTTTCTCAGGACGTCCCTGAGGACTGAAAGTACAACCAGGTTTCGATTATGGTGACCTATGCTAGTGTTTGGATATCAATAACAGAACAAAATGTCTCAATTCCTGGTGTACATTTTTGTCGATCTTAATAAAATAAGAATTTTGACCATGGCAGAATGCGAGACCATGGGTGCCAGAATGTCCACTTTAATCGGCAATGAGTGCAATGAGTTTTCTTTGGTTCATGACATCACTTTACTCCACGAGGCCATGCCCTTTTATTGTAATACACAGGCTTTCTTTCACAGTATACTGCAGTGCACAATCAGGCTCTTTCTATTTCATTGGGCCGTGACTCTGATTTATCACACTGGGCACTACTTCAGTTACAGAATAGAATACAAATTCCCTGTTTAAATAAAGTGCCTGAGCACAACATGCATTGTTTTGATTATATGCATTAGCCTCTGTATTAATAATTGCCGGACTAGGTCATGTCATTTCTAAAATGCACAATTTTGAATATTTACGGTAGTGCTAAGAATGCCCATCGAACGTGTTCAGGATGGTATCAGCTTTCTTGAGTGTTTCTTGATTCGAGCACGTCCAGGCAAGTGAACAGTATTTCAGCGGCTTTGACCTTTAAATCGCAGACAGGCTTTGGCGAGACAAACGGTGAGTTTCACGCCTCCAAATGTACAGTCTCCGGTAAGATCCTACAGCCTCTGCGTTAAACGTCTGGCCCAGTCAGATTATGGCCAGTTTTAAGCGCCCAGGTTGTTGAAAGTGTGGGATTCAGCGATGGTGATTCCACCGAATGTGATGGGGAGAAGTTAGATTATCTCTTATTGGAAACTGGCACTGCCTGACACCTGTGTGCCTTACATTACACTTGCGATATATCAGACCAAGCACAGATGTTTGCTTGTGTCAGGATCCCGACTGCATCACTGTCTGATGAGTCGCAAATAGTGCTGCACATTTTGAAATTATTGCGAACATCTCCACTTCTGACATTATGATGGAGGGAAGGTCAGTGATGAAGGAGGTGACACAGTGGTGGCACAGTGGTTAGCCCTGCTGCCTCACAGCGCCAGGGACCCGTGTTCAATTCCAGGCTTTGGTCATTGTCTGTGTGGTGTCTGCACATTCTCCACGTGTCTGCGCAGGTTTCCTCCAAGTGCTCCGCATTCCTCCCACGGTCCGAAAAATGTGTTGGTTAGGCGCATTGGCCATGCTAAATTCTCTCTCAGTGTACCCGAACATGCGCCCGAGTGTGGCGACCAAAGGATTTTCACAGTAACTTCATTGCAGTGCTAATGCAAGCCTAATTGTGACACGAATGAATAAACTTTAAAAAACTGTCTCTGGACACTCCTGCAGTGATGTCCTGTGTTCTACAAACCGATGTGTTTTAACTTCTGGAGCGAATAAAGACATAAGTTCGACTTTAAATACTTAAACACAATTCATTTTATTCTGTAGCTACTTAAACAACAGTAAATACGTGCAATGCATCAACCAAATACTCACTATCTGTTACTTTACTCAATTTAAGGTTGACTTCTACCGGCAATTAAAACCTGACCAAGGTTTTGTCATATGGAATCAGCGCTTTGCTCTCTTCTCCCCGATGTTCTATTTCCTTGTGTGCTTGGTCCCTTGGTTCTTCACACGACCTTCTGAACAAGCTCTTCGTGTTCGCATCGTCAACCTCCAAAAGTTCCTTAGTAACCACCCAACGAACTGATCAAAAAACCCAATTGCATGGTTTGATAAGCCAAACAAATCGAGTCAGGGCTGTGGTCTTGGGCACTCCAGACCCCATCATATCTCGGCTTTTTAGAGCATGTTGTTGACATTCCGTTGTCCATATAAGGAACATCGATTCCAAAAGTCTGCAAAGAACTCCTCCCTTCTAAGGAAAAGTTGTTACGTCTGAGACCTTGTGTCTTTTCATAGGTTCCAGGCTAGCTTGGCCTCAAGAAATCCCAGCAGAGTGAAACAAACCTTTACCAAAAATCAAGTTCACTTGATTGAAGTTCTTTCAGCATATTGAAAGTTAAGTCTGTACAGGCCATTCAGTTACACCGGGAACAGAGGTGATAAAGCTGCAGCGAACTTCAACGACCATCACCATTTGTCTTTGTGCTAGTTTAAATTAGAAAGAATAGAGAGATTCCCCCATTCTCATTGACTTTTGTTATGTCAGGGTTTTTGATGCTACACTTGGTCAAATACTACATTTGTGTCAAGGACAGTGACTCTGAACTCTAACCTTGATTTAAGATTGTTTTTTCCTCTACATTTTGACCAATCTATATTGAGCTCTGCAGCAGAGTGAACATTTTGGAACCAAAACTGGGCATCATTAAACAGATGATTTCAGAATACGAGCTGGATAGTCCTGTGAATGGCACAGTCTATTATGTTCCTGATGATTGAAAGCTGACTGACGGATCTGGTATCAGAAAACGTCGATTTGTCCTGTTTTGATGCGTTTGGGCAGTAAATTCTTGCATTTTTAATTGAAAGTTTTCAGTGAATGCTAGACTTGCCACTTCAATGGTTCAGGGACAAAGCTAATTCTGGAGCACAAGACTTCTGTGCAATTACTCAATGTTGACATAGCCCATAGTCTTTGAAGTAGCCACTGCCTTCAATCGTGCCTTGACATAAGGGATCTATAGTGCTCGGGACTTCAGGGAAAGGTCATGATTGATCATCCGCCTTCTGCTAAAGATGATTGCAGATCTTTCATTCTTGTCGTTTGCACTGATGTGCTGGGCTTCCGCTATCAGTTACATTCGGGAATTTTGTAAAGCCCGCTCATCCTTTTTTGTTTCATTATCCTCCATCATTCAAAGCGGATATCACAATTTCCAGAATTTAGATCTGAACATTTGGGATTAAACCTGGGATTATCTTAGGGGTTTGAAATGCTGTAAACCTCTATTTGGATTTGGGAACGTAGTGAAGGTTTAATTTCAAAAGTGCTGTCGATTGTGAGAGTATGAATTTCAGCAGGCTGCTGTGTAGTACAAACTAACTCATGGTCTAGTCTAATATAAACATAGACGGCCCCGTGTTAATAAGAACAGAGGCAAAGTCTAGTGCAGTATTGAATGTGGAAAGGGCCGTTTCTTATGAAGTAAACCATTCAGATTTCACTTCCGCCTGCTGACCAAACGCGGTAGTTGCAGCGACTGTGAAAACGCCAATGTCTGTTGCTCTCTGTGATATTAATGGATCATAAATCAGCCCCACTGAGGTACTACTGCATCGTTTCTGCAACAGCTGCTAAAATTTCTGGATGAACTAATTACAGATAAACGATGCTGATTCGCGCACAATAAGGTCAGCAATTGAGCATCGTGGTTCAATATCATAGAACATAGCACATAGAACAGTACAGCACAGAACAGGCCCTTCGGCCCACGATGTTGTGCCGAGCTTTATCTGAAACCAAGATCAAGCTATCCCACTCCCTATCATCCTGGTGTGCTCCATGTGCCTATCCAATAACCGCTTAAATGTTCCTAAAGTGTCTGACTCCACTATCACTGCAGGCAGTCCATTCCACATCCCAACCACTCTCTGCGTAAAGAACCTACCTCTGATATCCTTCCTATATCTCCCACCACGAACCCTATAGTTATGCCCCCTTGTAATAGCTCCATCCACCCGAGGAAATAGTCTTTGAACGTTCACTCTATCTATCCCCTTCATCATTTTATAAACCTCTATTAAGTCTCCCGTCAGCCTCCTCCGCTCGAGAGAGAACAGCCCGAGCTCCCTCAACCTTTCCTCATAAGACCTACCCTCCAAACCAGGCAGCATCCTGGTAAATCTCCTCTGCACTCTTTCCAGCGCTTCCACATCCTTCTTATAGTGAGGTGACCAGAACTGCACACAATTGACCAGAGCTGCACACAATATCGGCTAAGGTGACACTGCTCATCTTGTTAAAGAGAATAATGCGAACCATATGAGTTTCAACTTACACTTCACAGACAGGAGGTAATAGGTACCTGACATTACTTGAAAGGTAGTGTGGGTATTGCCTCCATGTATTCAGTGCTATGAAACCTATGCAATGGTCAAGTTGGTCATATTTAATCAAAATGCAGTTTTGCCCTCATTTAGAGCAATATGCAATGCTCCGTGTTGGTGTGTGTGTTTGCATCTGTGTCTCTGTGCCCGTGTCCGTGTCTGCTAATGTGTTTTGCTGCTCGTGGGCATGCACGTGTCGTGTGTGTGCACCCGTGTGTGTATGTGTGTGTGTGCGCGTGCGCGCTTGTGTGTGATTGTGTGTTCATGTACATCGGCTTGTGTGTCAGTTTCTGTCTGTATCTGTTCGTGTACATGCACGTGTTTGCGCACGTGTGCATTTGTGCATCTGTTTATATCTTTCATTGCACATCTGCATCTGTGTGTATCTGTCTGTCTCTGTCGGTGCGTGTATATCTGTCTGTGTGTGTGCCGGTGGGTGTATCTTTGTTTGGCTGTGCCTATCTGTACCTGTGTGTGTGAAACACATCAAACTGTTTACAAGCCAATTTCACAGAGATCTATTTTAAATGTCATGCAGCAATCAATCCACTTCAAATGACATGCCTCCTTATGACGCAGCTTTCTGATGGCTGAGGAGGCCAATCCTTGAGGAATAGACTCTGCCTCAAACGTCCCAAATTAAAGTTCACAGTGATGTTGTGAGCTGTTATTTCTTGTGTTGGTTTCAACTGTGCTTCCACTGTAATCAGTGATGATTGTCTGAAACAAGCTGCCAGCCACCCCACGGGGGGAGCTGGACAATTACTCTGGCGTCAACTAATGACATCGATGTGCAAAAAGGGTGTTGGCTTCATGTTCAGCTTCAACATCGGCTTGAAGCAGAAGCTTTAAACGTCCCACTTGTCTGGTTTCATCCTCCCATCCTGTGGACGTACCAAGCTATCGAAAACACATCAGTTCAATGAGTGTAACAGACTTTGGAACTTTTCCTTTGAGAGGGCAGCCCTGACATGATATACCGTGATGTGACAAACACAGCGAAGGTAGAAATATTTGAGCATGTTTCAATGATAACTGTCAGCCCCCCATGTTTCACAGCCTTTTAATAACGTGCTTGGAGCAGAGGCCTTCGAAGTTTCACTTTTGTGCGAAGGGTAAGATTGACGTTAATCCATGTATGTATAATAAGTCAATAAGAAGTTTAACAACACCAGGTTGCTGCGACCTCCTCAGAAGACAAACACGGGACACAGTGGACAGAGTACCATTCGTTGTCCAGTACTTCCCCGGAGCGGAGAAGCTACGGCATCTCCTCCGGAGCCTTCAACATGTCATTGATGAAGACGAACATCTCGCCAAGGCCATCCCCACACCCCCACTTCTTGCCTTCAAACAACCGCACAACCTCAAACAGACCATTGTCCGCAGCAAACTACCCAGCCTTCAGGAGAACAGTGACCATGACACCACACAACCCTGCCACAGCAACCTCTGCAAGACGTGCCGGATCATCGACACAGATGCCATCATCTCACGTGAGAACACCATCCACCAGGTACACGGTACATACTCTTGCAATTCGGCCAACGTTGTCTACCTGATACGCTGCAAGAAAGGATGTCCCGAGGCATGGTACATTGGGGAAACTATGCAGACGCTGCGACAACGGATGAATGAACACCGCTCGACAATCACCAGGCAAGACTGTTCTCTTCCTGTTGGGGAGCACTTCAGCGGTCACGGGCATTCGGCCTCTGATATTCGGGTAAGCGTTCTCCAAGGTGGCCTTCGCGACTCACGACAGCGCAGAGTCACTGAGCAGAAACTGATAGCCACGTTCCGCACACACGAGGACGGCCTCAACCGGGATATTGGGTTCATGTCACACTATTTGTAACTCCCACAGTTGCGTGGACCTGCAGAGTTTCACTGGCTGTCTTGTCTGGAGACAATACACATCTTTTTAGCCTGTCTTGATGCTCTCTCCACTCACATTGTTTTGTTTCTTAAAGACTTGATTAGTTGTAAGTATTCGCATTCCAACCATTATTCATGTAAATTGAGTCTGTGTCTTTATAAGCTCTGTTTGTGAACAGAATTCCCACTCACCTGAAGAAGGGGCTTAGAGCTCCGAAAGCTTGTGTGGCTTTTGCTACCAAATAAACCTGTTGGACTTTAACCTGGTGTTGTTAAACTTCTTACTGTGTTTACCCCAGTCCAACGCCGGCATCTCCACATCATGTCTAATAAGTCAGCCAGAGATGGCAGATATTCCCCCTTGTATCAAGTTATGCCCAAGTACCAGACTGCCCTTCAGCCATGAAAGCACACTATCCAAAAATGTGTGAGTTCTTCGGATTGCCATATTAAATGCATGGGGTTAGAGGACAAGGTGGTGTGGAGGTAGGGGGTGGCGGGGGTGGGGCGGGGGGTAGGAGAGGGGTGCGGGGGAGTGCTGGTGGTGGAGGTGGTGGGGGGGGGTGGGCCAGGGAACACGTTCTGTCAGGGAATCAGTGCAGTCACGTTGGACCAGATGGCCTCCTCCAGCATTGTAGGGATTATGTGGATTCTGTGGAAACCTCGGTCGCAAAATATGCTTAACCATTCGCAGCTGGGAAATATTTATTGTCATCTGTTGCGGAAATAGAAGACCTTGTCCTATAAATAGGGTTCCCTTGAAGATTTCGATCAGGAAGAACGAGTTTTAGGCGTTGGAGGAACTGTCCACGAGTCACTCTTGGCTTTCAGGCTTGTGGCGGTTTCGCAGTTGCTTTGTGATGTTGTCTGTTGCAAAGACTGACAAATGTGGAGGAGGAAAATCTCAGATTAATGCATGATATCGGTGGGCTGGTTAGATGGGCAGACCAAGGAGAGCCAATGGATGTTATCTATCTTGACTTCCAAAAGGCCTTTGACAAGCTGCCTCACGGGAGACTGCTGAGTAAAATAAGGGCCCATGGTATTCGAGGCAAGGTACTAACATGGATTGACGATTGGCTGTCAGACAGAAGGCAGAGAGTTGGGATAAAAGGTTCTTTCTCAGAATGGCAACCGGTGACAAGTGGTGTCCCGCAGGGTTCAGTGTTGGGGCCACAGCTGTTCTCTTTATATATTAACGATCTAGATGACGGGACTGGGAGCATTCTGGCCAAGTTTGCCGATGATACAAAGAAAGGTGGAGGGGCAGGTAGTATTGAGGAGGTGGGGAGGCTGCAGAAAGATTTAGACAGTTTAGGAGAGTGGTCCAAGAAGTGGCTGATGAAATTCAACGTGGGCAAGTGCGAGGTCTTGCACTTTGGAAAAAAGAATAGAGGCATGGACTATTTTCTAAACGGTGACAAAATTCATAATGCTAAAGTGCAAAGGGACTTGGGAGTCCTAGTCCAGGATTCTCTAAAGGTAAACTTGCAGGTTGAGTCCGTAATTAAGAAAGCAAATGTAATGTTGTCATTTATCTCAAGAGGCTTGGAATACAAAAGCAGGGATGTACTTCTGAGGCTTTATAAAGCACTGGTTAGGCCCCATTTGGAGTACTGTGAGCAATTTTGGGCCCCACACCTCAGGAAGGACATACTGGCACTGGAGCGGGTCCAGCGGAGATTCACACGGATGATCCCAGGAATGGTAGGCCTGACATACGATGAACGTCTGAGGATCGTGGGATTATATTCATTGGAGTTTAGGAGGTTGAGGGGAGATCTGATAGAAACTTACAAGATAATGAACGGCTTAGATAGGATGGACGTAGGGAAGTTGTTTCCATTAACAGGGGAGACTAGGACGCGGGGGCACAGCCTTAGAATAAAAGGGAGTCACTTTAGAACAGAGATGAGGAGAAATTTCTTCAGCCAGAGAGTGGTGGGTCTGTGGAATTCATTGCCACAGAGGGCTGTGGAGGCCGAGACGTTGAGCGTCTTCAAGACAGAAATTGATAAATTCTTGATTTCTCGAGGAATTAAGGGCTATGGGGAGAGAGCGGGTAAATGGAGTTGAAATCAACCATGATTGAATGGTGGAGTGGACTCGATGGGCCGAATGGCCTTACTTCCGCTCCTATGTCTTATGGTCTTATGGTCTTAACAGTGGCAAATAGAATTTAGCCCTGTAATGTGCGATGTGATGCAATGAGGGTGAACTAACAAGGCAAGAGAATACAGAATGAATGGTTGGACGTGAGGAAGTGCAATTCACTTCCTTGAGCACACTGCGTTAAATTAAAGGCTTGCAAGTGCTGGATCCCGCACATTTATCCTCCTGGGTGGCAAGAAACGCAAGTGAAGTATGTATAACGTAACAATTCAAGGGCAGCCAGCATTCCTGTCAACAGCAGGAAACCATCGGGAACATGGAAGGACAGAGAGATGGCAGAAGATTGAAAGAATTATTGCGCGAAGGTTGACTGATGTCTGACAGCTTGTGAGGTCTTAAAGTGGCACCTTATTACCTTGGAGTCTCATCAAGAAATGATCTCACCAAACGAAGCCGGCATGCACTGGGATAGGTGAGTTTGACAACAGCGGTGTTGTGATCTAAACTACCTGGTTGAAATTCTGAAAGATGATAAATTAACACGGGCATACTGACAAGGGAACTGTAGCGCACAACATTAAGTTGGCAACAGTGAATGGGTCGCTTTGCAGGCTGTTAGAGACGTGTTAGCTTCTCTTTGCAAGGCACTAGTTAAACGGCGACGCTCGTTGCATATCTAGTAAACAATGGGCACATCCAGTAACAACACTGCTTGCAGTATTTTGGACCGAATCCCTTCATCACAGTGCTCATGGCCTTTTTGGACGAACATGAAACAATATAAATTAAAGTGCTTTCAGGGGAAGGGTACTCACAGCATAGGGACAACAAATGCCTGTGGGCTCCGACCTGGGAGACATGCAATCAGGACAGCCAATTATCTACGATGAGATTGTTCTTGATAGCTGAGAATGTGGTGAATCAATGGATGGCGCAAATATACTAGAGAGCATAAATCATACTGTTCATGTGGACAACAGTGGTCAGGTGGTGAGTTGTGAATGTTGAACAGTCAGAAACATGTGTTTCCCGTTCATCGCGATTCCCTCTCATGTCAGTCATGCACAGGAGCAGCAGTTAAATCCAATGCTCGTGGAACTTCCGTAAACTTCAGAGGAAGTGAAAGGAGTTTCAGAGATTTCCAAACAAGCAAATCTGTGGCACCTCCCACCAGCACGGCCACACTCACGCTGGAGTATGGACACAAGCGAATATTATCGGAGATTCATTGTTGTGAGCAAAACAGAGGCTCAAATTAGCATCTGGCAGAGGCAGTGACAGTTGAGGAATCTTCCAGTTGTATGCCCAAAAACGGCCCAAATTGCCGAGGCCCCGGCTGATTAGGCACATCTCGATTCATGGTAATTCGTAGGGGCTGAGGTAGGAACGTGACTTGAATTGAAAAGTTTATGGTTCACCCATGCGGCTTCATTCAGGTCAAGAGTGCATGCTGGACTCTGGCTTGAGAAGTTAAATGAAGGGTAGGCAATAAGTGCTAACCTTACCAGCTATGCCAACGTCACATGAAGAAAGTGTTCTGCTACTATGACGCATCAGGCGCTAATTCTAGTTCTCTGCTGGTTTCCACTAGGCTGATGGGACCGACCAGACCTTCGTCAGTACGGACCAGGGAACTTGAAAGTGGCAGTTTAAAAATGGAATTGTATAGGAAGCAACGCCTCATACATTCTTAAATTCACGCGTTAAAAAAATCTAAAAGCGAGTGTGTCTTTACAAGGCGACTGTGTGGACAAGAAGTGATTTTTAAAAATTTATGATAAATTTCACGTTGACATACAACCAATAGCTGAGGCTAGATTTTTCTATTTCCACTTGTAAACAATTTACCAATTAGACTCAGTTGATATTTCACCCCATTCTTTATCTCCTCTCTGAATTTCCTCTGCGTCCCTGCATAAATAAATGGATTGATGCAGGAACTCAGGAACTGGAGCATGTATCCACTTTCCTCGAGAATAAATTTCGATTCACTGAAATCAGAACCTGTGGAATAAGTAATGTTTGCAATTCGGACATAGAGCACTGTTACAAAAAATAACAAATAAAGCAGGATGAAACTGCCTGAGATGGCAAAGAGTAAAACCATCGATTTTTTCCGCTTCTCCATCTCTGGGTCACTCTGAATCTCTCCATGGTTCTGGGTCCGGAGTCTCCTGCGGGCTCTATTGGCCGCCAGAATGTGTCTGACGGTCACAACATTGAGCAATAAAATCAGAATGAATGGGAGAAAAGGAGTTACAATGGAACGAATCCAGTCATAAGCGGCCCATGCACGAGATGTATAAAACATTAATTTTATGCTGCAGTACCAAGGTACATTGTTAATGATGTACATAGGCTCGTATATAAAATACATAAATGTATTTTTTACGCAGCTCAGTGTGGACACAATCCCTATAACCAGTGCTGCAGTTCTCTGTGTGCAATATCTCATTTTCAACTTCTGGCAACAAATTGCAACACATCGATCGAAGGTAAAAACAACAGTTAACCAGGCGGAACTATCAATGGCGGCATAAATGAGGGAAGCTCGGAGACTGCATAACGGTGTGATTGACAAGAAACTGGAGGGGAAATAAATCCCAGCAATCCGGCTTAATATCACAGCAGTGATCATAACGAGGAGATCCGTCACTGCCATTGACACCAAGTAATAAATGATACATCCAGAGAAACCGCATCTTCTTCGAGACAGGATCACAATCACCGCCAGGTTGGCTGCAACAGATGGAAATATAGGAATAGATAATGAGGTAACGTATATTTGGGAGAGGGTGAAAGAAGGAAAAACTCAATTTGAGGACTCAACAAAATTGTGGGTTAACAAACTTCCGTGTGAAACTGAAATATGAGAACTTGATCATGAGTTGGAGCTTTCTGTTTAAGGAGGATAAATATTTCTACATTTTAAATCATAAAATATTAGACTATTATATTTGAATGCTCAATTATATAATCAAGCCCAACGGTTTAAGAAGGCGCCGCAAACTGATTGTCCTGGGAGCATCGAATCATCACAAAAAATATATTGCCCAGCAGTAATTATAGAACCTGGTGATATGAACATTGAGAACGAAATCAATGATATTTTAAACTGAGCATCCAAGATGTCACAATCCAATGAATTACTGCAAAAAAGATGCAATTCTTGAAAATTCTGCAGCGAACTTGCGGTAGTTTTTAGAGACTGGGAATCGAAGCAATGGGTTTTGGACAAATTCACCAAACGGCCAAAGTTACCCTGCTTATATATCGGTCAACATCTTGGCGCTTTAAACCCATACAATCAGTTAATTATTTAAATTATTCGATCTTTCCAATTAGTGTATCATTTATAGGGATTACTCCATCAACGTCAATATATAATTCGTCTACATTTACCTCGTGATAACAATGTCATAATTCACGTGCGGTAACAACGGCACAAACACAATTGTAACCACATTTGCATTGTTATAACAGTTTACGAAATGGCATATGTGGACTGTCTTAGAAAGGCAATCTAACAACAATTGCATGTTGATGACCATGTGATATTTCAGCGAGCGGAACAGTGCGAATAACACACAGAACTGATTTTTAAAATTGTTGGCGGTCTGATAATTTACCTCCGGACAGAACCAATATCATCGCAGATATGATTTTACACTGTAATAGCAGCGTGCTTATTAATTCGATATAAAGCATTTATTTTGGTCCAATAACTCAGGCCCCGTAATTAAGCCCAAAACAAAAGATCTTCGCATTCACACTTCCGTAATAGTTTGCTGATTTAATATCAGTAATTAGATCAATAACAAGCAGAACTGCATTTATTTCGTCAGCTGGTACCGGCAAAACGTGAAAAATTATAGAAACAAAATAAGGAAGTTATGCATTTTAACGGACAAGACAGCAAAATTAAAAAAAACATGAAGAACAACAGAGTCAATGCAGAACCTTCGGAAGTTGAAGTAATTGCGTCGTTAAAATTACAGGATAGAAAATGGGATATTATGCAAGTTAAAAGCAGGAAAAATCTCGTATGTGGACAGAAATTATTAGTAAAACGGGTGGAGGATTCAGCAGTGATTCACGCCGTGACTAACTAACTAGAAAACTTTACCTGGAACGCCGACAGCTGCAAGCACGGGATAGTAAATGACAAACACGAGACCCGTGGGTATGACGTGCATTTCTGTCAGAAGTTCTAAGTGCACTGCAATGGGAAATAACTGACACTTTTATACTTAATACAAGGCTTTAGGGAGATAATTAGGTTGGTTTGCTGTGTGATATTAATTCTATTTATTGTAATAAGAACAGCTGTTTCTGAATTGATGGAATGGATTTTTCTTCAGGGATCTGAGTGAATTGCCCAGAGACTACAGGATTATTCTCGTACAATTTCTTCACAAAACAAAAATAACAGTCTGTGTGTAAGGGTGTACCTGGAAGCAGAGACGTTCACTATTGATTCCACTCAGAAATATGCTGTGTTCTTTGGCTACAGCAAGAATTCCAATCTCCGCTGCTGCATGATGGTCCGGGAATGCATCTATCATGTTCAACAGGCAGGAAGGTTCCTGGCGAAGACCCCGATGTCATGCGACAATGAATCAGACAATTACAGGAAATTTGAGGCACAGGCACAGAGTGAGTCCGTTCGGCCCATCGGCTCTGCGCTGGCCGAAAAACAAAACCCACACCTGAACCAACTTTCTAAGAATTGGTCCATGGTCAAAGTAATCAAAGCACTTGAGGTGCAAATCCAGACAACTTTTTTTAAATGATAGCGGCTCCAGAAACATCCAACCCACTTGGAAGAAGAACAATTTCCTTACATTGCACTTCCAATTTCTACCTATCACTTTAAGCTGATGACCCCCAGACACTAAAGGAAAACAAATACACCCTTAATACCAACTCTATCTACGCGCAACACGTTTTGTTGCACTTCAATCAAATTTCAGCTCAGCCTCCTCTGTTGCAAGGAAAACAACAGCAGTTTATTCAACCTTGATAACTTCGTGATAACGTCATGATAACTCCGTGATAATTGCCCCTCTGGACCCTTTTGTATCTCTCCCCTATCACCTTAAACCTATGCCCTTTAGTTTTAGACCCCTACTTTTGGGAAATGATGTTGACTATCCAAATGATCTATGCCCCTCATTATTTTGTAGACCTCCAGGACATCATCCATAAGTCTCCTGCGCTCCAGGGAAAAAAGACCCAGCCTATCGAGCCTCCCCTTCTTACTCAAACCATCAATTCCCGGTATCATCCTCGTAAATCTGCATTCTTTCTCGTTTAATAATATCCTTTCTATCATAGGGTGTCCAGAACTGTACACAGTACTCCAAGTGTGGCCATACGAATTTATTGTACAACTTCAACAACGCATCCCAACTGCTGTATTCAATGTTCTGACCAATGAAACCAAACATGCCGAATACCTTCTTCACCACTCTGTCCACCTGTGACTCCACTTATGAACCTGTAACCCGAGATCTCTTTGTTACATAGCTCTCCCCAACGCCTTGCTATTAACTGAGTAAGTCCTGCCCTGGTTCGATCGACCAAAATGCATCACCTCGCATGTATCTAAATTAAACTCGATCTGCCCACTGGCCCAATTGATCAACACCCCGCTGCAATTCTTGACAACTCTCTTCACTGCCCACTATGCCACCAATCGTGGTGTCATCTGTAAACTTACTAACCATGCCTCCTAAATTTTCATCCAAATCATTATTATAAATCACAAATAACAGTGGGCGCAGCACCGATCCCTGAGGCACACCGTTGGTCACGGGTCTCCAGTTTGAAAAGCAACCCTCCATAACCACCCTCTGTCTTCTGTCATCAAGCCGATTTTGTATCCAATTGGTTACCTCACCCTGGATCCGGTGCGTTTTAACCTTATGCAACAACCTATCTTGCGGTACCATTAACATTGGGTGGCTGTGTGGATTTTGCGCGATTGCGCCACTGTGGGGGTTAAAAGGGGTGCAATTTCCACATGGCAAGCAATTGCATACGAGTTCCGAATGTTTCTAGCATTTCGTATAATCCCAGTGCAGAAGAACGTCATTCGGCCCTTCGAGTTTGCAACGACTCTCCCACTCACCATCTTACCTCGCCCTCCATGCCGCCCTGTACTCGTAACCCCAGACATTGATCATGGCCTATCGATCTAACTGCACACTTTGTTTCTCTAAGAGGAAACCGGAGTGCCTGATGGAAACCCCCACAAACACGGGGAGAAGGCCAGAATTGAATCAGGGTCACTGTCGTTCTGAGGAATAGAAGGAGTCAATGGGAGACGTGGAATTTGCTGTACATATCAGTCAATATTCCAACTGAATGATCATTCTTTGTGCACAGAGCACCAAAGTCAGATTCAAAATAAAATCCCTCCATATACATAATGGCCAAACGCTTCACATGGCAATTGCTGGGAACAGAGAACATCGATGTTTGAATTTGAAATTACACATGGGGAGAATTCATTTTCTTTCCTGAGTCAATTATTGTTTTCATGGGAAAAGATATGGGATCTGCTCCTGTATCCTTTACGGGTACTCTTAAGAAACTGTTGCATATTTGGCCTAAAAGAGAACCGCAGAGTAATTGACATTAAGCCCCCAGTGGTCTCAGAGCAAACGAATTCCTATGGAATTCTGCGGCATGTGCTGAAACAAGGCTCTGTATTTTCCGAAGTTTTGGCAAAGTATTTCAATTACTGGGGAACTCCACTTAAACTCTTCTCCAGCACTTGTTCCAAGTCCAAGTCGAGCATATTTTAGAATCTATTATGCAAAAAAGATACAGCAGGCCACTTGGCTCAGTTGAGGATAAGCAGGTTGAGGCAAAATGCTTTGCTGCAAGGAAATTCAGATTTAACCAAGTTCTTGGACGAATCCACGGGTGCTGTGGATCAAGGAAAACCGGTAGATGTACTGTGACTATTTTTGAAGCAGATATTTTTGATGGTTCCTCATCAAAGGTTATTAAGGAAAATTAAACTCAGGCGATGTATGGGGAAGTTTGGGAATGAGAGGCCGCAATGTGTGGGAGAAAGGTGGTTTGAGGCAGGTGATGTCTCGGGGGACGGAGAGGCTGTGATAGGCCGAAATGTCTCGTGGGCAGGTCTGATGAGAGACCGGCGATGTCTGGGGGTGGGGTGCATCTGGGGAGGAAACCTGCGAAGTTCGGGGTGGCAGCTATTTTCATGTGGGTGTTGACGAGGGGTGGAAGCCATGTCCGTGAGGTGGGGAGGTAAACAGGAGATCTAAGGTATACTAAGAGATCGGGTCACACGCGCAATGCTGCCCTGAGCACTCTGCTACCGGCCTCGCTGGCCTCCCTGGCGGTGATTGCGCACAGTGCCGTAAAATACCTGAACTCAGCTCACTGAAAAACGGGAGAGAAAATTCCTCCACATATTATTATTAATATACGAATATTCACTATTCGATAAGTTGTTGATCTAACATTGCCACAGTCATTCCAGACTTAGGCTTCGAAACGAACTGGGCTCTTAAAAGGACTGTCATTTTCCAACATGAAAACACAAAGTGCTGAGGGGATAGTTCGATGTGAAGCCTCTTGCGAAGATTGTTCTGTACATAACACTGAGAGATAGTTTTATGCGAAGCTTCTTGCTAAGGTTGTTGCGTACATAACAGGGTGTTTAACAAAAGGTGAAGTTCAACAGCAGCCTCGGTTTTAGCAGTCTCTATCAATCCTGACTGATGATAACCTCATCTAAAACCCACAACCATGATAAAAGTGGGGCCAACCCCATATCCAAGGAGGATCGAACGATTTACGTTCAGCTTCTCCGTTGTTTCCACCTTTCCATCCCTCCCTGACCCTCAGCATCTCATCTGGATTTGGTACATGTGCTACTTTGTGATATGAAGTGTTTGATTGAACGGGGTTAACTGAAGCTGTTTGTTGAGTGACTGTGATTAATGTCAGTCTCTATGGATCCAGTCAGTGAAACTGGAGGTTTTCTCTCTTCTATTGATCAGGGATTCTGTTCAATGAGTTATCCCATCGAGTCAGTGGGAGCGTCAACATCGACACAACAGAGATCAGCGGCTGGAGAGAGAGGGAGAGGGGGGATCAGAATCTGGGGGAACAATGGATTGGAAAGTTGCAGCAATGGATCAGAATCTGAGGATGATGTACCGGAATGTTCCAACAGTGGATACGAATCTTGGAATAATGGACTGGAATGTTACAATAATGGACCAGAATCTGGGAACAGTGGGTCGGAACGTTCCACTCCCACCACCTCTGCCGCCTCTGGTTTTTAGTCTGACTGGCAGTTTTGCCACAAGTCTTTTCTTCCTGTCACGTGATGGATATTATCGGCTGTCATTAGGATCACGGATCCGATTCGTACTGTTTGTCATTCACGTGCCTTCGATCCGATCCTGGCTCCCGGTGGTACAATGGTTAGCAGTGCTGCTCTATCAGCCCCAGGGACCCGGATCCGATTCCGGCTTGGGTCACAGTCTATGTGGGTTCTGCACGTGTCTGAGTGGGTTCCACCCGGGTGTTGTGGTTTCCTCCCACATTATGAAAGACGTGCTGGTTCGGTGGATTGATCCGAACAGGCACCGGACTGTGGCGACTCGGGGAATTTCACAGTAACTTCTTTGCAGTGTTAATGTAAGCCTTACTTGTGACTAACAAATAAACTGTACTTTGCTTTACTTTTGGTATCCCTGATAAGTCTCCCTGTCCAGGTATTAATTCCATTACTTATCTTGTCATTTACTTTGCAACGCTACTGTTGCTATTGTTACCGTTGAGTCTCTACAGCCAATAATGAACCTTATACAACACAGATAACTGTTTCGGTGTTTTTGATAGTTCGGATCATCTGAATTGCTCCCATTGTGGTGTCTGGTAAGTCTCTGTATCAGCTCTTATAATTTAGTCCATGTTTCATTGCATTGTTCTCTTTGTTATTTCAGAATTGGGAACAAGGGCATTGACTTCAGTTGCACTCACAATCTCTGTTTTCTATCCACAGACCTCATTCTTGTACCTGAGGCAGGTTCAGAATTATTACAACTTTTGATACTCCTAACCTCCGAGCTGATCACTGACCCCATATCCATTCCATCATTAACCCCATCTACTGTCATCTCCAGAATACCATCTTCCGGCTCCCCCCCGCCCCCCCGCCGCCGCACCCCCAGTTGCTATTGTGAATTGCAGATCCAACTATTTCAATTCTTTGCACACCAGCTTCCCAATTACAAAGCTGCCAATCAAAGCTCATCCCAAACTCTGTTGTCCATATACGAACTCTCATCAGATCCCATTTACCCATCATCCTTGTGCCCACTGACCTCTGTCATCAGCTGATCTGGAAATGCCTTAACTTTCTCACTCATCTGATCAAACCCGTTCATGAATTGTCCGTCTGATTATCCCACTCTTCATCCATTTCCCAAAATGTTTCTGTTTATTCACATTTAATAAGAAGTCTAACAACACCAAGTTAAAGTCCAACAGGTTTATTTGGTAGCACAAGGCACGAGCTTTCGGAGCGCTGCCCCTTCATCATAGAAATCATAGAAGCCCTACAGTATAGAAAGAGGCCATTCGGCCCATCAAGTCTGCACCGACCACAATCCCACCCAGGCCCTCCCCTATGTCCCTACATATTTACCCACTAATCCCTCTAACCTACGCATCTCAGGACACTAAGGGCAATTTTTAGCATGGCCAATCAACCTAACCCGCACATCTTTGGACTGTGGGAGGAAACTGGAGCACCCGGAGGAAACCCACGCAGACATGAGAAGAATGTGCAAACTCCACACAGACAGTGACCCAAACCGGAAATCGAACACAGGTCCCTGGAGCTGTGACGCAGCAGTGCTAATCACTGTGCTACCGTGCCTCATCAGGTGAGTGGGAGTTCTGTTCACAAACAGGGCATATAAAGACTCAAACTCAATTTACAAGATAATGGTTGGAATGCAAGTCTTTACAGGTAATCAAGTCTTAAAGGTACAGACAATGTGAGTGGAGAGAGGGTTAAGCACAGGTTAAAAAGACGTGTATTGTCTCCAGCCAGGACAGTTTGTGAGATTTTGCAAGCCCAGGCAAGTCGTGGGGGTTACAGATAGTGTGACATGAACCTAAGATCCCGGTTGAGGCCATCCTCATGTGTGTGGAACTTGGCTATCAGTCTCTGCTCAGCGACTCTGCGTTGTCGTGTGTCGTGAAGGCCGTCTTGGAGAACGCTTACCTGAAGATCAGAGGCCGAATGCTCGTGACCGCTGAATTGTTCCCCAACAGGAAGAGAACACTATTGCCTGGTGATTGTCGAGCGGTGTTCATTCACCCGTTGCCGTAGCCTCTGCATGGTCTCCCCAATGTACCATGCCTCCAGACATCCTTTCCTGTAGCGTATCAGGTAGACAACGTTGGCCGAGTTGCAAGTGGATGCACCGTGTACCTGGTGGATGGTGTTCTCACGCGAGATGATGGCATCCGTGTCGATAATCCGGCAAGTCTTTCAGATGTTGCTGTGGCAGCGTTGTGTGGTGTCGTGGTGTCTTTATATGCCCTGTTTGTGAACAGAACTCCCACTCACCTGATGAAGGGGCAGCGCTCCGAAAGCTAGTGGTTTGTGCTACCAAATAAACCTGTTGTACTTTAATCTGGTGTTGTGAGACTTCTTACTGTGTTTACCCCAGTCCAACGCCGGCATCTCCACATCATATTCACATTTATACAGAGCCTGAAAGCACACACCCCAGAAATTTCCGAATCCCCAGTCCCACACAGTAACTCTCCCTGACAGCAATTTTCACTGGTGCATCCAATGTATACCCATGCTATGGCAAACTAGATCCATAAATGTTGCAGCCAAACTGCTGATAAATTGCAGTATATCCTGTAATACTCCCATGCTGGGTAGATGTTGTTTCCGGGCTGCATCAAGCTCGTGCTGCGAATGCGAGCAGGCACTGAATGTAACATTAAGAAGATGTTTCTATCAATCCAGGAGCACCTGATGTGACGTTAGTGCACCTTTATAAATGATTTTTCCCCCAACCATGTTGTCTGCAGTTGTAAGCAGGCTTTTGGTTTAATTGTTGCTGGGCTGTCTGTTTGGAAATACTTTTATTGCTGCTTCAATTGTTTAAATGTGGTTTTGTTCATTTTTACTCTGGGCCTCAGGTGCTTTACGGGATCTTGTCTGAACATGCATTGCCAGAGCGAAGAAAAACCTAAGAGTTCATTTTCTGCTTTGGTTTTATAGTCACAAGCTGTCCTGGTTGTGTGGTTGTGTTGTCAAATTGAAAGCAGTATTTCTCCCTCTCTGCCTGCTATTGGAAATTGGGCTGACAACTGGAATCAAGCCTTCTCGCCTTCCTGGAGTGAAAACGTTGCTGTTGGTGATTGGCTGGTCAGTGTCAGTCTCTCTCTCTCTCTCCCACTCTCTCTCTCTCTCTTCCTCTCTCTCTCTCTCTCTGGGGTTTTTGGGAGAATTTTCTGACTCCAAGCTTCTCTGTGTGTATATCAAGTGAACTGCAGTATCCACCCAATGGACTAGGTTCCAGAATAACGTAAGCATTCGATTTGTTTTCTGTGCTAAACCCACGACACGGGTCTTGATGAATGAAGTTTGTTTGATTGGAACATTGCATACACCTGATAAGGCTTATACAATATCATGGTTGTCTTTTTTCTTGTTTTACTTGGTACAAGTTGTCGCTCATTTTTTTTTCCCACACATGATAACTGTACTCTTAAATGAACTTTGTTTAATAAAAACTCCCTGGTGGGTCACTTGTATCATACCTGAAGTGAAACATCTCATGGTTGTAATAGGTCTTCGGAGGCACAAGTCAATTCACCAAAATCTCTTTATTTACAAACTCGACCATCAGTACACAGAGTACTCGTAGTTAGCAGTGTTTCTTCGGGTGTTTCAGAGGAACTGACACTCCCAATTAACTGCAAGACAATGATTCTCGATTGGTCCATCAATAGGATCCTTAATCAGGGAGTTCATACTCCAATGGCCTGATTGATGTCATTAAAGTGCCGACCCGATCCAAATTCAAATTGCAAAACTTATGATCTAGCCAGACTTCATAAAACACTTTGGAGTTTCTGACCTGAATTATAACACAAAATTTTAATATTCTCATTCTTCTGTTTCAATTTCAGCTCCAATGTGTCACATTTATTTTTCCCAGATCTCTAGAACCTGTACCGTTTGAATATTTGTCCGATTCCATGATTAGAGTGAATGTCTGTCCCTCCTTATCTTAGGATTTTATTTTGTGCTCTGCAGAATCACTGGTGTCAACGTGACAGAGTTCTGAAAACAGGAAGCACTGCAGGTTCTGTTCCAAGTGTCTCCCATGTGGAGCTCCATATTGGTCAGGGGGTTTCAGCAACTCCGACACATGTGTGTGAAACGTGGACTGTATCTGTCCAATTAACCCCCTATTTATCATTCTTCGCTCAACCTGTGTTCAGCAGCACGAGCAGCTTCCAGTGTTATGAAATATGGTCCAGGAATCGAACTTGCAGCTGAGGTGATTTTGACTGACTCGTGTGATTGGAAAGCTGATAGAGGTGTTATGGATGGGTTTCTGTAGGTTGCGTTGTTTGCTGCTGCATAAATTCGGGGAGGGGGGTGGGGTGTGGAAAGGGGACTTGCTGACCTCGCACTGTGAGAGGTATGGGGACAATCTTCGCAGTGCGTCTTCGCCTGTGACATAACCACCAAACTGAGCAGGGGCTGAAGAGGAGGCCGAAGCTCTGTAAAGTGTGAGGAGGTCGGGGGATCTGTCCGACCCACCCTGTGGTGCCCGGAAATTGTGGAATTATCGCTAGCATTTATTTTTTTCATTCATGGGATTTAGGCATTTTTGGCGAGGACAGCATTTGTGGCCCGCCCCTACTTGCCCTGCTAAACCACTCCAGAGGACATTTAAGTGTGAACCACATTTTCCATGGTGGGGTTCCAACCGGCGTCCCCAGAGCATTGCCCTGGGTCAGTGCATATAGTTGGAGTTGTACAGAACGTAGGTTAGTCCAGAGACAATCGCACTGCACCTTTTTTCATTTCTGTTTTTCATTTCTATCTTGTACCTCCAATCTCGTAACACAGAGACCGAGGATATTTCTCAGGAGATACAAGTTCAAATGACACCACAGCAGGTGGTGGAGTTTGAATTCTATAAGAAGCACAATTTGGAACTAAATCCTAATGATAAGAATCATCAGAACTCGGAGCAGATTCGGGCATTCAGCCCCTCAACCCTGCTTCCTGATTCAACACGACCATGATTGATCTCGTCTCAGCCTCCACTTTAATTTATTGGACGTTCACCATGACCATTCAAACCCTGTTTTCAATCTGCTGCCCTTTATCCTAAACCTATGACCCCTCGTGATCGACCCTTTACTAAGGGGAACAGGTGCTTCCTACTCACCCTGTCCATACACTTCATAATTTATAAGCTCCAATCATGTCCCCCCTCAGGGTTCTCTGCTCTGGAGAAGGCAGCCCAAGCCTATCCAGTCTCTCCTTATAGTTCAAACGCTGCATCCCAGGCAACATCCTTGTAAATCTCCTCTGAACCCCTTCCATTGCAATCATATCCTTCCTCTAGCGCGGTGACCAGAACTGCACACAGTACTCCAGCTGTTGACTAACCGACGCTCTGTACAACTCCAACAATATCCCCTTTCTCTTGTACTCTGTGCCACGACTGACGACAGTTGTCCCATATGCATTCTTAGCTATCCTATTCACCTGCTTTGCTGACTTCAGTGATCTGCGAATCAGTACCCAAGCTCAATCTGTTCCTCTGAGCTTCCCAATGTCCTGCCATTCATTAAATACTCCCCTGTCTTTTTTTAAATTCCAAAGTGCATCACCTCTCAATTATCAGATTTAAATACAATCTTTCACTGTTCTTTCCATCTGACAAACCCAGTCATATCTTCCTGTAACCTACGGCCTTCTTAGGAACATAGGAAAATATTAACATGTGAATTAGGAGCAGCAGTAGGCAAATTCCGCCCTTTGAGCCTGCTCCACTATTCAATCAGATCATGGCTGATTTCTTCCAGGACTCAAGTCCACCTCCATTCCTGTTCCCGTATCACTTAAACACGGTTTTGTTAGAAATATATCTATCTCCTTCTTGCAACCAGTTAATGATTCAGACACCGCTGCGCTATGGGGAAGCGAGTTCCACAAATTCACAACCCTCTGCAAGAAGTAGTTCCGCCTCATCTCAGTTTGTCCAGCCCTTTCAGCAGTTTATATACCTCGATCAGATCCCCTCACATCCTTTTGAGCTCCAGTGAGTAAAAGTTCAAACTGTTTAATCCCTCCTCATACGTCAACCCTTTCATCCCCAGAATCAATTTGGTGAACCTCCTCTGAACTGCCTCAATGCCACCACAACGTTTTCCAAATAAGGAGCCTAAAACTGGACACGATACTCCAGAGGTGGTCTCACCAACAGCCTATTCAATTGCAAGAATACTTCTCTACTTTTATACACCAGTCGTTTTGCAATAAATGCAAGCATTCCATTTGCCTTCTGTATTTCATGTTTTGTCTGCGTACCAACTTTCTGCGATTAACAAATATGAAAAAAATGGTGTGCAAAAAAAGCAAATCCGTGTGTTTCCCAAATGGAAACCATGGATGAACAGGGATATCCACTGCTTGCTGAAGTCCAGTTCTGAGGCATCCAAGTCAGGCGACCCTGACCTATGCAATAAAGCCAGATATGATTGATGGAGATCCATCAGAGATGCCCAAAACAGTACCAGATTAAGACGAGTCCCAGGCTAGACACACTGACTCCCACCGAATATGGCAAGGTCTGCAAGAAATAACAGCCTACATGATAAAGGCAAGTAAAATCGCCGGCACCCATGCACCTCTTCCCGATTAGCTCAACGTATTCTATGCCCGTTTCGAGTAAAAGGTCAACGGGAGCACGCACTCCACCCTGGAATCCTCGGACGAACGTATATCCGAGGTCAACATCGCAGACATCAGAGCAGCCTTCTCGAAAGTCAACCCACGGAAAGTGAATTGGTCGAATGGGTTACCGGTCCAGCACGCATATCCTGCGCTGAACCGCTGGCGGGGGCATTCGCAGACATCTTCAACCTCTCTTTGCACCATTCGGAGATCCCTACCTGCTTAACGAAGACGACCATCATCCCGGTAGCAAAGAAAAGCCAAGCAGAGTGTCATAATGACTATCATCTGGTGGCTGTGAAATAATTATTATGAGGTGCTTTGAAAGAATAGGCATGACACGAATCAATTCCGGCCTCTCGAATTGCATGGATCAGCTATAATCCGACTCGGGCTGCAAGCCGTCCAAAACAGACGCCATCTACCTGACCCTACACTCAACCCGGGAATACCTAGACAACAAAGACACCTATGTCCGATTCCTATTTATGGACTATAGCTCAGCCTTCAAAACCGTTATTCCTACAAAACTCATCGTATAGGCAAAAACATCTCCTCCACGGTCATCCTCAACACGGGTGCCCCACAAGGCTGTGTTCTCAGCCCTTTAGTGCACACCATATACACCGATGACTGTGTGGCCAAATTCCCCTCAAACTCGATTTTCAAGTCTGCTGATGACACCACCGTAGTGGGTCACCAGCAAACTTCAAAATCAAGTTGGGCATTGTGGTAGATCACACCAGGGCAAGACTTACTCAGTTAAAGTAGAGTGTTGGGGAGAGTTATAGAACAAAGATATCAAAAGGGTACAGGTTCATAACGTCTTGAAAGTGGAGTCACAGGTGGACAGAGTGCTGAAGAAGGCATTCGACATGTTTAGCTTCATTGACCAGAACATTGAATACAGGAGTTGGGACGTCTTGTTGAAGTTGTACAAGACATTGGTAAGGTCACACTTAGAATGCTGTCGACAGTTCTGGACACCCTATTATAGAAAGGATATTAGTAAACTAGGAAGAGTGCAGAAAAGATTTATTAAGATGTTACCGGGACTTGACGGTTTGAGTTATAAGGCGAAGCTGGATAGACTGGGACTTTTTTCCCTGGAGCGTGCGAGACTTAGGGGTGATCTTCTCCAGCTCTATAGCATAATGAGGGGCTGGATCAGCTGGATAGTTAACCCAATTTCCCAATGGTAACAGCGTCTAAAACTAGGGGCATAGGTTTAAGGTGAGGGGGAGAGATTCAAAACGGTCAAGAGGGGCATTTCTTCACAAATAGAATGGTTAGTGTCTGGAGCAAGCTGCCAGAGGTACAAAGAACAAAGAACAGTACAGCACAGGAACAGGCCCTTCGGCCCTCCAAGCCCGTGCCGCTCCCTGGTCCAAACCAGACCATTCCTTTGTATCCCGCCATTCCCACCCCGTTCATATGGCTATCTAGATAAGTCTTAAACGTTCCCAGTGTGTTCGCCTCCACCACCTTGACTGGCAGCGCATTCCAGGCCCCCACCACCCTCTGTGTAAAATATGTCCTTCTGATATCTGTGTTAAACTTCCCCCCCTTCACCTTGAACCTATTACCCCTCGTGAACGTCACCACCGACCTGGGGAAAAGTTTCCCACCGTTCACCCTATCTATGCCTTTCATAATTTTATACACCTCTATTAAGTCTCCCCTCATCCTCCGTCTTTCCAGGGAGAACAACCCCAGTTTACCCAATCTCTCCTCATAACTAAGCCCCTCCATACCAGTCAACATCCTGGTAAACCTCCTCTGTACTCTCTCCAAAGCCTCCACGTCCTTCTGGTAGTGTGGCCACCAGAACTGGACGCAGTATTCCAAATGCGACCGAACCAGCGTTCTATCCATCTGCAACATCAGACCCAACTTTTATACTCTATGCCCCGCCCTATAAAGTCAAGCAAGCCATATGCCTTCTTCGCCACCTTCTCCACATGTGACGTCACCTTCAAGGATCTGTGGACTTGCACACCCAGGTCCCTCTGCGTATCTACACCCGTTATAGTTCTGCCATTTATCGTATAGCTCCTCCCTACATTATTTCTACCAAAATGCATCACTTCGCATTCATCAGGATTGAACTCCATCTGCCATTTCTTTGCCCAATTTTCCAGCCTATCAATATCCTTCTGTAGCCTCTGACAGTAGTAGTAGTAGTGGCGGGTGCAATTTTGTATTTCAAAAAGCATTTTGACAGTTACATCGGTAAGATGTGTATAGAGATATGGGCCAAACGTGGGCAATTGGGACTGTCTTAGTTGTTAAAAAAAGGGCGGCATTGACAAGTTGGTCCGAAGGGCTTGTTTCCATGCTGTAAATCTCTATGACTCAATGATGAGACTGGGTACAGGAAAAAGATAGACAATCTGGTGAACTCGTGCAACGACAATCGTCTCTCCCTCATTGTCAACAAAATGGAGGAGATCGTCATCGACTTCAGGAAGCATAGTGAAGGACATACCAATGTCTTAATAATCAAGAACAAAGAACAAAGAACAATACAGCACAGGAACAGGCCGTTCGGCCCTCCAAGCCCGCGCCGCTCCCCGGTCCAGGATTGAATCCTGAATCCAGGATCCCCGCCCAATTTTCCAGTCTATCTACATCCTAATATCCTATCCACCGAGCTGTCCCTCACAGCTACGAAGCTTTGTTCATCACAACCTATTAACTCACCCCCACCCCCCCCATTCCAGACCATGTGATCTCCAGGGAGAGGCGAAAACCCAGAGTGAAAACCCCAGGGCTAATATGGGGAAAAAAAATCTGGGAAATTCCTCTCCGACCCCCTGTGGCGATCGAAACGAGTCCAGGAGATCACACTGGCCCTGATCAGAAAATGCTTCCCAACCCTATTCATTTCCACTTCTGCTTTACGAACACCATCTGAATTCCCTGCCCCCGAGACAGGTTCCCAACCATCCGCAGTCTCGCTCTGTACTGGCACCAGCAAGATGATCATAGAATGAAGCCTTGAAACGAGAAACAAAGAACAATTAGCCCGCGCCGCTCCCGGGTCCAAACTGGACCACTCTTTTGTATCCCTCCATTCCCACTCCCTTCATATAGCTGTCTAGATAAGTCTTAAACGTTCCCAGTGTGTCCGCCTCCACCACCTTGCCCGGCAACACATTCCAGGCCCCCACGACCCTCTGTGTAAAATATGTCCTTCTGATATCTGTGTTAAACCTCCCCCCCTTCACCTTGAACCTATGACCCCTCGTGAACGTCACCACCGACCCGGGGAAAAGCTTCCCACCGTACACCCTATCTATGCCTTTCATAATTTTATACACCTCTATTAAGTCTCCCCTCATCCTCCGTCTTTCCAAGGAGAACAACCCCAGTTTCCCCAATCTCTCCTCATAACCAAGCCCCCCCATACCAGGCAACATCCTGGTAAACCTCCTCTGTACTCTCTCCAAAGCCTCCACGTCCTTCTGGTAGTGTGGCGACCAGAACGGGACGCAGTATTCCAAATGCGGCCGAACCAACGTTCTATACATCTGCAACATCAGACCCCAACTTTTATACTCTATGCCCCGT
Organism: Mustelus asterias; assembly: GCF_964213995.1. NCBI lineage: Eukaryota > Metazoa > Chordata > Chondrichthyes > Carcharhiniformes > Triakidae > Mustelus > Mustelus asterias. The sequence continues at coordinate 17,274,206 of NC_135834.1, read as the reverse complement.
CCTATAAAGGCAAGCATGCCATATGCCTTCTTCACCACCTTCTCCGCCTGTGACGTCACCTTCAAAGATCTGTGGACTTGCACACCCAGGTCCCTCTGCGTCTCTACACCCTGTATGGTTCTTCCATTTATCGTGTAGCTCCTCCCTACATTATTCCCACCAAAATGCATCACTTCGCATTTATCAGGATTGAACTCCATCTGCCATTTCTTTGCCCAAATTTCCAGCCTATCTATATCCTTCTGTAGCCTCTGACAATGTTCCTCACTATCTGCAAGTCCTGCCAGTTTTGTGTCGTCCGCAATCTTACTGATCACCCCAGTTACTCCTTCTTCCAGATCATTTATATAAATCGCAAACAGCAGAGGTCCCAATACAGAGCCCTGCGGAACACCACTAGTCACAGGCCTCCAGCCGGAGAAAGACCCTTCCACTACCACCCTCTGTCTTCTATGACCAAGCCAGTTCTCCACCCATCTAGCCACCTCCCCCTTTATCCCATGAGATCCAACCTTTTTCACTAGCCTACCATGAGGGACTTTGTCAAACGCTTTACTAAAGTCCATATAGACAACATCCACGGCCCTTCCCTCGTCAACCATTCTGGTCACTTCTTCAAAAAACACCACCAGGTTAGTGAGGCATGACCTCCCTCTCACAAAACCATGCTGACTATCGTTAATGAGTTTATTCCTTTCTAAATGCGCATACATCCTAACTCTAAGAATCTTCTCCAACAACTTCCCCACCACGGACGTCAAGCTCACCGGCCTATAATTACCCGGGTTATCCTTCCTACCCTTCTTAAATAACGGGACCACATTAGCTATCCTCCAATCCTCTGGGACCTCACCTGCGTCCAGTGAGGAGACAAAGATTTGCGTCAGAGGCCCAACGATTTCACCTCTCGTCTCCCTGAGCAGCCTTGGATAGATTCCATCAGGCCCTGGGGATTTGTCAGTCTTTATATTCTCTAACAAACCTAACACTTCCTCCTTTGTAATGGAGATTTTCTCCAACGGTTCAACACTCCCCTCCGAGACACTCCCAGTCAACACATCCCTCTCCTTTGTGAATACCGACGCAAAGTATTCATTTAGGATCTCCCCTACTTCTTTGGGCTCCAAGCATAAGTCCCCACTTTTGTCCCTGAGAGGTCCGATTATTTCCCTGACAACCCTTTTGTTCCTAACGTATGAATAAAATGCCTTGGGATTCTCCTTAATCCTGTCTGCCAAGAACATTTCGTGACCCCTTTTTGCCCTTCTAATTCCCCGTTTGAGTACTTTCCTACTTTCTTTGTACTCCTCCAGAGCTCCCTCCGTTTTTAGCTGCTTGGACCTAACATACGCCTCTCTTTTCTTTTTGACCAGTCCCTCAATTTCCCTGGTTATCCACGGTTCTCTAATCCTACCCTTCCTATCCTTCTTTTTTACAGGCACATGCTTGTCCTGTAGCCCTAACAACCGTTCCTTAAAAGACTGCCACATACCAGATGTGGATTTACCCTCAAACAGCCTCTCCCAATCAAGAGCTGCCAATTTCTGCCTGATCCCACGAAAGATAGCCTTCCCCCAATCCAACACCTTACCCTTGGGACACCACTCATCCTTTTCCATCACTATCCTAAAGCTAACAGAATTGTGGTCACTATTTGCCACATGTTCCCCTACCAAAACTTTGAAGACCTGACCGGGCTCATTCCCCAGTACCAGGTCCAGCATAGCCCCCTCTCTAGTCGGGCTGTCTACATATTGTTCCAACGAACCCTCCTGTACACATTTTACAAATTCCTCCCCATCCAGAGTCCCTGCCCTCAGCGATTTCCAGTCTATACCAGGGAAATTGAAGTCTCCCACTACAACAACCCTATATTTCCTGCACCTATCCAGTATCTCCTGACATATCCATTCTTCCACTTCCCTTGGGCTGTTGGGGGGCCTGTAGTACACCCCCAACATAGTGACTGCGCCTTTCCTGTTTCTAAGCTCCACCCAGAGTGACTCGTTACACGACCCCTCTGAATTGTCCTCCCTCTGCACCGCTGTAATATGCTCTCCAACTAATACCGCTACTCCCCCACCTCTTTTGGCCCCTCCTCTGTCTCGCCTAAAACACTTGTACCCTGGAATATTCAGCTGCCAGTCCTGTCCCTCTTTCAACCAAGTCTCTGTCACCGCAACCACATCCAAATTCCTCGTGCGCATTAAGGCCCCTTGCAATCAATGCAGACGAAGTGAAAATCGTTCAGAGCTTCAGGTTTCCAGGTGTCCAGATCACCAACAAACTGTCCTGGTCCCTCCATTCCGACCAAATAGTTAAGAGAGCGCACAAACGCCTCTCCTTTCTGCGGAGGATAAGGAAATTTGGATTGTCTGCTCCGACTCTCACCAACTTTTACAGATGCACCATAGAAAGCATTCTTTCTGGTTGTATCACAGCTTGGTATGGCTCCTGCTGTGTCCAAGACCGCAAGAAACTACAACTATGTTCTGCACTCTCTTCTTTCCTTCCATGTGTGCAGTAAGCTTTGTCTGTATAGCGCATACGATACAATACGTTTCACTCTATGCCGATACATGTGACAATAATAAATCAAATAAAATTAAATAAATCAAAGACACCCAGATCCCACTGTCCTCATGCATTTTGAATGTGCTTTTTATTGAAATAATGTTTACCTTTCTACTTTTTTTCTGCCAAATTGGATAACCTCACACTTTGCCGCATTAAAATCCATCTGCCAAATTTTGGTCAATTCTTCGAGCCTATCTCTATCGGTCTGTAAAGTCCTCCTGACAGCCTACTTTCCCAGCTATTTTAGTATGATCCGCAAATATTGCTATTCTACAGTCTTTCCCTGCTTGCAGATAACTTATAACGATTGGAAGCAATCGAGGTCCGAGGACTGACCGCTGCAGCACCCCGCTAGTTACATTTCGCCAGCTAGAGAAGGAGTCTTTTATCCCGACACTCTGCTTTCTGTCAGTCAGTCAACATTTAAGCCAACTGGTACTCTGCACCCAATCCACTGTGATTTCACCTTGTGGAGCAGTCGTTTATGCTGCACCTTGACAAACGCTTCTGGAAGTCTAACAAAGCTTTAGCAAGGCCTTTGACAACGTATCGCATGGGAGATTGCTGCATAAGGTTAAATCTCACGGGATCCAGGGTGTGGTAGCCAATTAGCTACAGAGTAGGTTTGATGACAGAAGACAGTGTGTGGTCGTGCAGGGCTGTTATTCAAAGTGGAGGCCTGTGACCAGCTGTATGCCTCAGGAATCGGTGCTGAGTCCACTATTATTTGTCACTTATATTAATGATTTTGATGAAAATTTAGGACGCATGGTTAGTAAGTTTGCACATGACGCCAAGATTGGTGGCATAATGGACAGTAAAGAAATTTGTCTCGGATAGCAACGGGATCTTGATCAATTGGGCCAGTGGGCTGATGAATGGCAGATGTAGATTAATTTAGGTAAATGAGTGGTGATGCATTTTGGCAGATCGAAACAGGGCAGGACGTATTCAGTTCACGGTTGGGTGTTGGGGAGAGTTATAGAACAAAGAGATCAAAGGGGACAGATTCATAACTCCTTCAAAGTTGAGTCACAGGTGGACAGGATGGTGAAAAAGGTTTTCGTCATGCTTGTTTTCATTGGTCGGAACATTAAATAAAGGAGTTGCGACGTCTTGTTGTATTTGTACAAGACGTTGGTAATGCCACACTTGGAATACTGTATACAGTTCTGGTCAACCTATTATAGAAACTATATTATTAAACGAGAAAGAATGCAGGAATGATTGACTGGGATGATACAGGGATTTGATATTTTGAGTTATAAGGAGTGGCTGGATTGACTGGGCCGTTTTTGTCCCTGGAGCATCAGAGGTTTAGGGATGAGCTTATAGAGATCTGGAATACCATGAGGGGCATAGATGATGGAGATGGTCAACATCTTTTTCCAAAGGTAGGCGTGTCTGGAGGGCACAAGTTTAAGGTGAGAGGGGAGCGATACAAAAGGGTCCAGAGGGGTAATATTTTCACACAAAGAATCTTGAGTGTCTGGAACGAGCTGCCAGTGGTAGTAATAGATGCGGACATTTCTTTTGTTTTTTAAAAATAATTTAGACAGTTTCAGGTGAAAACTGGTATAGAGGGATATGGCTAAAGACAAGGACTCCCATAATCGTAAAAACTGGGCGACATGGATAATTTGGGCCGAAGTATCTGTTTCCATGCTGTAAACTTGTATGACTCTATGATATATCACATCAACTGATTCTCCATTATCAATCTTGCTGCTTATGTCCTCAAAGAACTCAGGAACGTTTGTCAAGCATGACTTAGAATCGTAGAATGCGGACAGTGCAGAAGCAGGCCAATCGGCCTGTTGAGTCTTCACTGATTGTCCGACAATGCATCATACCCAGACCCTATCCCTGTAGTCCCACATATTTACCTCGCTGACCCCCCTAACCTACGCATCCTGGGATACTAAGGGGCAACTTAGCCAATCCACCGAACCCGCACATCTTTGGAGTTCGGGTGAAAACCGGAGCTCCCAGTGGAAACCCACACAGACACAGGGAGTACGGGCAAACTCCACACAGTGAGTGACAAAATTGAACCGGGACCCTGGCGCTGTGAGGCAGAAGTGCTAACTACTATGCTACCGTGCCGCGTTCATTCCTGCATGCCACCTCAGAGTGCAGTCCACCTGCCCTTAAGATAGCAATGTTGGAGAACAGATAACCACTCCATCTGACGAAGGAGCAGCACGCTCCGAAAGCTTATGGTATTTGCTACCAAATAAACCTGTTGGACTTTAACCTGGTGTTGTGAGACTTCTTACTGTGCTTAAGATAGGCTCCAGAGATGTATGAAGCGAGGCTGGAGCTAAAGATCCCACCTCCAACTCAGCAAAAACGCATGATACCAGGGCAGTGAAAAAAATAATGTTTCAGGGGATATTGAAATGAAATCACAAGCAAACACACACGTACATACACACAGCCGCACCTTTCCAAAACCAGGCTGACAATGGTGGATTGAGCTTTGTCTTTCCAAATGTTCATTCACCTCCTCCTTAATGATTGATTCCTGCAACTTCCACACCAAAGAGTTCAAGCTAGTTTCGATAGGGACAATATGGACATAGAAGCACAATCTCTCTCACACATACGTTGATAGAGACAATATAAACACACACACAATCTTTCTCACACACACATATTGACAGAGACAACATATATACACACACACAAACTATTTCTCAAACACACGTATGTTTGAGATATAGAACACGAGATGTAACTGCTTTATTGGTTAAGTCTGACATCATGGCTGCAGTAAAAGCAGGACTGTAGAGGAAAAACGGCGGTTGTTCAGCGACATATTGAATATCTCTCATTAAAGTATATTCCTGAGAGGATGAGGAATTATAAAAAGAAGAAAAACGTTCCATGGCTAATCAAGGAGGTCGAAGAGGACATAAAGACAAAACCTAGGACAGACCAAACAGCAAACGCTCGTGCTAAACTGGGGGATTGGGAGAGCTTTAAGTTTCAGCAAAGGGCTACTAAAAATCAAATCAAAAGAGTTAATATGAACTACGAAAGGAAACGAGCAGAAAACATAAACACAGCTACCAAAAGCTTCTATCAGTATTTAAAGAGGACGGGAATAGCTAACGCAGATGTGGGCCATATAGAGGATATTACTGGTGAGTTATGAATGGGGAACGCAAAGATGGTGGATAGTAAACCAATATCTTGCCTGTCTTCATGGGAGAGAATAGTGAAAACTTTGCGAAAACGGCAGTTAATTCAGAGGAATGTGGTGCAATAACAATGACCAGGGAGAAGGTATTGAATAAACTAATGGGATTAAAGGCAGATAATTCTCCGGGAACTGATGGCCTGTCCCCAAGGGAATTTAAAAAGTTGGCAGCAGAGATAGTGGATGCATTGGTTGTGATATTTCAAAATTCCTTCGATTCTGGTAAGGTCCCGGTGGATTGGAAACACGCTAATGTCACGCCTGGGTGTGTCTATAGATTCTCTCTCGATGTGTGAGAGAAAAAGACTATGTCTATTTTCTCTGCATCGATGTGTGTGTGAGCGAGAGGGATTTTGTGCGTTTCTATATTGTTCCTGTTGATGTGTGTGTATGTGTGAGAAAGCGATTGTGTTTGTGCGTGTCTGTATTGTTTATATCGACGCGTGTGAGAGAGATATTGTGTACGTGTGTCTATATTTTCTCTCCTGATGTGCATGTGAGAGATTGTGTGTGCATGCACGTGTGTTGGTATTGTCTCTGCCGATATCCGTGTGTGTGAGAGATCGTGACTGTATGCCTGTATTGTATCTATTGTGTGTGTGAGAGATAGAAAGATTGTGCCTGTGTGTATATTGCGTGAGAGAGTATTGTTTGAGCGTTTCTGAGTGTGCACGGTTCTGAGGGAGTTTCAAAACTTTTGAGTATTCTTGAGTGTGTTTGTGTGTTTGAATGTGTTTGCTTCTATCAGCAAAGGCGTTTATTTATGTGTGTATGTTTGCGTGTGTATGTGTGTGTTTGTGGCTGTGTGTCGAGGTGTGTGGGTGTCGTTGCTTGTGGGCGTAGTTATACTTGTGTCTGTGTTTGGGTTTGTTTTTGAGTGTATATATGTAGGTGTGTGTGTGTTTATGTCAGTGTGTGTCCGAGTGTGCCTGTATTTGTGCATTGGTGCATGAGAATAATTGTTTATTGTGTGTCCTTACACTCTTAAGCTTATGCTTATGCTTATGTTTATGTGTGTGCATGCATGCATTAATATTTGTGAGTGCGTCTTAATCTGGATGAGAGTGTTTACTTCGCTTTCCTTGTCAGTTTGTGTTTGGCTTCCTGTGTCTTTCGGAGAGTTTGTGTGTGTTTGTGTGTGTGTGTGCGAGTTTGTATTTCTTTGTGTTTGTCAAAATAAACCTCACTCAAAGCGATAGTTACTTCGCCAGCCCGATGTACAACTTAATTATTTATTTGCATTCCTTTCAGTGAACATAATCACATTTGTGAACCTGAAGAGCAGAAGCGGCGGTCGGTCCAAAAGTGTTACGTGTTACCTGGTAGCCATGACACTGCGGGATCTACTGGTCGTTATCCTCGACCAGTAGGTCGAGGTGACAGTGAAACAACGCGGTCCCAAGGCCCCCCTCCCCAGCTTACTTCTTGCAAATGTCCAGTCTCTGGAAAACAAGCGGGACGAACTTACAACCAGACTCACTTTCCAAAGAGATCTGAGGGACTGCTGTGTCCTCTGTTTCATGGAGACGTGTCTCACTCCTGCTTCACCGGACAGTGCCCTACAACCAGAGGGCTTCTCAATCCATCGAATGGACAGCACAGTGGCCTCAGGCAAGGCTAGGGGAGGTGGGGTTTGCTTCCTAAACACCTCGTGGTGTTTAGACGTAGCAACACTGGCAACTTTCTGCTCCCCAGGCCGAGAATAGACGCTAAAATGCCGCCCCTATTACCTTCCCCAGTCGTTCACGTCCGTTATCCTGATGGCACTTTACATCCCACCCCATGCGAACCTGAAGATCGATCGTGCTGGACGAAATATACACCACTACGACTGGTCTTGAGAAGAAACATCCCAAGGCCTTGTTCATCATGGCCGGGGACTTCAATCAGGCCAAGTTCAAGAGCGTACCACCAAGTTACCACCAACACGTGTCCTGCTCCACTCGAGGCCAAAACATCCGAGACCACTGCTACACAAATATCAAACATGCCTACCGCTCTATCGCCCGCCCACACTTTGGTAAATCAGACCACAAGGCTGTGCTCCTGCTCCCGGCTGGCAAGCAAAAACTGAAACGGGAGAATCCATCAGAGTCTTGCAATGTTGGTCTGAGGAATCGAATGATCTCCGACGGGGCTGCTTGGAGTCAGTGGACTGGTCTGTATTTATAAACTCTGCGACCAGCCTGAACGAATACGCCACTTCAGTAACTGACTTCATGAGTAAGTATGTAGAAGACTGTGTGCCAAAGAAGCAAATTCGTGTGCTCCCCAACCGGAAACCATGGATGAACAGGGATATCCACTGCTTGCTGCAGTCCAGGTCTGAGACGTTCACGTCAGGCGACACTGACCTATAGAAGAAAGCCAGATACGATCTAAGGAGATCTATCAATGATGCCAAAAGATAACACCGGACCAAGCTAGAGTTCCAGGCTAACCACACTGACCTCCGCCAACTATGGCAAGGTCTGCAACACATAACAGGCGACAAGATGAAGGCATGTAAAATCCCCGGCTCCTAAGCACCCCTCCCTGATGAGCTCAATGCATTCTAAGCCCGTTTTGTGCAAGAGGTCAGCGAGAGCATGCCTTTCACCCTGGAAGCCCTGGATGAACCTGTATCTGGGGTCAACATTGCAGCTGTCAGAGCAGCTTTCTTGAAGGTCAATCCACAGAAAGCAACTGTGGGGAGGTCGTGTCTCACGAACTTGATCGAGTTTTTCGAGGAAGTGGAAAAGATGATCGATGAGGGTAGGGCAGTGGATGTTGTCTACATGGACTTCAGTAAGGCCTTTGACAAGGTCCCTCATGGCAGACTAGTGCAGAAGGTGAAGTTGCATGGGATCAGAGGTGAGCTAGCAAGGTGGATACAAAACTGGCTCGGTCAAAGAAGACAGAGGGTAGCAGTGGAAGGGTGTGTTTCTGAATGGAGGGCTGTGACAAGTGGTGTTCCTCAGGGGTCAGTGCTGGGACCTTTGCTGTTTGTAATATACATATAAATGATTTGGAGGAAAACGTAACTGGATTGATCAGTAAGTTTGCAGATGACACAAAGGTTGGTGGATTTCCACACAGCGATGAGGACCATCAGAGGATACAGCAGGATATAGATCAGTTGGAGACTTGGGCGGAGAGATGGCAGATGGAGTTTAATCCGGGCAAATGTGAGGTCGAATACAGATAGGAAATATACAGTAAATGGCAGAACCCTTAAGAGTATTGATAGGCAAAGGGATCTGGGTGTACAGGTACGCAGGTCACTGAAAGTGGCAATGCAGGAGGAGAAGGTAGTGAAGAAGGCATACGGCATGCTGACCTTCATGAGCCGGGGTATGGAAATTAAAAATCGGCAAGTCATGTTGCAGCTTTAGAGAACCTTAGTGAGACCGCACTTGGATTATAGTGTTCAATTCTGGTCGCCACACTACCAGAAGGATGTGGAGGCTTTGGAGAGGGTACAGAAAGGATTTACCAGGATGTTGCCTGGTATGGAGGGCATTAGCTCTGAGGAGAGGTTGGAGAAACTTGGTTTGTTCTCACTGGAGTGATGGAGATTGAGGGGAGACCGGATAGAAGTCGACAAGATTATGAGAGGCATGGACAGAGTGGATAGTCAGAAGCTTTTTCCCAGGATGGAAGAGTCACTTACTAGGGGCATAGGTTTAAGGTTGGCGGGGCAAAGTTTAAAGGAGATGTACGAGGCAGATGTTTTACACAGCGGGTCGTGGGTGCCTGGAACTCATTGCCGGGGGAGGTAGTGGAAACGGATACGGTAGTGATTTTTAAGGGGCGCCTTGACAAGTACATGAATAGAATGGGAAGAGAGGGATATGGTCCCTGGTAGGGTAGGGAGTTTTAATTAAGTCAGGTAGCATGGTCGGTGCAGGCTTGGAGGGCCGAAGGGCCTGTTCCTGTGCTGTAACTTTCTTTGTTCTTTGTTCTTTGTTCAACAGGCCCGGATGGGATACCCAGACGTGCACTCAGATCCTGCACGGATCAGCTGGTGGAGGTATTCACAGACATTTTCAACCTCTCTTTACAACAATCTGAGGTCCCTATCTGCTTCAAGAAGACGATCATCATCCTGGTACCTAAGAAAAACCAAGCAGCATGCCTTAATGACTATCGCCGGTGGCACTGACATCCATCAATATGAAGTGCTTCGAAAGGTTAGTCATGACACGGATCAATTCCAGCCTCCTGGACTACCTGGATCCACTGCTGTTTGCAGATCGCCGCACAGGTCCACAGCAGATTCAATTTCCCTGGTCCCGCACTCAATGCTGGAACACCCAGATAACAAGGATACCTATGTCAGACTCCCATTTATTGATGACAGCTCAGCCTTCAACACTATTATTCCCACGAAACTCATCTCCAAACTCCGTGGCCTGAGCCTCGGCACCGGCCCACTGGATCCTGAACTTCCTAACTCACAGATCACAACCAGTAAGGACAGGCAACAACACCTCCTCTACGATCATCCTCAACACATTTGCACCACAAGGTTGTGTTCTCAGCCCCCGACTATACTCCTAATACACCTATGACTGTGCGGCCAAATTTTCCTCGAATTCGATTTTCAGGTTTGCTGACGACACCACCGGAGTGGGTCGGATCTCAAACAATGACGAGACAGAGCACAGGAATGAGATCGAGAATCTGGTGAAGTGATGCGGCAACAATAATCTCTCTCTCAATGTCAACAAAACGAAGGAGATTGTCACCGACTTCAGGAAGCATAAAGGAGAACATGCCCCTGTCTATATCAATGGTGACGAAGTAGAAAGGGTCGAGAGCTGCAAGTTTTTAGGTGTCCAGATCACCAACAACCTGTCCTTGTCCCCCCATGCCGACACTATAGTTAAGAAAGCTCACCAACGCCTCTACGTTCTCAGAAGACTAAGGAAATTTGGATGTCAGCTACGACTCTCACCAACTTTTACAGATGCACCATAGAAAGCATTCTTTCTGGTTGTATCACAGCTTGGTATGGCTCCTGCTCTGCCCAAGACCGGAAGGATCTGCAAAAGGTCGTGAATGTAGCCCAATCCATCACGCGAACCAGCCTCCCATCCATTGACTCTGTCTACACTTCCCACTGCCTCGGCAAAGCAGCCAGCATAGTTAAGGACCCCACGCACCCAGGACATTCTCTTTTCCACCTTCTTCCTTCGGGAAAAAGATACAAAAGTCTGAGGTCACTTACCAACCGACTCAAGAACAGCTTCTTCCCTGCTGCTGCCAGACTTTTGAATGGAATTACCTTGCATTAAGTTGATCTTTCTCGACACCCTTGCTATGACTGCAACACTACATTCTGCACTCTCTCGTTTCCTTCTCTATGAACGGTATGTTTTGTCTGTATAGCGCGCAAGAAACAATACTTTTCACTGTTTGATAATACATGTAACAATAATAAAACAAATCAAATCAAATCAAAATCAAACCTGATATTGAGACACATTCCCATCACCTTAATGGAACAGTTTTATTTCCTGAAGTCCATCCCCGTGTGTCATATCCACGCCATCCTGCTGCATGCAGCCACTGACTGTTCTTTCTGGTTCACCGTCACTTTCACCTTTGATCGATTTGTGGCCATTTGCTGCCTGAAGCTGAAAAGTAAATATTGCAGCGAGAAAATGACGGCTGTGGTTCTCGGAACAGTGAATGTGCTCAGCTGTTTAAATAACATTTTCTGGTATTTTACGTTAATGGGCAAGTATAAACTTGTGAACGACCCTTGGTTTTGTGACGTAACAGCCACTGCTGTGGAATCTCCGGTCTGGGTAACAATCCAGTTCCTCTACAACATTCTAAACGCATGTGTCCCATTCATCCTGATTCTGTTGCTCAATGTTCTCACCGCCAGACACATTTTAATGAGCAGCAGAGCCCGCTCCGGGCTCACAGCAGTGGGGAGAATCCCAGAGATGGAGAATCAAAAGAAATCCATCATTTTACTGTTTGTTATCTCAGCCAATTTCATCCTTTTCTGGTCAATGTTCATGGTTTATGCTATATATAACCGGATTTCCTGGTTAGGGTATTTTTCTGCAGTGTTTCATCGGTTTGTTATAGAATTTGGCATTATGCTGCAGCTCCTGAGTTGCTGCACAAAGACTATGGTATATGCAGTGACACAGACGCAATGCAGACAGCAGTTGTAAAATGTGCTGAAACTTCCCTTTACTACGATTAGTCAATTAATTGAAAGTTCAGGGGGAATCCCACCCACAAGGGCTCTCTCTCTTCCAAGTGGACATTCAAACTGTAAATCCGCAATCACCCTCACACTGATTAGACACATGAGTCACTGCTCAGCTGTTCTGCTCTCCAACTGTTTTCTCCACCTGTCCATTACTCTGGTTCCTGGCTCAGATTGCATAGAAATCGATCGTGCACCATTCCTCCTCTCCAAATGGTGAGCCAAATTGCGCTTCATCACAATTTCTCACCAGCCTCCCAGAATCTCTGCCCTCGCATTGGCACGTCAGCCTGTTCATCACCTATATCCCTCACACAGTTGCTCAATCATCCTCCAATCAGAGTTAAAGGGCAAGAATGGAGAAGGGGTAGAAGAGCTGAGGTCACAGATTGTGCACGCGCAGGCGCAGTACACCAGCTCCCGCCACAAGGCAGGGATCACAGTTTAATAGGTGGTGGGGCGGGGGGCGGTGGCGCGGTCAATCCAGGTGAAATGTCGAGTTGGGGGGGGTCTGACAAAGAGAGAAAGTTGGAGAGAGAGGGGGAGCGAAGGAGCGAGAAAGATAGAGAGGAGTGAAAGAGCAAAGAGAGACGGGAAATAGAGGAGTGATCGAGTGAAGGAGAGGGGACAGAGAAGGAGGGAGAGGGGTAGGGAGAGGGAGTGAGAGGGAGGACCGAAGAGAGAGAGGGAGCAGAAAAGAGATAGAGAGGGGCAGAGAGACAAACAAATACAGAGAGAGAGACAGACAGACGGACAGAGGCCGAGAGAGAGTAGGAGTGATGGGAAAGAGTGCGAGACTGAACAAGAGAGAGAGAGAGAGAGACTGAGAGCGATGGAAACAGTAAAAGCGAAAGGCAGAAGGAGGAAAAGACAGAGAGAGACACAGAGTTTATTTGTTAGTACCTCCAGTAGGCTTACATTAACATTGCGATGCACTTACTGTGGAAGTGCCATAGTTACCATTCTCTGGCGCTGTTCGGGTATAATGAGCGAGAATTGAACATTGCCAATGCACCTAACCCACACGTCTTTCGAACTTTGGGAGAAACCAGAGCATAGACAGTGGCCCAAGCCGTGAATCGAACCTGGAGCCATGGTGTTGTGAGTCAGAAGTACTGACCATTATGCCACCGTGCATGCATGGGGAGACCTACAGAGAGAGCAACAGAGAGAGTGACAGAGAGAGCGGCAGAGAGAGCGACAGAGAGAGAGACAGAGAAAGAGACAGAGAGAGAGAGAAAGAAGAGAGAAAGAGACAGTGAGGGGAGAGAGACACCGAAGTGTGACAGTAAGAGCGACAGGGGGAGTGACAGCAAGAGTGCGAGAGACTGAGACAGAGACGGAGGTGCAGACAGAGAAGCAGACAAAGGGCGACAGGGAAGGAGTCAGAGACATAAAGGGAGACGGAGACTGAGAGGGAGATGCAGAGTGAGACAGAGTGACAGAGAGCGGGTTCTGCTGACAAACTGAGCAAGAATGATGGACTGACTGTCCATACAGAGTGATGCATACTGAGAGAGGTCGACCCTTCAAGCGTGCTTTGAGACCAATCGACAGAAAGAATGAGGCCGACTGACCAACCGAGCAAGCAAGGCTGATTGACCGAGAGAGGCCGTCTCACCAACTGTGTGATCCAGGATGACTGACTGAGTGAGACCGACTGTTCAACTGAGGCGGACTGACTGATCGTGAGAGCGAGGCAGAATCACCAACCAAGCAAGGCTGACTGACCGAGCGTGCAAGAGAGGCTGAGTGAAGTGAGTAACGCCAAGCGACGGAAAGAGTGAGACCGATCGACTGAGCAAGTGAGGCCGACCGACAGACCGAGTCAGTGAGACTGACCGACTGAGCGAGCGAGGCCAATTGGCTGAGTGAGCAAGACTGACTAAGCGACCGAGAGAGACTGATCGAATACCTGAAGCCCACCGACCGACTGAATAAGCAAATGAGCAAGACCGACCGAGCGAACAAGCGAGGCCAACCGTGCGAGCGAGGATGAAAAGAATGAGGGAGCGAGATCAAAAAGACTGAGTGAGAGAGGCCAAATGAAAAACTGAACGAGGCCAAAGAACCGAGCGAGTGAGGCTGAGCGGTGAAACCGGAATCACGATCACTTCTCGGCCTTTTGGCCAGATGAAGTCCAGATCAAGCCCAAGGTGGGGTGCAAAGCCGCATCGTGTCAGCTTCATTCATGTTTGTCTCCCCTGTGGGGACCATGAATTGGATTCAATTGGATTTTGAATGTGTTTTTGGAGAAAGAAGGGATTAGATTTGGGTGTGCTTGATCCATTCTTAGAATTGGGTTTTTTACTTTAAGAAGGGAGTAACAAGTTATTTGAAAACGTGCAGAATGACCTGGACTCTCCAGCTTGACTCAATGTAGCTCGGCGGAGGTTTCCTATTTCTGGGCAGGAACAACTCTAACCACATTTTCTGCAGTGATCCTGGTTAATCAAACGTTTGAAGAGGGTTTCGATTGAATCCTGGACAGTCTCAATCTGAGTAATTGGGAGAGAATTTGGGGGAATCTTGAATGCTCACAATTTTAAACGCGGGACACGTGGGAATTACGGATGGTATCAACGTTCACACAGGCTGTGGGTGGATTCCTGGGTAATCGCAATATTGAACGGATATTCTGGGAGTGGGCACGGGGAGTGAGAGGATGGAGTTACAGGACAAGAACAAATTTAAACACAATCAGGGGACGCGGGACGTTCTGAACCTTGGCGCTCAGTCTGGGGAAACGCTGAACAATCGCAAGTTCAAAAACTCCGTTTGCAGTGAATGTTGGATGCTCACACAATTAAAGTTTAAAGTTTTAAAGATAATTGACTTGTGTCACAAATAGGCTTACATTAGCAGTGCAATGAATTTACTGTGAAAACCCTCGAAAGATAGGGCAACAGGCAACTAGACTCAGTTTCAAAACTCAAAAAAATCGAGGGCTTGGTGAATGTTTAGAATAATAAATACGAATTCTGAGAGAGTGCAGATAAACAAGTGGCTGCAGGGATGGTGTAGGAGAGAGGGTTTCAGCGACATGGATAATTGGAGCACATTCTGGGGAAGGTGGGACCTATACAAACAGGACGGGTTGCACCTGAACCAGAGGGGCACCAACATCCTGGGAGGGAAATTTGCTCCGGCTCTTCGGGGGGGTTTAAACTAATTTGTCAGGGGGATGGGAAAAGGAGTTGCAGTCCAGAAGTCAGTGAGTGTAGTGATGTACTGGGAAAGGTATCAAGGAGGCAGGTGTGTACCAGCAGATAGGAAGGTGGGTTGAAGTGTGTCTACTTCAATGCAAGGAGCATCCGAAATAAGATAGGTGAACTTGGAGCGTGGATTCGTACTTGGGACTATGATGTTGTGGCCATTACGGAGACATGATAAATATGGATTCTGAGAGAGTCCTGGCTGGTTACAATAAAAATACATTTTCCGAGGGAGCTCAGGGTGCTTACACTTATACATGCAAATTCTTGAGAAGCCCTGGATGGGTACAATTATAAATGCAGTTTCTGGGGGAGCACTGGATGGTTACAATAATAAATACAGAACCCAGGGAGACCTGGATTGTTACAATTATAATTACAGGTTCTGGGAGGACCTGGATGGTTCCAATGATACATCGAGTTCCTGTGGAGTCCTGCCTGGTTACAATTATAAATGCATATTCCGGGAGAGTCCAGGATTATTACAATCATAAATATAGATACTGCGATAGTCCTGGATGGTTACAATAACAAACACCGATTCTGGGGGAAGCTTGGATGGTTAAAATTCTAAATATTGACTTTGGACAGTCCTGGATGTTTATGATTACAAATAGATTTTCTGGGGGAGTCCTGAATGGTTACAATTATAAATACAGATTTTGTGGAATAATGGTTGGTTACATTAACAAATAAATAAAATTTTCGGGGAGTGCCCTGGCTGGTTACATCACTGACATGCCCCATGCGCAGGGTATTTAGATGACACGCACATTACCCTGCGGTTCCCACCTAGGTCAGGGACTGTGCTTCACCAATAGAAAGGGTTCCACTCCCTGAACGTCTAGATTGCCTGTGACCACCGCCTGAATATCAGGCATGTGTGTGTGCGCCACCCAGGGAGCATGCACGATAGCTAGAATCTCCGGAGTTTAGACATCCCCGGGTTGTTGGAGAACCAGCTCAAGCTACGGGGATAGCTCATGGTGGTCAAGGGATAGCCAGTAAGGGCTTGGCTGGTGACGCTAGTGTGGAAGCCAGAGCCTGAGGTGGCCTTTTGAACCACTATAATGTGTCCGACGCTGCCACGTGGTCAATCGTGGAGGGGTGCATTGGTTCCTCAAGCGGTGGCTCCGCTACCTGGACCACTTGTGTGCTGTGTGCTCCACAAACCTACGGCGGAGAGCCCATCTGAAGATTGAGCCTCAACCACATGACGTGGAGGAGGAGGTAATGAGGGGCCAGAGGATGGCGGACAGGCGGTGATGGCGAGAGCCCGGCAGGCAGGGCGGAAAAGGAGTCAATCTTCGTGGCAAGGTTCACTCACCTGCTGCCGTGCGGTCTGGCGGCTGCGACCCCCATCCGCCCACCACACTCCAGGAGACGTTGCACAGCCCTCAGCCCCCCACCCCCCTCCCCCCCACACACACCTAATCAGCCCCCTACTGCCCTCCACACGCCCCCAACTACCCTCCAGCCCTCTTCAAAATTTCCACCCCTCCACCGCCCTTGTGCTCCCCATGCCTCCCATGAATCCAAGCGGCATCAGAGTCGGGTGAGGGGCGTGCGAGACTGGGCTAAGTTGACGAGGTCGACAGCCAAGGCGTGCTGTGCCTCCAGCCCGTCCACCATTACCAGGGTCTGCTGATGAATCCCTGGGGGCTGCGAGACCGGCGATGTCCAAGGGGGTGTGAGCCTGGCGAGTCCGGGGAGTGTGAAATCCCGGCGATGTCCCAGAGGGCGGTGACAGGCTGGTACGTCGGGGGGTGGACGGGGGCGGGGGGGGGGGGGGTGGGCGGGGGGATGGGGGCGGTAAATGAACCGATCTCCCAGTATACGCATGCGTCCTAGTGTCCTGAGCACTCTGCCAGCCACTGTGGTGGGATGAAGTTCGGCAACCCTCCAACTGGCGTGAGAGTGCCATAAATTAACTAAATTCAGCTCACTGGCAAATGGGCTGAAAAGTTTCCGTATTCGCACCCGTTTAACACTGAGACTCGCGGAAAAGGAAGGGGGAAAGCTAATGTTAACTGGAAAACGTCGCTGATGCTACAAGGTTGTGAGGAAAGGAAGTCGCGAGAAAGACACAAAATATCTTGAAATGTATAAAGCCTGGCTGAGCGCGTAGGAATACATTGGAAGATGGATTCTCATGTGCAAAATTATCAGATTACCCAGCAGGACGAAAGAAAAAATCGAGCACTATTCATATGGACAGAAACGATTGACCGCTCTGGTACAGAGGGATTGGAATATTCTAGTGCATGGATGACAAATAGCGAACACTCAATCACAAAATACAGTTCATAAGGACAATGTAAGGCCAATTTATTGTAAAGGGTGAGAGTGGGAAATTAATAATGTGAAAAATTGCAATCACAAAACTAGCGTGCATCTTTAATCGCGGTATAATAAACGCAACTCTTGTGAAGAATAATGGAAAAAATAATGCACAAATGAGGAACTTACATAAACCATCAGCACACAATATGTATTCGGAAAACAAATGGGACTCATGGTTGACAAGCTCCGTGGACCAAATGGGCTGTTTCACAAGATCATGAATGAAGTCGCTTTAGAAATACTGATCCTACTGGTTGCAATATCCCAGATTGCCTCTGGTTCTTGGTGGGAGCGAGTGTCTGGAAAACGTCGCTGATGCTACAAAGTTGTGAGGAAAGGAAGTCGCGAGAAAGACACAAAATACCTTGAAATGTATAAAGCCTGGCTGAGCGCGTAGGAATACATTGGAAGATGGATTCTCATGTGCAAAATTATCAGATTACCCAGCAGGACGAAAGAAAAAATCGAGCACTATTCATATGGACAGAAACGATTGACCGCTCTGGTACAGAGGGATTGGAATATTCTAGTGCATGGATGACAAATAGCGAACATTCAATCACAAAATACAGTTCATAAGGACAATGTAAGGACAATTTATTGTAAAGGGAGAGAGAAATCTGGTTACTACTATCCAGGGTGTTCGTCACACTACATCTATCGTGCTGTGCTCATTTGGGTCTCCGTATTAAAGAGGGATATATTTGTATTGAAGCTTATTCTGAGGCGCTTCAGAAGGTTAATTCCTGGGATGTTGAGGGTTTCTTCTGAATGCATTTTCAGCAGATAAGGCCCATGCCCTTCAGATTAGGTCGGGAATGACACTGAATCAACAATTATGTCTGAAATGTAATTGCAAACTATTTATCGTGTTAGTGCATCGCAGGAAGACTATCTTACATCCAACGATATATCGGAAGCCTTGTTAAATTGGTAAAATAAGAGCACAATGCTGTGCTTGCTGGAGATCTGAAATAATAAAAATAAACACTGAAAAGTGCTCACAGATTCGTCGGGTTTCTCCAACACTTTGTTGTTTATTCAGTTAGCGAGTCTGATTGGACAGTCAAACAGCCAATGTAATTAGACAGGACTCCATGCCAGTTATGATTCGTTGGAACTCTCTGCGATAATGAAAAGAAAATTGCAACATATGAAGTCTTGATGGTAAATAAATCGTGAAGGAAATTAAGTTTGGAGAAGTTTCCAGACTGAGTTGACGTGAAGCGCCTTTGTACTGACTTATCTATGTGGGTGGACTGGATGGATATTAGAAAATATTCCTTGTGGTAAAGTAAAGATACCAGTTGGCCACTGGTCTGGGAAGCCAAAGGGGACAAACCTTGACAAAATGCACTCCAGTTTCAGAAACCCGAGGCGGGATTTTACCTCCTCGCTCGAGCGAGAACAGAAATTGCAGCCCGAGATCGACGGGCATTTCCGTTGTCCGCGCCTCGCCTGCTCCGCTTCCGCGGCAGGAGGGTAGGGAGAATTCCGTTGGACTCTTGTAGAATGGGAGAATATGGAATTATTTCACATTTGGAGGGAAATATGTCACTATAGGAAAACACAAACAAAAAACTGACTGGAGTAGGCCATTCAGACCATCGAGCCTGCTCTGTACATTAATACAATTAGCGCTGCTCTGATATTAACCTGAGATTTACACCCCGCTTAATCCACATAACCGCTCACTCTATGGTTTACCGCAAATCTATCCACTTTACCTTAAAAATATTTAAAACTCAACTTCCACTATTTTATTTCACGGACAGAGTTCCAAACATTTCCGACGCTCTGATTGAAAAAATCTGGCCTCATCTCCGTTTCAAGTGGGCGAACCCATATTTATAAACATTGACTCTAGTCCTAGATTGTCCACATCCGCCGTGGCACGATCCCTCAGGGTCTTATATTTTTCAATCGGGTCGCCCCTTACTCTTCTAAAGTCCAGTCGATACATATCTAGCCTGTCTACTCCTTCCTCATGAGACAACACAATCTTTCCAGGTATTAATTTGATAAAACTGCTCTGAACTGCGCCCAATGCATTTACATCCTTCATTACATAAGGCGACCAACACTGCCCACAGCACTCCAAATGTGGTATCTGTCACTAGCCCTCTACAACTGAAACATAACCTCCATTGTTATATATTCAATTCCTCTCGCCATAAAAGCTAACATTCTATTAGCTTTCTTAGTGACTTGCTGTAACTGCCTAACAACCTTTTTTGATTCATTTATTGTAGCCAGATCTCTCTACATCTTAGAGCTCCACAATCTCTCATTCTTTATACAATATTCCTCTTTGAAATTCTTCCTGCCAAAATGGTCAATGTCGCATTTTCCCCATTGTGTTCAATTTGCCAAATTTCTACCCATCCACTTCACCTACATGTATATTTTGGAGCCTCCTTATGTTCTCTTTTTAGCTTACTTCCCTACCTATCTTAATAGTTTACTCCCCTACCTATCTTTATAGCTTACTTCCCGACCTATATTTGTAGTTTCCTTCCCTACCTATCTTTATGGCTTACTTCCATACCTATCTCTGTGCCTTACTTCTCTACCGATCGATGTAGCTTACTTACCTACCTATCTCTATCGCTTACTTCCCAACCAATCTTTGTAGCTTACTTCGCGACCTATCTATGCAGTTTACTTCCCTACCGCTCTATGCATTTTACTTACCTAGCTATCGCTGTGGCTTAGCTCCCTACCTATCTTTTTAGTGTACTTCCCTACCTATCTCTGAAACGTACTTCCCTACTTATATTTGTAGCTTACCTCCCTATCTATATTTGTAGATTACTTCCCTGCCTACCTTTGTAGATTACTTCCATACCTATCTTTCTAGCTTACTTCCCTGCCTACCTTTGTAGCTTACTCCCCTACTTATCTTAGTATCTTACTTCCTTACCTATCTTTGTGGCTTATTTCTTTACCAATCTCTGTAGCTTACTTCCCCAACGATCTATTAAGCTGAATTGCCTACCGATCTCTGTAGTTTAGTTCCCTACCAATCTTTGTAGTTTACTTCCCTACCGCACTCTGTAGCTTACTTCCCTCCCTATCGTTGTAGCTTACGTCCCTACATATCTTTGTATCGTGCCTCCCTACATATCTTTGGAGCTCACTTCCCTACCTATCTTTCTAGGTTACTTCCCTACCTATCTTTGTAGCTTACTTCCCTACCTATCTTTGTAGCTTACTTCCCTACCTATCTTTCTAGGTTACTTCCCTACCTATCTTTCTAGGTTACTTCCCTACCTATCTTTGTAGCTTACTTCCGTACCTATCTTTGTAGCTCACTTCCCTACCTATCTTTGTAGCTTACTTCCCTACCTATCTTTCTAGGTTACTTCCCTACCTATCTTTGTAGCTTACTTCCCTACCTATCTTTTGTTTTCATTTTAATTCCCGACCTAAATTTATAGCTTGCCTCCCTATCTATCTTTCTAGCTTACTTTCCGACCTATCTTTGGAGCTTACTTCCCGACATACCTTTGTAGCTAACGTCCCGACCTATCTTTGGAGCTTGCTTCCCGACCTATCTTTGGAGCTTACTTCCCTACTTACTGCATGGAATAATGATGTTATTGTAATTATGGTGACATAGTTAAAGTAGAGACAGGACTGGCAGCTTAACATTCCGGGATATCATTGTTTTAGACGGGACAGAAGGGGAAACAAAATAGCTGGGGGAGTTGCATTGCTGATTAGGGAGGGAGCATATCGGAGCTGTGTTGAAGGTGGAGACATTGGAGGGATCTTGTAGTGAGGCATTATCGGTGGAGCTCAGGAATAGGTAGGGTGAAATCACAATGTTGGGAGCGTAATATAGTCCTCCCAGCAGCCGGCAGGAGACAGATGAGCAGTTGTGTAGTCAAATACAGAAAAGGTGTGAAAAGAGCAAGGTCGTGTGGTGGGTGACTTTAACTTCCCCCATTTTGACTGGGAGTCTCTTACAGCCAGGGGCTCGGATGGAGAGTAACTCGTTCGATGTGTCCAGGGTAGATTTTTGATACAGTCTGTTGAAAAGCCAACCAGGGAAGGGGACCATAATATGTTTAGTATTGGGCAATGAGCGAGGCCAGGTGATCGATGTTTCAGTGGAGGAGCATTTTGGGCTCAGCCAGCATAATTCCATACGAAATCGGGTAGTCATGGATAAGGAGAAGATTGGCCATTCTTGTGAGGGTGCTTAATTGGGCGAGGTCCATGTATATCCAAATTATCCAAGAACTGGAGAACGTGGATTGGGAGCAGGTATTGAGGGCAAATCCACGTCTGGAATGTGGGAGGCTATTAAAGGCCAGTTGATTAAAGTGTAGGACCATTCCGGTCCCCACAAAAATGAAGGATAGAAATGGCAGGTTTCGGGAACCATGGATGACAAGGAAATTGTAAGCTTAGCCGAAAGGAAACATGAACAGGTCCAGGCGTCTAAAAACTGACAACATCCTTGAGGAATATCGTGAAAGTAGGAATGGAACTTAAGCGTGTAATTAGGAGGGCTAAAATGGGCCCCGAAATGTCGTCAGTAAACAGGATCAGGGAGAATTCCAAAGATTTCTGCGCATAAATTAGGACAAGAGGGGAGCAAGAGAAAGAGTAGGCCCACTCAAAGAACAAAGAACAAAGAACATAAGAACATAAGAACATAAGAAATAGGAGCAGGAGTAGGCCATCTAGCCCCTCGAGCCCGCCCCGTCATTCAATAAGATCATGGCTGATCTGACGTGGATCAGTTCCACTTGCCCGCCTGATCCCTATAACCCCTAATTCCCTTACCGATCAGGAATCCACCTATCCGTGATTTAAACATATTCAACGAGGTAGCCTCCACCACTTCAGTGGGCAGAGAATTCCAGAGATTCACCACCCTCTGAGAGAAGAAGTTCCTCCTCAACTCTGTCCTAAACTGACCCCCCCCCTTTATTTTGAGGCTGTGCCCACTAGTTCTAGCTTCCTTTCTAAGTGGAAATAATCTCTCCACCTCTACCCTATCCAGCCTCTTCATTATCTTATAGTCTCTATAAGATCCCCCCTCAGCCTTCTAAATTCCAACGAGTACAAACCCAATCTGCTCAGTCTCTCCTCATAATCAACACCCCTCATCTCTAGTATCAACCTGGTGAACCTTCTCTGCACTCCCTCCAAGGCCAACATATCGTTCCGCAAATAAGGGGACCAACACTGCACACTGTATTCCAGCTGCGGCTTCACCAATGCCCTGTACAGATGCAGCAAGACATCTCTGCTTTTATATTCTATCCCCCTTGCGATATTGGCCAACATCCCATTTGTCTTCTTGATCACCTGTTGCACCTGCAGACTGGTTTTTTGTGTCTCATGCACAAGGACCCCCAGGTCCTTTTGCACTGTAGCATGTTGTAATTTTTTTCCATTTAGATAATAATCCAATTTGCTATTATTTCCTCCAAAGTGAATAACCTCGCATTTGTCAACGTTATACTCCATCCGGCAGATCCTCGCCCACTAACTCAGCCTCTCCAAATCTCTCTGCAGACCTTTGATGCCCTCGACACGATTCACTTTTCCACTTATCTTTGTGTTGTCAGCAAACTTTGTTACCCTACGCTCAGTCCCCTACTCCAGATCGTCTATAAAAATGGTAAATAGTTGAGGCCCCAGTACCGATCCCTGCGGCACGCCACTAGTTACCATCCGCCAACCAGAAAAGCACCCATTTATTCCGACTCTCTGCTTCCTGTCGGATAGCCAATCCCCAATCCACGCTAACAAACCTACCCCCAACTCCGTGTGACTCAATCTTCTTCAGCAACTTTTTGTGAGACACCTTATCAAACGCCTTTTGGAAATCCAAAAACACCGCATGCACCGGTTCCCCTCCATCAACCGCACTGGTCACATCTTCATAAAAATCCAACAAGTTCATCAAGCACAACTTTCCCCTCATGAATCCATGCTGCGTCTGCTTAATCGAACCATTCTTATCCAGATCGCCTGCTATTTATAGAACATAGAACAGTACAGCACAGAACAGGCCCTTCGGCCCACGATGTTGTGCCGAGTTTTATCTGAAACCAAGATCAAGCTATCCCACTCCCTATCATCCTGGTGTGCTCCATGTGCCTATCCAATAACCGCTTAAATGTTCCTAAAGTATCTGACTCCACTATCACTGCAGGCAGTCCATTTCACACCCCAACCACTCTCTGCGTAAAGAACCTACCTCTGATATCCTTCCTATATCTCCCACCATGAACCCTATAGTTATGCCCGCTTGTAATAGCTCCATCCACCCGAGGAAATAGTCTTTGAACGTTCACTCTATCTAGCCCCTTCATCATTTTATAAACCTCTATTAAGTCTCCCCTCAGTCTCCTCCGCTCCAGAGAGAAAAGCCCCAGCTCCCTCAACCTTTCCTCATAAGACCTACCCTCCAAACCAGGCAGCATCCTGGTAAATCTCCTCTGCACTCTTTCCAGCGCTTCCACATCCTTCTTATAGTGAGGTGACCAGAACTGCACACAATATTCCAAATGTGGTCTCACCAAGGTCCTGTACAGTTGCAGCATAATGCCACGGCTCTTAAACTCCAATCCCCTGTTAATAAAAGCTAACACACTATAGGCCTTCTTCACAGCTCTATCCACTTGAGTGGCAACCTTTAGAGATCTGTGGATATGGACCCCAAGATCTCTCTGTTCCTCCACAGTCTTCAGAACCCTACCTTTGACCCTGTAATCCACATTTCCATTAGTCCTACCAAAATGAATCACCTCACATTTATCAGGGTTAAACTCTATTTGCCATTTTTCAGCCCAGCTTTGCATCCTATCTATGTCTCTTTGTAGCCTACAACAGCCCTCCACCTCATCCACTACTCCACCAATCTTGGTATCATCAGCAAATTTACTGATCCACTCTTCAGCCCCCTCCTCTAAGTCATTAATAAAAATCACAAAGAGCAGAGGACCAAGCACTGATCCTCGTGGCACTCCGCTAGCAACCTGCCTCCAGTTCGAAAACTTTTCACCCACCACCACCCTCTGTCTTCGATCAGATAGCCAGTTACCTATCCAATCGGCCACCTTTCCCTCTATCCCACACCTCCTCACTTTCATCATAAGCCGACCATGGGGTACCTTATCAAACGCCTTACTAAAATCCATGTATATGACATCAATTGCCCTACCTTCATCAACACACTTAGTTACCTCCTCAAAAAATTCAATCAAATTTGTGAGGCACGACTTGCCCTTCACGAATCTGTGCTGACTATCCCGGATTAATCCGTATCTTTCTAAATGGTCGTAAATCCCATCCCTAAGGAACTTTTCCATCAATTTACCAACCACCGAAGTAAGACTAACCGGTCTATAATTACCAGGGTCATTTCTATTCCCTTTCTTAAACAGAGGAACAACATTTGCCACTCTCCAGTCCTCTGGCACCATCCCCGTGGAGAGTGAGGAACCAAAGATCAAAGCCAAAGGCTCTGCAATCTCACCCCTTGCCTCCCAAAGAATCCTAGGATATATTTCATCAGGCCCAGGGGACTTATCGACCTTCAGTTTATTCAAAACTGCCAGTACATCCTCCCTCCGAACATCTATTTCCTCCAGCCTATTAGCCTGTAACATCTTCTCTTCCTCAAAAACATGGCCCCTCTCCTTGGTGAACACTGAAGAAAAGTATTCATCTTTTCTTTTTCTTTAATGATGGATTCCAGCATTTTCCCAACTACAGACGTGAAGCTAACCGGCCTGTAGTTACCCGCCTTTTGTCGATTTCCTTTTTTAAACAGCGGTGTAACATTAGCCGTTTTCCAATCCACCTGCACGACCCCAGAATCCAACGAATTTTGATAAATAACCACTAACGCATCCGCTATTACCGCTGACATTTCTTTCAGGACCCTAGGATGCATTCCATCCGGGCCCGGGGACTTGTCCACCTTCAGTCCCGTTCGTCTACCAAGCACTGCCTCCCTGGTAACATTAATTGTATTGAGTACCTCTCTTCCTTCCAACCCTCTATCGTTAAGATTCGGTAAACTATTTGTGTCTTCCACCGTGAAGACCGACACAAAAAACTTCTTTAAAGTTTCAGCAATATCCTCATTTCCCACTATTAAATCCCCTCTCTCGTCATCCAAGCCTGCGCCGCTCATGTGCCCACTGGACCACTCTTTTGTACCCCTCTATTCCCAGTCTGTTCATGTGGCTATCTAGATAAGTCTGAAACGATCCCAGCGTGTTCCCCTCAATCACCTTGCTTGGCAGTGCATTCCAGGCCCCCACCACCCTCTGTGTAAAATACGTCTCCCTGACATCTGTGTTGAACATTGCCCCCCTCACCTTGAACACGTGACCCCTTGTGTTCGTCACCTCCGACCGGGAAAAAGCTTCCCACTGTTCACCCTATCTATACCTATGGGCGGTACGGTAGCACAGTGGTTAGCACTGCTGCTTCACAGATCCCGGGTTCGATTCCCGGCTCGGGTCACTGTCTGTGTGGAGTTTGCACATTGTCTGCGTGGGTTTCCTCCGGGTGCTCCGGTTTCCTCCCACAGTCCAAAGATGTGCGCGTTAGGTTGATTGGCCAGGTTAAAAAATTGCCCCTTCGAGTCCTGGGATGTGTAGGTTAGAGGGATTAGCGGGTAAAATATGTGGGGGTAGGGCCTGTGGTCGGTGCAGACTCGGTGGGCCGAATGGCCTCCTTCTGCACTGTAGGGTTTCTATGATACCCTTCATAATTTTATGCACCTCTATTAGGTCGCCCCTCATCCTCCGTCTTTCCAGGGAGAACAACCCCAGTTTACCCAATCTCTCCTCATAGCTAAGACCCTCCATACCAGGCAACATCCTGGTAAACCTTCTCTGTACTCTCTCCAACGTCCTTTTGGTAGTGTGGCGACCAGAACTGGATGCAGTATTCCAAATGTGGCCTAACCATCGTTCTACACAGCTGCAACATCATATGCCAACTTTTATATTCTATGCCCCATCCAATAAAGGCAAGCATGCAATATGCCTTCTTCACCACCCTCTCCACCTGTGCTGCCACGTTTAAGGATCTGTGGACTTGTACACCCAGGTCCCTCTGTGTGTCTATACTCCTGATGGTTCTGCCGTTTATTGTATAGCTCCCCCTGACATTAGATCTACCGAAATGCATCACTTCGCATTTATCTGGATTAAATTCCATCTGCCATATCTCCGCCTAATGTTCCAGCCTATCTATATCCTGCTGTATTCTCTGACAATGTTCATCACTAACCACAACTCCAGCAATCTTCGTGTCGTCTGCAAACTTACTGATCACACCAGTTACATCTTCCTCCAAACCATTTATATATATATCACAAACAGCAGAGGTACCAGTACAGAGCCCTGTGGAACGCCACTAGTCACAGACTTCCAACCAGAAAAAGACCCCTCCACTGCTACCCTCTGTCTTCTATGGCTATTCATGATGTGGAGATGCCGGCGTTGGACTGGGTAAACACAGTAAGAAGTTTAACAACACCAGGTTAAAGTCCAACAGGTTTATTTGGTCACTCGATTTCTAACTGGGAATAGTTTATTTAGCTACCAAATAAACCTGTTGGACTTTACCCTGGTGTTGTTAAACTTCTTTCTATGGCTAAGCCAGTTCTCCATCCATCTAGCTCACCTTTTATCCCGTGACATTTAACCTTTTTCTCCAACCTGCCATGAGGGACCTTGTCAAACGCTTCACTAAAATCCATATAGACGACATCCATGGCCCTTCCCTCGTCAATGGTTTTTGTCACCTCCTCAAAAAACGCAACCAAATTTGTGAGGCATGACCTCCCTCGTACAAAACGATGCTGTCTATCGCTCATGAGATTATTCAGTTCTAAATGCGCATATATCCTATCTCTAAGAATCTTCTCCAACAACCTCCCTACCACGGACGTCAAGCTCACCGGCCTATAATTACCCGGGTTATCCTTGCTACCCTTCTTAAATAACGGGACCACATTTGCTATCCTCCCATCCTCTGGGACCTCACCTGTGTCCAGTGAAGAGCCTGGACCTCATGTATGCCTCTTTTTTCTTTTTGATCAGACCCACAATTTCACTGGTTATCCACGGCTCTCGAATCCTACCTTTCCGATCCTTCCTCTTTACAGGCACATGCCTGTCCTGCAGTCCTATCAACTGCTCCTTAAAAGACTCCCACATGCCAGATGTGGATTTACCCTCGAACAACCTCTCCCAATCAACAGCCACCAAATCCTGCCTAATCCGGCTGTAGTTAATGTTCCCCCAATTCAGTACCTTACCCATCGGACAACACTGATCTTTTTCCATTACTATCCTAAAGTTTACAGAATTGTGGTCACTATTTGCCATATGTTCCCCTACTGCAACTTTGATGACCTGACCGGGCTCATTCCCCAGTACTAGGTCCAGTATAGCCCCCTCTCGAGTTGGACTGTCAACATATTGTTCCAAAGAACCTTCCTGTACGCATTTTATAAATTCTTCCCCGTCCAGGCCCCCAGCCCTAAGCGATTTCTAGTCTATGTGAGGGAAATTAAAATCTCCCACTCCAACAACCCTATTTTTCTGCACCTGTCCAGAATCTCCTTACATATCCGTTCCTCAACTTCCCGTCCGCTGTTGCGAGGCCTGTAGTATACCCCCAGCATAGTGACGGCACCCTTCCTGTTTCTGAGATCCACCCACAGTGACTCGTTACCTGACCCTTCCATATTGTGCACCCTCTGTACCGCTGTAATATGCTCCCGAAGCAGCATTGCTACTCCGCCACCTCTCCTCGCCCCGCCTCTGTCTCGCCTAAAACACTGATACCCTGGAATATTCAGCTGCCAGTCCTGTCCTTTCAACCAAGTCTCCGTCACTGCAACAACATCCAAGTTCCGCGCAAGCATTAAGGCTCTAAGCTCATCTGTCTTGACCGTGACGCTCCTTGCATTGAAGCAGATGCTCTCCAGACCTCCAGGCCCACTGAAGTCATCCTCCCCCAGAATGCCCTTCCTCTCAGAGAGCCTTGTCTTGGCCCCAAACTCGTCCCCAGCCTCTATGCTTATTGACCTATTGTTCTGATCCCCACCCCCCTGCCACATTAGTTTAAACCCATCCGAACCACACTATAAGACCATAAGACCATAAGACATAGGAGCGGAAGTAAGGCCATTCGGCCCATCGAGTCCACTCCACCATTCAATCATGGTTGATTTCAACTCCATTTACCCGCTCTCTCCCCATTGCCCTTAATTCCTCGAGAAATCAAGAATTTATCAATTTATGTCTTGAAGACGCTCAACGTCTCGGCCTCCACAGCCCTCTGTGGCAATGAATTCCACAGACCTACCACTCTCTGGCTGAAGAAATTTCTCCTCATCTCTGTTCTAAAGTGACTCCCTTTTATTCTAAGGCTGTGCCCCCGCGTCCTAGTCTCCCCTGCTAATGGAAACAACTTCCCTACGTCCATCCTATCTAAGCCGTTCATTATCTTGTAAGTTTCTATTAGATCTCCCCTCAACCTCCTAAACTCCAATGAATACAATCCCACGATCCTCAGACGTTCATCGTATGTCAGGCCTACCATTCCTGGGATCATCCGTGTGAATCTCCGCTGGACCCGCTCCAGTGCCAGTATGTCCTTCCTGAGGTGTGGGGCCCAAAATTGCTCACAGTACTCCAAATGGGGCCTAACCAGTGCTTTATAAAGCCTCAGAAGTACATCCCTGCTTTTGTATTCCAAGCCTCTTGAGATAAATGACAACATTACATTTGCTTTCTTAATTACGGACTCAACCTGCAAGTTTACCTTTAGAGAATCCTGGACTAGGACTCCCAAGTCCCTTTGCACTTTAGCATTATGAATTTTGTCACCGTTTAGAAAATAGTCCATGCCTCTATTCTTTTTTCCAAAGTGCAAGACGTCGCACTTGCCCACGTTGAATTTCATCAGCCACTTCTTGGACCACTCTCCTAAACTGTCTAAATCTTTCTGCAGCCTCCCCACCTCCTCAATGCTACCTGCCCCTCCACCTATCTTTGTATCATCGGCAAACTTGGCCAGAATGCCCCCAGTCCCGTCATCTAGATCGTTAATATATAAAGAGAACAGCTGTGGCCCCAACACTGAACCCTGCGGGACACCACTTGTCACCGGTTGCCATTCTGAGAAAGAACCTTTTATCCCAACTCTCTGCCTTCTGTCTGACAGCCAATCGTCAATCCATGTTAGTACCTTGCCTCGAATACCATGGGCCCTTATTTTACTCAGCAGTCTCCCGTGAGGCACCTTGTCAAAGGCCTTTTGGAAGTCAAGATAGATAACATCCATTGGCTCTCCTTGGTCTAACCTATTTGTTATCTCTTCAAAGAACTCTAACAGGTTTGTCAGGCACGACCACCCCTTACTAAATCCATGCTGACTTGTCCTAATCCGACCCTGCACTTCCAAGAATTTAGAACTCTCATCCTTAACGATGGATTCTAGAATTTTGCCAACAACTGAGGTTAGGCTAATTGGCCTATAATTTTCCATCTTTTTTCTTGTTCCCTTCTTGAACAGTGGGGTTACAACAGCGATTTTCCAATCCTCTGGGACTTTCCCTGACTCCAGTGACTTTTGAAAGATCATAACTAACGCCTCCAGTATTTCTTCAGCTATCTCCTTTAGAACTCTAGGATGTAGCCCATCTGGGCCCGGAGATTTATCAATTTTCAGACCTTTTAGTTTCTCTAGCACTTTCTCCTTTGTGATGGCAACCATATTCAACTCTGCCCCCTGACTTTCCTGAATTGTTGGGATATTACTCATGTCATCTACTGTGAAGACTGACGCAAAGTACTTATTAAGTTCCTCAGCTATTTCCTTGTCTCCCATCACTAGATTACCAGCGTCATTTTGGAGCGGCCCAATGTCTACTTTTGCCTCCCGTTTGTTTTTAATGTATTTAAAGAAACTTTTACTATCATTCCTAATGTTACTGGCTAGCCTACCTTCATATTTGATCCTCTCCTTCCTTATTTCTCTCTTTGTTATCCTCTGTTTGTTTTTATAGCCTTCCCAATCTTCTGACTTCCCACTACTCTTTGCCACATTATAGGCTCTCTCTTTTGCCTTGATGCATTCCCTGACTTCCTTTGTCAGCCATGGCTACCTAATCCCCCCTCTGATAACCTTTCTTTTGTTTGGGAAGAACCTCTGCACTGTGTCCTCAATTACTCCCAGAAACTCCTGCCATTGCTGTTCTACTGTCTTTCCCACTAGGCTCTGCTTCCAGTCGATTTTTGTCAGTTCCTCCCTCATGCGCCTGTAATTACCTTTATTTAACTGTAGAACCTTCACATCTGATTCTGCCTTCCTTCTTTCAAATTGCAGACTGAATTCTACCATATTATGATCACTGCTTCCTAAGTGTTCCCTTACTTTAAGATCTTTTATCACGTCTGGCTCATTACATAACACTAAGTCCAGAATAGCCTGTTCCCTCGTGGGCTCCATCACAAGCTGTTCCAAAAAGCCATCCTGTAAACATTCAATGAATTCCCTTTCTTTGGGTCCACTGGCAACATTATTTACCCAGTCCACCTGTATATTGAAATCCCCCATGATCACTGTGACCTTGCCTTTCTGACATGCCCTTTCTATTTCGTGGTGCATTTTGTGCCCCTGGTCCTGACCACTGTCAGGAGGCCTGTACATAACTCCCATTATGGTTTTTTTGCCTTTTTGGTTCCTCAACTCTACCCACACAGACTCCACATCGTCTGACCCTATGTCGTTTAGTGCTATTGATTTAATTTCATTTCTAATTAACAAGGCAACCCCGCCCCCTCTACCCACCTCTCTGTCTTTTCGATAGGTTGTGAATCCCTGGATGTTTAACTGCCAGTCCTGAACCCCCTGCAACCACGTCTCTGTGATGCCTACCACATCATACCTGCCAGTCACAATCTGGGCCACAAGCTCATCTACCTTGTTCCGGACACTGCGGGCATTTAAATATAGCACCTTTAATTCCCTCTTGACCGTCTCTTTTTGTTTTCGTAGTGTGGTGGACCTTGGTTTACTGAGCCTTTCCAGACACTGTGTCATATTTTGTGAGATGGGGACTATCGTAACCTCTCCTGAGCGCTGTCTTTTCGTGATTTTTTGTAATCCTAAGCAGCTACGCTTCCCACTGATTCCTTCACCTCTTGGTTCCCTGACTTTCCCTTCGCCCCCCAATCTCTAGTTTAAAGTCCTATTGACCACCCTATTTACTCTCTTCGCCAGAACACTGATCCCAGCTCGGTCCAGGTGGAGACCATCCCAACGGTATAGGTCCCCCCTGCCCCAAAACTGATGCCAGTGTCCCATGAAAAAGAACCCCTCTTTCCCACACCACTGTTTCAGCCACGTGTTAACTTCCCTTATTCTTGCCTCCCTATGCCAATTTGCACGTGGCTCGGGCAGTAATCCGGAGATTATGACCCTTGAGGACCTGTTTTTTAATTTGAATCCTAGCTCTTTATAATCTCTAAACAGGTCCTCTTTCCTAGACTTGCCTATGTTGTTGGTACCAACATGGACCACAACAACTGGATCCTCCCCCTCCCTCTCCAGTATCCTTTCAAGTCGGTCAGAGATGTCCCGCACCCTAGCACCGGGCAGGCAACATACCATGCGGGACACTCTATCCTGCTCACAAAGGATACTATCTATCCCCCTGATAATAGAATCCCCTACAACTACAACATGCATATTTACTTCCTCCCCTTGAATGGCCTGCTGAACCATGGTGCCTTGGTCAGCTGACTCATCCTTCCTGCAGCCCTGTTTGCCATCCACACAGGGAGCAAGTGCCTCGTACCTGTTGGACAGGGTCAAGGGCTGAGGCTCCTGAGTTCCTGACTGCTGGTTCCCTTTACCTGCCTGACTTGCAGTCACACCCTGCTGTCCCTGGCCACTGGCAGGATTTAAACTATTTACTCTGACAGGTGTGACTGCCTCCTGAAACACAGTGTCCAGGTAAGTCTCCCCCTCCCGGATGTGCCTCAGTGTTTGAAGCTCAGACTCCAGCTCATCAACTCTGAGCCGGAGTTTTTCAAGCAGCCAACACTTACTAGCAAAACTCCCAGCAAGGATATTCGTACCCCTCCAGTTCAGGTGCAACCCGTCCTTCTTGTACAGGTGCCATCCTCTCTTGACGACTTCCCAGTGATCCACGAATTCGAAACCCTCCCTCCTGCACCAGTCCTTTAGCCACGCGTGCAGCTGTGCAGTCTCCCTGTTCTTAGCCTCATTAGCTTGTGGGTCCATATCCACAAGAACTCAAGGACAATGGAGGGACGTTATGAGTGGAGTCACATCAAGTGGGTGAGAACCTTAATGAGTACTTTGTATCAGTATTCACCAAGGTGATTGAGAAAGCATATGGCATGCTTGTCTTCATCGGCGGGGCAATGAGTACAACACGTGGGAAATCATGTTGCAGCTATTTAAAACCTTGGTTAGGTCACTTTTAGAGAATTGCGTACATTTCTGGTCACCACACCACCAGAAGGACGAGGAAGCTTTTCAGAGAGTGCAAGAAAGACTCACCGGGATGTTGCCTGGTCTCGAGGATGTTGGCAATGAGGAGAGTTTCAAAGAACTAGGATTGTTTTCACCGGAAAGACGGAGGCTGAGGAGAAACCTGAT
The DNA here is from genome assembly GCF_964213995.1 of Mustelus asterias. Classification (NCBI taxonomy): domain Eukaryota; kingdom Metazoa; phylum Chordata; class Chondrichthyes; order Carcharhiniformes; family Triakidae; genus Mustelus; species Mustelus asterias. The sequence continues at coordinate 17,240,959 of NC_135834.1, read as the reverse complement.
AGTGGTTGACAAGACTATGAGAGGCAAAGACAGGGTAGAGAGTCAGAGACTTTTTCCAAGGCTGCAAGTGTTAATTACAAGGGGGCACAGGTTCAAGGTGAGAGAGGAAAAGTTTAAGCGAAATGTGCAGGGTAAGTTTCTCACGCAGATTGGTGGGTGCCTGGAGCGCACTGCCAGAGGAGCTGGTAGACGCAGGCACATTAGCAACATTTAAGAGGCATCTGGGTGGTTGCTTGAATAGGGTCGGAATAAATGGATATGGACCGAGTAAGGGTAGAAGTTTTTTTTTGAGTTTACTGAGGGTATTATGATTGGCACAGGCTTGGAGGGCCAAAGAACCTATCTTGTGCTGTACATTTGCTTGCTCTTTGTTCTTGTTCTTCACTGGTTGAAATGGACTTCTTGATTGTGCACAGGAGAATTTTATAGGTGAATATGTCCAGAGTCTAACAGTGAAGGAACAGTGCTGGGTATAATTCTTATGAATAAAGGTGGAAAGTTTGTTCAGGTGGTGTCAGAGGAGTATTTTAGTGGTAGCGATCACAACGTGGTGCAATTTAAGTTTGTTTTGAACGAAGAAATCAAAATGTTGCAAAAAATGTTTTTGATTGAGAGAGAGCGGATTTTCGTAAAATAAGGTAGGATCTGGCCAAGTTAGACTGGGAACAGCTATGACTGGGGAAATCTAAAAAAGAGCAGCGTGTGTGTGTGTGTGTGTGCGGGTTGGGGCGGGGGGGGGGGGGGGGCGGGGGGCGGGGGTGGTGGGTGTGATAGTGGGGGCGGTGGTAGAAACGAAATCGGGATAGTCCAGGCCCAACATGTTCCCACCAGCGTCACAGGAAGCAGTAGCAAGCATAGAGATACATGGACGACCAGAGATATTCAGGATGTGATGAATACAAAAAGAAAAGGTTTTAGCAGGTACAAGGGGGGCAAATCAGCGGAGACATTAGATGTACAGGAAGTTCCCGGTGGCGTTTAAGGAAACAATTAGGAAATTAAAGAGGGCATAACAGGAAATTATGGCTGGTAAAAGTAGGGAGAAAAAAAATATTATACAAGTATGTCAATGGAGAGAGGATAACCAAGGAAAGCGAAGGGCCCATCAAAGACGAAGGGGGCAAACTGTGGGTGGAGCCAGAGGACATTTGTAGCTTGTTGAACGAATACTTCACATCCATCTTCACCTAATAGAATGAGAATGAAAAATTAGAATTCAGGGAGAAAGATTGTGAGGTTCTTGAGCAAATTGACAGAGTGAAAGATACGGTATTAAAAATGTTGGCAGGTTTAGGAGTGGACAAATTTCCAAGCCCGGATGATTTATACCCAGGCTGCTGTGGCATGCAAAGGAGGAGATTTCAGGGTCTCTGATCCAAATTGTGAATTTCGCTCTGGCCATGGGCGAGGTGCCACAGGACTGGAGAACAGATAATATGCTTCCACTATTTAAGAAGGGTTGTAAAATTAAATCAGCAAACTACGGACCAGTGAATTTCACGTCAGTGTTAAGGAAACCATTGAAGAAAATTCTGAAGAGCCCCGACTCCATTTGAAGGGGCAAAGCTTGACCAGGGAAAATCAGCATGGCTTCATCAAAGGCAGGTCATTGATAACACATCTGATTGAATGTTTTGAGGAACTGACCAGGTTTGTAGATGAGGGTAGTGCAGTTGATGTAGTTTATATGGGTTTCAGCAAAGCCTTTGAAAAGGGCCCACATGGGAGACTCAAAAAGAAGGCACATGCACTTGGAACACAGGGTAATTTGATAATTTGGGTGGCACGGTGGTGCAGTGGTTAGCACTGCTGCTTCACAGCTCCAGGGACGTGGGATCGATTCCCGGCTTGGGTCATGGTCTGTGTGGAGGTTGCACATTCTCCCTGTGTCTGTGAGTGCTTCCTCGGGTGCACCGGTTTCCTCCCACAGTCCAAAGATGTGCGGCGTAGGTTGATTGGCCAAGCTAAATTGTCCCTTTGTGTCCTGGGATGTGTAGGCTAGAGGGGTTTGCGGATAAATGTATGGGGATACAGGGATCCGGCCGGGGTAGGATTGCTGTCGGTACAGACTCGATGGGCCGAATGACCTCCTTCTGCACTGTAGGGTTTCAAAATTGACTCAGTTGTAGGAGACAGGTGGTGATCACAGAAGGCTACTTTAGTGACAGGAAGTCGGTGTCCAGAGACGTACGACTGGGCTCTGCACTGGCACCTCTATTATTTGAATCCTATGTAAACACCAGAGATGCTTTTGTGGAGGGGAAGGATTAATAAGTTTGTGAATGACACAAAGATTGGCCGAGTGTTAAGTGTGAGCTTGAGTCTCTTGGTAGACAAAGAGTTATAGAGTGGATGGGCAAATGGACAGATAAGTTACAGATGGAATTTAACGATTAAAAGTGTGAGGTGATACACTTCTGGTGGAGGTATATGACAAAGAAGTGTTCAATGAAGCCTCTCAGAAGTTATTTGGAACAAAGGGACTTGGCGGGTTTGTCCATAGATCTCTGAAGGCGGAAGAGCATGTTCGTAGGATGGTGAAAATGGCATATGAGACACTTGCCTTTATGAATGGAGACATGGATTACAAAAGCAGGGAAGTCGTGTTGGAGTTGTACAGAACTTTGGTGAGGCCACAGGCACATTATACAAAGGATGTACTTGCACTGGAGGGGTTAGCCAGGGGTTGCAGTGGGGATTCACCAGGACGTTGGCTGGGATGGAACATTTCAGTTATAAAGAGCCGTTGGAAAGGTTTGGCTTGTTTTCGTGGCTGCAGAGAAGACTGATGGGCAACCTGATGGAGGTGCACAAGATTATGGAGGCTCTTTTGGAGAGTCGCTGCACACTCAATGGGCTGAATGATCTTCTTCTGCACTGGAACGTTTCTGTGATTCTATGCTTTCTTCGACATCTTATATACCTGCCCTGAGGCCTTCAGTGATTTTTGGACATGCACCTCAAGGTCCCACTGATCCTTTGCATTTCTTAGCGTCCTACCATTCACTCAGTATTCCCTCGCATTGCTAGTTCACCCAAATTGCATCACGTCATACTTTACAGCGTTAAGCTTCATTTGCCACTGTTCTGTGTATCTGGCCAGCCTGTTGATATTGCTCTGCAATCTAAGAATTTCCTCCTCGCTATTTGCCAATGTTTGCAACAGACAAAATCGCAAAGCAACTGCATAACGGGCCAAATACCTGAAAAGCCCAGAGTGATTCGTGGACAGTCCCTGCAACGTCTAAACGTGTTGTTCCTGACAAAACGCTTCAATGAAACTGTATTGGTGGGGCAAGATGCTGCATTTCCGCAATTGATAACAATAAATTTCACACAGCTGAAAGTGGTTAGCATATTTTGCGACCTATGTTTCCATATAATGTCTGAATCCCTCCAGTGCAGCAGGACGCCATTCGGCTCATCGTGTCTGCACCGATTCTCTGAAACATCATGTGGGCGGCACGGTGGCACCGTGCTTAACACTGCTGATTCACAGTGCCAGGGATCCGGATGCGATTCCCGGCTTGGGTCGCTGTCTGTATGGAGTTTGTACGTTCTCCCCTTGTCTGCATGGGTTTCCTCCCACAGTCTGAAAGACGTGCTGGTTCGGTGCATTGACCCGAACAGGCGCCCGAGTGTGGCGACTAGGGGAATTTCATAGTAGCTTCATTGCAGTGTTAATGTAAGCCTGACTTGTGACTAATAAATAAACTTTTACTTTATTTTATCATCTTACTCAGCCCCACACCCCACCCCGCCACCCAGCCTATCCTCTAAATCGATGCTTTTACCATGGCAAGTCATTTAACCTACATATCTTTGGACATGGTGCTTTTACGGTGATAGGCAATCTGTTACTTGATACAGTGGGACAGTATCTGTCATCTTTGGCTGATTCTTTACACGTACATGGACTAACATCAATCTGACTCTGAGGGCAAAAGTGAACCTTCAGAAAGTCTCTGCTCTTAGCACATTGTTGAAAGTCTGTGAAACATGGGGGTTTACAGTTATTGTGAAAAGATACTAATTTTTTTCTGTCTTCGCTGTGTTTTTTTGCATTACCATATTTGCTGTCAGTGGTGTCATCTCAAAGACAAAGCTCCTAAGTCGGTTAGACTCATCGAACAAATGTGTTTTTGGTGGCTTTAGTACGTCCACAGGATGGAAGATGGTCACGTTGTCAAGAACGTTCTATCCGATGAGACAGCTGGAACCAGACTACAAGTGGGAAGCCCAAAATTTCTGCTTCAAGCCCATGTTCAAGAACAGCATGAAGCCACCAAATATCGATTATTGCACCTCGATGTCACTTGTGGGTGCTGGAGTAATAGACGAACTCCTCCTTTGGGCCGGTTTATGTCACCAGTATCATCAGTTACAGCGGAAGGACAATAGACACAAACCCAAGAAAACATAGCCTCCAACGTGACTGTGAATTTTTAATTGAGGCACTTGTGGCACAATCTAACTCTCAAAGATTGGTCTCTTCAACCATCAATGCACGTGTACGATAAGGAGGCACGCCATGTGAAGTGGATTTACTGCTGCATGGACATTTAAAATTGATCTTTGTGAAATTGACTTGTAAACAGTTTGGTGTGTTTCATACACATGTACAGAAAAGCACACACACACACACACACGCACACACATATACAGATGCGGATGTGTAAACAGAAAGACAAGAAACAGATGCACAAACACACATGTGCGCCGTTTAAATACAGTGGCTGTAGGATCCTGCCGGCGACTGTGAGAGGCGTGAAACTCACCTTCTGACTCGCCAGAGCCTGCCTGAGATTTCAAAGTCAAAGCCATAATGTGCTGAGATACTCTTCACTTACCCGGACGCTGAAGGAGCACTCGAGAATATCGATATTATTCTGAACAATTCGATGAACACACTCACCACCACCGATGATCAAGTGTTGTAATAATTAATACAGGGGATAATACATGAATCAGAAGAGTGCATGCTGGACTCCGGCACTCTTGGTAAGCTGGGATATTGTCTTTTCTCATGTACCAAATGCAGTGCCAAGTGCGAAGCATCAGAGCCAGAGCCCGGTGAAGTAGAAAGAGCGGAATTGTGGTCTTCAATACAGCGTGATATAAAATCTGTGTAATGCATCAAAAGGGCATGGTCTTGTGGAATGAAGTGGCTCGGTGATCCCATTTGCAAAAAAAAATTGCTTCACACATTATCACACATTGGACATTCGATCCACCATGGTCTCGCGTTTTATCCGAATCCATATTCTTCGTTTTAATCAAGGCCAAGCAAAATCTATGAGCAGGAATTGAATTTCTTTTCTCTTACTTATGTGCAAACCCATATATAGGTAACCATCATCAGTACTTAATTGTACTTTAAGTCCTCAGGGACGTCCAGAGCGTGACGTTAGTGTACATTTAGAAATGTGTTTTTTTAACATGTTCTCTGCAGTTGTAAGCAGGACTTTCAGATTCAGTTGTTTTTACATTATGGTACCGGGTTGTCTCGAGCGGAGTCCTTTAATTGTTTCTCAGGTGGCTTAAATGGGGTTGTTTATGTTTGCTCTGGGATTAGTTTTATGGCCCTGCATGGTTAGTAGAAAAGGTCATGGGTTCTGGACAGGTTTTTCTATGAGCTGGTACATCAGTATGAGCTGTTTCTTGATGTGCAAATATAAGAAACAGTAACTGCGATATACATTCACTGAATCGGCCAATTGTGCTTGCACCGGTTCTCCAAACGACCATTATGATTTTATGCCATTCTTTGCCTTTTCCCCGAACCCCAGCATGTTGTTTTCAGTCAAGCAGGGATCTAATGCTCACTAGAATGCCTCGATTGCACGTGCCTCCGCCACACCTTCAGGCAGTTCATTCAGACCTGAACAACTTGCTGTGCTAAATCATATTTTTCTCGCATCACTTTTTCTTCTTCTGCATATCACTTTAAATATGTATCCTCTCGTTCTTGTTTTTTTTCCATTGGAATGTATTTACTCCTTAACTTGTCTGACGACCCCCCGCATGATTTTGAGCTTCTCTGTCAAATGTCTTCTTAACCTTCTGTCCAAGAAAACAATCCCAACCTTTTCAGTCTATTCTCATAACTGAAGTTTCTCATCCCTGGGGCCACACTTGCAAACCTCTTCTGCACTCTCTCCAATTTGTTCTCATCGTTTCAATAGCATAGCGCCCAGAACTGTAACAATATTCCTGCTGAGGCCGGACTCGTGCCTTATATGTGTTCAGCATAACGCACTTGCGCGTGCACTCTATGCCCCAGTCAATAAATCCCAGAGCACTACATCTTTTAGTAACTGTTTTCTACACTTGCCCAAACAGCTTCAATGATATATGCACGTATACACCTACGTGCCTCTGCTCCAGCATCACTTATAGAATTTTACACCTTATGATACCTTTTCCATATTTTTCTTACGAAAATGCAGAACATCACACTTCCCAACATTGAACCTCATCTGCCATCTATTTTCCCATTCCCCGAACTTGTTGGCCCTTTTGAAGTTCAACACTATCCTCTTCACAGTCTAACGTACTCACACGTTTTGCACAACACGCACACTTTGGAACACCAAGTTCTATATCATTAATATATAAGCCAATGTCCCAATACCGACCGCCTGAGCATAACATTAACAATCTTCCTGTTCCACCCACCATTAATCTCTGCTTCCGATTATCAGTCAATTTTGTATCCACGTTGCTATTGCCCCGTTTATTCCATGAGCTATATTTTTTCTCACAAAACTGTTTTCTGCCTTTGCACCTCATCCCTTCCTTGAGTCAAAGTACACCATAGTACCTAAGCAGCATTACCCTCATTGACCCTTTCTGTTACCTCCTCAAAAGGTTCCATCAAGCTAGTTAAACACGATTTCCCCTTTGGCTCCTCCTTATCAACCATATTGTCACACCAGGAGTAATGACAATTATTGATCACGAGTTGGTAGGGAAATACGAAGCAGGATATCTGTCTTAATTACTACTCAGTCATGCAAGGACAAGGTTCATTGTAACATAGATATTGCCTCGGACATTACCTTCTCCAATTACGTCATATCAGCATCGCTGGCAAGGTTAGAATTGATTAACTATCCGCAATTGTGCTTGCTAACATGGTGGCCAGCCGCCCTCTTGAATGTCCGTCGGTGTGAGTACCTCAGGGCGCTGTGAGAGCAGGAGTCCCATAAATGTATTCAGTGAATGGAAAAGGCCAGCGAATATCTCCAAGTCAGGATGGTGTGTGGCTCGGATGGGATATTGCATGGAAATCAGAGAAGGCATGATAGAAACCCTACAGTGCAGAAAGAGGCCATTTGGCCCATCGAGTCTGCACCGACCACAATCCCACCCAGGCCCTACCCCATGTATTTACCCACTAATCCCTCTAACCTACGCATCTCAAGACACTCAGGGGCAATTTTAGCATAGCAAATCAACCTAAGCTGCACATCTTTGGACTGTGGGAGGAAACCGGAGCACCGGGAGGAAACCCACGCAGACACAAGGAGAACGTGCAAAATCCACACAGACAGTGACCCAAGCCGGGAATCGAACCCAGGTCCCTGGAGCTGTGAAGCAGCAGTGCTAACCACTGTCCTACCGCGCCGCCCCCATCTGTTGTCATGTGCCTGTTTCCTTATCCTTCCAAGGCCTCAAGGTAACGGGTATGGAACATGATGGTGAAAAAGCCGTGGAGTGCTACTTCAGGGTTGCCTGTGAATGGTACACACTGGAGCCATCGTGTGCCAGAGGTGAAGGGAGTGAATGTCAACTGTTTATTAGAGTAACTATCAAGGGTTTGAATTCACGTGGATGGTGTTGTTGGATGCATCCCGTCAAGTACATATTATTCCAACACAATCCTTGGTCGTGGCTTTTAGATTCTGGAGAGTCAATGGGAAGCAGAAGCTGAGTTATTCTCGACAGAATTCTCAGCCTTTGACATGTCTTTCCAGCTGCAAAACTTATGTGACCGGCCAGCTAAAGTTATATTTAATGATAAACCCCAGAGTGGGGGATTTCACGTTGTTAATAGTGTTGAGCGAGATGGAGGAATGCTTACTTTCTTTCCAGTTAGAGCTGGCCTTGACCTGGAACCTTTGTGGTGCGTATTCTGCCATCAAATCATCAGCACTGACACGATTGCACGTCTGCTATTGATGCAGCAAATAGGGGCAGTTAACTTATCTATGAAACAGACTGACTGAGCATCTCGGATGGAAGACCACGTGGCTGGACTAGAAGAGAGAATGATGAAATCTGGTGCACAATTGAAGTTGGATTTTACTTAATTAAGCAATTTAACAATTTGCCGTATTGGATATTTTACCCCATTCTTTAACTCCTCTCTGAATTTACTCTGGGTTCCTGCATAGATAAACGGGTTGATACAGGAGCTCAAAAGCTGCAGCATATAGGCTTTTTCCTCAAGAACGAATGTTGATTCGTTGATATCGGAACTTGAAAAGTAACTAACTTTTCCAATCTGAACATAGAGGAAAGTCATAACGTACAGCAAATATAACAGGATGAAACTTCCTGAGACACAGAAGAGTAAAACAATGGACTTTTTTCGCTTCTCCATCTCTGGGTCACTCTGATTCTCTCCATTGTTCTGGGCCCGGAGTCTCCGGCGGGCTTTACTAGCCAGTAGAATGTATCTGACAGTCAGAGCATTGAGCAATAGAATCAGAATGAAAGGGAGGCAAGGAGTTAAAATGTGGAAAATACAGTCATATGTGATCCATGCAGGTGATGTATAATAGATCAATTTTATGTCACAGAACCAAGGTAAATTGTTACTTATGTACAAAGGTTCGTAAATGAAATACAGGAAGGTGTTTTTCAGGCAGCTAATTGTGCAGATCGTCCCGATGATCCGCAACGCCATTCTTTGAGAACAATATTTCATTTTCAGCTTCTGGCAACAAATGGCCACAAATCGATCAAAGGTGAAAGCCACAGTTAACCAAGCAGAACTATCAATGGATGCATATATTAGGACAATACGCAGACTGCATACTGGTGTGACAGACAGGTAACTGTTTGGGAAATAAATACCAGTTATCCGGTTCAATATCACAGCGGTTATAATGAGCGATAGATCTGTTACCGCCATCGAAACTAAATAGGAAGTTATACATTTGGAGAGACCGCATCTCCCTCTGGACAGGATCACGATCACCATCAGGTTCGCTGCAACAAAGCGGGAGAGAAAGACAGGAAAGTGATTGAATGTATATATGGGTTTGGGAGAGAAGGGAAGAGGAAGTTTACAGCTCAATCTGCAATTACAAGTAACCATTTTACAAGACTTTGTGTGGCATGCTGTTTTTCAGGTGGTCCCGAGTTGGGCAGATATCTCTGCATTTATAATTGACATCCGATTTAAAGATAAGACAGGTCAATGGCACAGGAATGCCAAATAGCGTGATGACATCTGACCGAGAAAAAGTAGCATCAAAAGCAAAGAGAAACCAACATAGCCGCATGAAATAGATGATAAAAAACACACACCAACAATGCGTTGCTGGAAATATTGACGTGGATAAGTAACAAATCAAGCAGCACAACAATGGAAACTGAGAAGAACACGATCAAATTTCGCCAAGGATCAACAGCGGATTCTTCCATTCAATTATTGTAAAATTATTCACTATGGGAGCTTTGATAACTAAATTTGTTCCAAGAGACATACATGCAAAAATGAATCAAGTGGCAATGAACATTTCCTAAATTTGGGTTCGGGATTCCGGTGTATTTATCAAGATAACTCCGAGCGAATAGTGAGCTGGAAAATCGGCGTCGATCTAAACCATTGGAACTGTCAGATAATGATGCATCATTCAGAGAAAGGTCTCTCTTTAAATGTAGCATTTCCTTCATATTTCATTGTGCTGCTGGGACGAATGATCAGCTTAGTCTTATTGTGCGTATTTTAAATCAATTACGTGTGCCGCAAATGGGAGAGACGCCATCAATTAGGCAGCATCATTTAAATTGGAGGAAGTGGTGAAGAAGGGAAAGTCTGGCATAATGCCAGGTGCTATGAAAGCGGCAGCACAGTGGTTAATACTGCTGCCTCACAGCGCCAGGGACCCAGGTTCGATTTCCGGTTTGGGTCACTGTCTGTGTGGAGTTTGCGCATTCTCCCCGTGTTTGCATGGGTTTGCTCTGAGTGCTCTGTTTTCTTCCCCCAGTCCAAAGATGTGCAGATAAGGTGGATTGGCCATGCTAAATTGCCCCTTAGTGTCAGGGGGACTAACTAGGGTAAATGCATGGGGTTATGGGGATAGGGCCTGGGTGGGATTGTGGTCGGCGCAGACTCGATGGGCCGAATGACCTCCTTCTGCACTGTAGGGATTCAATGGTTTTATGAAAGGAAGGAAATTTTGAGTCAATAATGGCCACTATAGAAAGGTCAGCAATAACTAATTTAGACGGAGGAGAGGTGGGCTCATCACTGAGGCTGGGAGCAGAAACACTGCTTTGGGAGTTTGGTGTAAATGAGGAACTTTCCACGAACGGGCAATGTTCCATTGTTCATTCATCTGTCTGAAATTCCGTGCTTCCTGATGTCCTTTTCACAAATCCACTCACTAAATACGATGGTGTGTCATTCACTGGCTTTGTGCTCTCAGTCAATTATTAATTTGTGGGATCATTCTGTTACTGACAGTGTGAATGAAACAATTAATCTACATTCATACCTTGACAAACAGTGTGATAACTCAAACGCAGTTAGACTGTCAGCAACAGATGAGAATCGCAGTTGCACCGTGATTACAATATGATAAACCAAGAACGGTTAGTCCGCCAGTAACAGAAGATAATCACATTTACAATTATTACAGGCTGATTATTCAAACGGAATTACCGTGTCAGCAATAAAAGAGAATCTTAATTACACCGGGATTGCAATGTAGTAAATCAACAAGTCAGACTGTCAACAACAGAAGCTAATCACAGCTCCACCGCGATTACAGTGTGATAATTCAACTGCAGTTGGACTGTCAGTAACAGAGGATGATCACGGTAATACCGCAATTACATCATGATAATTCGCCCCACTAACAATGTCGATAACACGATAGAAGGACAGTTTCACTGTGTGATTAAACACTCGCAGCATGCAGGATAAAATAGTATTTTCCTCGGAATCAGACTTTGATAATTGACCCTCGCTAGCTGTATCAATAGCTCACCAGAGATACACTTGCAGTCAGAACAGCTTGACAATTAACCCAAAGTCATCCTGTCAGTGCCGACTAGAACCATGTTTAAACCATTGCATGTTCGCAATAATTGAGATATGTTATGTAATTTAAGAGATGGGATGGCAACGGGTTAGAGAAAAGCAGTTGCTATATGAAAGGGAAGAATTTATAAGGGCGACATGAAGAAACTGTCATTACAGCGAAGGGATGACACTATTAGCAAAGTAATATTACTCCACTAGCAGCTGGAAATGATACCATGAACGTGGCCGTTTATTTCCCACTATCAACGAAAACTCAAATTATCAACAGGGCAATATGATTGCACTAGCAACGAACAAATACACTTTTAAAAGTTCATATCATACTACTAAAAGCAATAATCTACACTATTTACAGACGGATATAATAACAGTAACAGAAAGAAATAAATGACACAATGTGCATCGTAATATTATAGCACTCACAGCGAGAAGTTAAACTACGAGCACGGTAATTTTAAACCAATAACAACGAGTAATTACACTATTAACGGGTAATTTTTCCACTAACAGGTAGAAATTACGATATTAACAACTTAATATCATACCACTGAATAGCGTGAAATTACACCATGAACAGTGTATTATATCACGAAAAGCAAGAATTTACACTCTTAATAGGGTAAGATCATACTGGTAAAAGATAGAAATTACTCTCTTAACAGCGGCTTCTTGTGTCACGAATAGCGAGAAATTAGTTTATTAAGAGGGCAATGCGATATTCCGAATAGATAGAACTTACATCTTTAACAGTGGAATATTATGCTACTGATAGCGATAAATAACAGTATTGACAGGGTAATATGATACATCTAACAGTAAGAAACACTATTTACAGCGCAATGATGTACTACTGATGGCTAATAAGTTACACTATTAGCGGCGTGATAAAATAATACTAAACAAAGAAATATACTATTAACAGGGTAACATACGACTAACACCAAGAAATGTGAACAATTTAACACAATATGACAAACAATGAGAAATCACATCGTTAACAGGGTGATATTATACGACTGACGGTGAGAAATTACACTATTAACAACGTACTATTATGTCATTAAAAGTGGGAGATTGCACTATTCCAGTTGTAATTTTATATCACTCACAATTGGAAATTACAGCATTATCTGTGTAATATTATACTACAAAAACAGAGAAATGACACCCTTAACAGGCTAATATCATGCCACTAACAACAAGCAGTTACACTATACTGAGTGTCAAGGTGCGCAGTGGTTACCATTGCTGCCTTACAGTGCCAGGGACCCGGGTTCGATTCCTGGTTTGGGTCACTGTCTGTGTGGAGCTTGCACGTTCTCCCTGTGTCTGTGTGGAGCTTACACGTTGTTTGTCTGTGTGGGTTTTCTCCGGATGCTCCGGTTTCCTCCCACAGCCCGATAGGCATGCTGGTTATGTGCATTGGCCATGCTAAGTTCTCCCTCAGCGTCCTGGCGCCGGAGTGTGGCGACTAGGGGACTTTGACAATAACTTCATTGCAGTGTTAATGTAAGCCTATTGGTGAAGCTAATAAATAAACTTGATTAGCATGGCAATGTTACACCACTAATGATGAGAAATTACACTATTAACAGGGTAACATTATGCCAGTAGCAGATAGAAATTACACTATTAACAAGGTAATACCATACTAATAACAGAGAGAACTTACACTATCAGAAGTGGATTATTGTCTCACTAATAGTCCTAAATTAGTCTATTAACAGGGTAATACCATGTTACTCTCAAATATAAATCACACAATTAATAATGGAATCTAATGTCACTAATAGCGATAAATTACAGTGTTAACGGGCTAACATGATACGTCTTACAGTGAGAAGTCATGCTCTTAACAGTACAATAGGCTACTACCAACAGCTAATAATTTGCACCACAAGCAGGGTAATATTATACGACTAAATGAGAGAAATAACGCTATTAACGGTAATATTATCCCACTAAGAGTGAGAAATGACACTTTGAACAAGTTAATATTAAAGCAATGACAGTGAGAAATCATACTCCTAACAATAGCAGTTAATTATTCACAATTGGCAGTGCAATATCAGACTACTAAACGAGAATATTGGCAGTGCAATATTAGACTACTAAATGACAGTATTAACAAGGTAATATTACAACACTAACAGTGAGAAATTACACTCTTCACATAGTTGTATTATACGTTTAAAAGCACGAAACAACATTATAAGCAGAGTGATATAACACGAACAGGGAGAAATCACATAATTGACAGGGTAATATCATACTACCAACAGCGAGAAATGACACTATGAACAGGGTAATATTATACCATTACAAGTGTGAGATTACGCTTTTAACATTGCAATCTAATACGGATAACAGCGACAAATTACGCTATTGAAAGGAGGAAATACCGCTAACAGCGATAAATTGCATTCTTAACAGAATAATATTGTACTACTGAAGTGATAAATTACAGTATTACACCCTAACAGCGAGAAATGTCATCATTAACAGGGTAATATTGCACAACTATCAGCGAGAAAGCAATATTTTTAACTGGTTAATATTATACCACTCAAAGAGAAATAACATTATTAACATGTTAATATACAGCAACAGCGAAAATGACATTATTAACAAAATACTATTCTGCCTCTAGCAGCGAAAAATTGGTCTATTGTTTCTAACAGTGAGAAATGATAATATTATTGCGGCAATATTATACTGCTAACAGAGAACTTGGACTGTTAACATAGTTACTTTACACCACGAAAAACGACAAAACATCTTCGGAAAGCGAATATTTTTTATAGTTAAAATTGAGAGTTTACACATTTAAAATGGCAAAATAGGGTTGTAAGTGTAACACAAATACAGGTAAAAGAGAGTAAGTGTGACACAAATACAGTTAAAAGAGAGACATTGATTAGTTAATGAGGAGAATAATACGGATAAAGTTGGGAAATACTCCATTAACTGGGAGAAAGGGTAACCACATTGTGGAAATGTGATACCTTTAAGTGGTGCAAGTGATGCTGTAAAGTGGCGTTTCCCGCGCCTAATAAGCAATCACAATAGTTTACCTGGAACCCCGATAGCTGCCAGAACCGGGTAATAAATGGCAAATAGCAGGCCTTTTGGTGATCCGTGCATTTCTGTCAGAGGTTCTGAACGCGTTCTGCTCTTGACTGAAGGATTGGCGCAGTTATACCTGACATCATACTCCAGGGAGGTAATTAGACGGTCTCATCTTTTGCATTAATTGAACAGAAAACAGGTGAAGCCAGCTGCTCCGGATTGCTTTTAAGTTCTTTTGGGGAGCATGTATCATGTCAAAGGGATGCATTGGAGGGAAAACAGATAGCAGAATGAAGCCAAGTCCCTTTATCGATGAGAATGTAACGCCCTGGATTTTGTGGTCGATGGTGAATCAAAGGCATATCACACTGAATGCTGCCAGAAATGCGAATTTGTCTGTTACGTTGGCTGTCTACATAATTTCAACGTTTGAGTACAGCATGGCCCAGAGACAAAATGATTTGTCAAACTGAGCAGTTGGGTGAGATTGTGATGAAGCCCCGCCACCATCTCATGAAAGCACGAGCCGCACACATGCTCATTGGGGTCAGCTTTTAGCTTAAAGAAACGTGAGCGTTTTAAGATGATTCAATTATTTCTAAGCACTTTAAAACTGTCCCGCACATTGACATACTTTTCGTGCTTAAACATACTTTTCAATGCATTTAAAATACTTAACAATACATTTCACATTATTTTGAACTCTAAGTGCAAAACTGAATACATTATAAAATTGAAAAAGTTTCGAGACAAGAACTTTCAGGCCATATCTGTGCGGAGTTATCAGATTGCAACGTGGCATAAAAGTGATTTATTTTAGAAGTTGCAACGTGATGATTTAAGACACTCTGACGATAAATCTTCAATCATTACTTTGCAACGCTGTTTTTTAAAACATTTGTTTATGGATTGTGGGCGTCCAATGGTTGGGCCAGAATTTATTTTTCACAAAATTTCCCTTGAACGGAGTGGCTTGCTACGACATCTCAGAGGACACTTAAGAATCATCCACATTGCTATTTGTCTGGAGGCACAGGTAGGCCAAGTAATGCGATTTTATCTGAACAACAATGGTTTCACGATCATGGATCGACTTTTAATTCAAGTTTCACCATTTGAGATGGTGGTGATTTGAAGCCGGATCTGCAGAGAATTACCCTGGTTTACTGGTCCAGAGACATCGAGCCACTTCCACTGGCACTGCTACTGCCTGCATTTCATTATGAGGCACATTCGCTCAATCTAATTATGTCAGTAAATCATCAGCCACGCTGCTTTCGGCTTTTCTTTTCACAACCTTACTTTTTCAACAGGATTTACCATTTACTCGGCCTGAAAATTGAGGAGAGATCCTTTCTTTTAAACTTTCTTCTCAGCCTCGCTCTCCAGCAGCAATGGCGCCATCTGCGTGATTTTACTGTTTTATTTGAATTATACAAATGCATTTATTTGGTTTGCAGTTATTCCATGGAGGCCTTCAGCATCCAGAGGAAAAAATATTTGGATCAATTTTCTTTCACAGAAATCTGGATACCAACTATTTCTAAATGTCTTAATTTATTTACTTTCTAGGATGTATATGGCCACAAAGAAAAAAAATAACATTCAAAACCAGGTTTACAGCACGTTTTTACTTGTTCGCCTCAAGATTTTTACGAATTATATTTTTGTTCCAAATGGCACTGCAAATCTAGTGTCTCACTGTATCATCCAGTTGATGTGAAAATACTGACCCAACGCGACCACTGGAATCATCATTATGGAGGTTAATGAGATTGCGCTCCTAATAGCGGATGGGCTCCTGCTTAGACTTTTAGACTGCGGATATTAGCTGTGACCATGGGATAAAGGACATAATGATAATTGGCTGTGGAACATCTTTTCGAATGACTTCTGGAAATCTATGCATACCACTTGGAAAGGTTACCCTTTAACCACTTTATAAGCTGCATGACTAGAATTGAAATTTTGCAAAACGTTATTTCCATTTGGTAAAACCTTGTTGACTATGTCTGATCTTAATGTGATCACTTCAGTGCATTGTAATGTATTCCTTAATGACCAATGAATTCCTTAATGACCGAATGGTTGGCAGTTTTCTCACTGTTGGATGCTTTCTCTCGAATCCGCGTCTCCTAAATCCCGTCTCCCGCTCTTTAATGCTGTTCTGGGCAAGAGATCGCTGCACGGCCACCCCGCCACACGTTAAATTCTGTCCTTCAAATACCCCCATTAATTGTTTACCTTGCTATCCTCTAGTGTCTTTGCGCAAATCAATTTCCGCCAGTCCTCGCATATCTAAAGTAAATACCTTCAAGATTTAGTTCCGTTGTGAGCCGACTGAGTGCTAATTCCGGCTGTCCTCCTGTTGACCATACACATTCGGCTTTGATTGAGACTTAGGGATAACGGACATAATTTGAGAATTTCTGGAAGCTATGCCACGTGGCAATATAGCGAAGAGTACGTTCAAAATCCGTAGAGCAAATATAGGGTTAATTGACTTGTTCTGCTTCTCCATCATTTTGATTTCTATATTCCTGGTGCCTCTCAATCCTGTTATCTTGGAAGAAATATCTTCCATAAACTGGCAACTCTGCGACCCTCTCTGTGACTGATGTTTTTCGCGCTCGGTCCCTCATTGTCGGGAGAATTTTTCACTTCCGCCAGTTGTTCTCAGCCCCTTTCCCTCAGGGCGATGTCTCAGTATTTTCAGCTCAGTTGGCTGGACGGCTGGATCGTGCTGCAGAGTCAGGTTCTATTCTCGTATCTGCTGAAGTTGTTCATGAAGGCCCCGCTTCTCAAATTGCCCCTCGCCTGAGATGTGCTGATCATCAGGGTAAATAGACATGAGGCAGCACCCTCCCTCAAACTGGAGAATGGTCACCTGGGACTATAGCGACTTCACCTTTAACTATTACTCCATTGTTGTTATTATTGTTAAGATATTATCATTACTTATATTATCATTATAATTACCATTAGTATACTTGTTAGCATCGTTATGATTATTGTTCATTTTTTTCATAGTTTCATGATCAATGTTGTTGTTAGCACCTTTATGGTTATTATTAACATTTATTATGATTATTATTATTATTGATGTCACACTCAGCTAGAGAAGTGGGAAAAACAGATTTTGTACCCAAATGTGGAGACACCATTCAGATCTTTATATCAGGAAAATAGGTTCTGTATAAGTTTTTATTTCCGCCCCCCGCCCCCCGGCCAAGTTTGAAAATGACTATTATAATTAAACATCAATTGCAGACAGGTCAGCCTTTGTGCCTTCAGTAATACATGACGGGGGCAGTGGGAAGAGGTGAAGCAAAGATCAGTCGGGGTGGCATTTGTGGAGAGAAGTGATTTATGTCCATTTCCACGTGTTCTCCGCAGTGTAGAGAACAACCCGGGCTGATAAAAGACTGGAGCAAACCGCGGGACAATGCATCAGGAAAGGAAAGTGAAACTTTACGAGATGTTAAATGGAAATTTATTCCGGCTGGCGGCGCTCAATGAAAATCCGGATATTCCAAATATGTTTCCAACATTTGTAAAGTTCATAACGTCGTCATTGCTCAGAACTCATTGTTACCGTTTAATGTCAGGCGTTCCAGGGATGATTAATCATTCCTCATTTAGCACTGAGAGGTTTCGGAAAGCATGAGAGGTTCAGGAAGTCTGCTGCTGATAGTGGAGACGAGCAATGTTAAGATAAGGAAAAAAAAGGAAACTGACTTGAGAACAATTAATTACAACCGACGTGTTTCGAAAGAGAACGGTGACCTGAAACAAAGTGAAGCAAATGTATGAATTACACTCTGCCCCAGTCCTGCTGCAGAACCCCTTATCAATGTTAAACTTGGCCCACTGCCCCTCTGTCTCTCTGCACATATCCCTCTATCAACATAAACTTGTCCCACTCTTGCCCTCTTTCACTATAGCCTGTAAATATATCAAATTAATCCTAATGTCCCACTTTCTCCTCATAGCCAATACAAATGTTCAATAATCACACTTTTCCTTTGTCTCTCATTAGCCCTGTTTCAATCTTACACGAATCCAAACTTTCTCGCTCTCTTCAGGGAAACATAGAAACATAGAAAATAAGTGCAAGAGTAGGCCATTCGACCCTTCGAGCCCGTGCAACTATTTAATATGATCATGGTTGATCATGCACTTTCAGTATCCCACTCCCGCTTTCTCACAATACCCCTTGGTCCCTTTAGCATTCAGGGCTATGCACTTATACCAGTCAGGAATCAATCCCATTCTCCCGCTCTTTCCCCATAGTCCTACATTAGTACGATATTAATCCCATAATCCTTCTCTCTCTCCGTACCATAGTCCTGCCGCAATCTAAATCCAATCCAATTCTCTGCCTCGTTCTCCATAGCCTTTCATGAATATGACACAAATCCCACAGTCACGCACTCTGCTCATAGCCATGTCACAATATTAAGTCACTTCTCCAGCACTTTCTCCATAACCCTTCAAGAAGTTATAAAGTTAGAGAGCAATACAGCATGGAAATAGGCCAATCTATACTCAGTCTGGCCTTCATGGGACTCCAGACCCACATCAATGTGGTTGACTCTTAACTGCCCTCTGAAAGTGCCCAGAAAAATATTCAGTTCAACGTGAAATAGGGATGGCCAAGAAATGCTGGCCTTGGCAACGAAACACATATTACACTCGTAATATTTTAGGAATGATTAATTCTCAGTTTGTTTCATTTCATGTGAGACAGGTGACATAGCCTGATGTGTTATTATTTAACACCTCTGCCCTTTAACTATTTAAACAAGTAAGGTTCGGTCAGAGAAAACTGATCCACACTGACCCAAAAACAAGACATCACAGTTGCTGCAAATGCCACCTCAAAGCAGAAAATGTCGGAAACGCTCAGCAGGTCAAACAAGTGTCAATGGAGAGGGGAACACAGTGAATGTCTCAGGTGGCTGATCTCTTATCCAAACTGGAAGAATAATGGTTTAAAGAAAATGCAGAGTCAAGAAAAATAGGAGGCGGGGGAGGGGGCGGTGGTCGGAGGAGGAAAGAGCAAATGGTCTTGTGATAGGATGGAAGGCTGGAATGATTAAATGACAATGGGGATGATTATTGTTTCTACTGACACTATCTCCCAGATCTGGGTTCAAATCTCGCGCAAAATGAGAAGAAAACGTCTTGTTAAATTAAGCACTAAACTGTTCGACTCGCACTAAAGCAGCGATAGCACAGTGGTTCGCACTGCTACTTCACAGTGCCAGGGACCCGGGTTCACATTCCCAGCGTCGATCACAGTGTGGAGTTTGCACGTTCGCCCTGTGCCTGCGTGGATTTCCTCCGGTTTCCTCCCACATTCTGAAAGATGTGCTGGTTAGGTGCATTGATCCGAATAGGCATCGGACGGTGGCGACGAGGGGAATTTCACAGTAACTTCATTGCAGTGTTAATGTAAGCCTTACTTGTGACTAATAAATTAACTTTGACATTGCTGGAGGAATGAAGAGCTGGAGTTTACCCAGGAATGGGAAAAACTAAAACAATGTCGCCCGACCCTGAGGTTAAGAGTTTCATCTTATATACAGATTAAAGGGAAAGAGGTGCTTGCTGTCTTGAAGCAAATCAGAGTAGATACATCCCCAGGACCGGACAGGGTATTCCCTCGGACCTTAAAGGAGACTAGAATTGAAATTGCAGGGGCCCTGGCAGATATATTTAAAATGTCGGTATCCACGGGTGAGGTGCCGGATGATTGGAGGATAGCTCATGTTGTTCCGTTGTTTAAAAAAGGCTCAAAAAGTAATGCGGGAAATTATAGGCCGGTACGTTTGACGTCAGTAGTAGGTAAATTATTGGAAGGAGTACTAAGAGATAGGATCTACAAATATTTGGATAGACAGGGACTTATTAGGGAGAGTCAACATGGCTTTGTGCGTGGTAGGTCATGTTTAACCAATCTATTAGAGTTTTTCGAGGAGGTTACCAGGAAAGTGGATGAAGGGAAGGCAGTGGATGTTGTCTACATGGACTTCAGTAAGGCCTTTGACAAGGTCCCGCATGGGAGGTTAGTCAGGAAGGTTCAGTCGCTAGGTATACATGGAGAGGTAGTAAATTGGATTAGACATTGGCTCAATGGAAGAAGCCACAGAGTGGTAGTGGAGGATTGCTTCTCTGAGCGGAGGCCTGTGACGAGTGGTGTGCCACAGGGATCAGTGCTGGGTCCATTGTTATAACTGATAGTGTGACATGAGTACAAGTACTATCAGTAACCCCCATGACTTGCCTGGACTTGCAAAATCTCACTAACTTTCCTGTCTGGAAACAATACACATCTTTTTAACTGTTGCCTAATGCTCTCTCCACTCACATTGTCTGTACCTTTAAGACTTGATTAGCTGTAAATACTCACATTCCAATCATTATTCATGTAAATTGAGCTTGTGTCTTTGTGCCCTGTTTGTGATCAGAACTTCCACCCACCTGACGAAGGAACAGCGTTCCGAACGCTAATGGCTTTTGCTACCAAATAAACCTGTTGGACTTTAACCTGGTGTTGTTAGACTTCTTACTGTGGTTACCCCAGTCCAACGCCGGCATCTCCACATCATGTCTCCCATTCCACCCAGTTCTCCCGGGTCGATCGCCCTTCGGCTGAGGAACAGCACTGCGCATGCCACAGTTCACAATGGCCCGGTGATTGACGGCAGCTCCAGACCAATAGGAAGCGGGAGCGAGGCAGGAGGACTGTGTGAGAGCGGTTGGTCCTCCAGCCAATCGGAGTGAAGGAGGGGCGGGGTTGAGCCTGGACGGTTCAGGTGTCTCCCAAGATTGGCTGCGGTTCCCAACCACTCCCGGATTTCATAGAATCCCTACAGTGCAGAAGGAGGCCATTCGGTCAATGGACTCTGCACCGACTGTTAACCAGGTTTACCCCGTATCCCCATGTATTCACCCCGCAAATCCCCCGAATCTACACATTTTGGGGCAAGTTTTAAGTTTATGTATTTATTGTCACAAGTAGGCTTACATTAACACTGCAATAAAGATACTGTGAAACTGACCTAGTCGCCACACTCCGGCGCCTGCTCAGGTACACTGAGGGAGAATTTAGCATGGCCAGTGCACCTAAATAGCACGTCTTTCGGACTATGGGAAGAAATCTGGTGGAAACCCACGCAGACACGGGGAGAACGTGCAGACTCTGCACAAACAGTGACCCAAGCCGGGAATCGACCCCGGGTCCCGTAAACTGCTGCGAGGCAGCAGTGCTAAGCACTGTTCCACCGTGCTGCCAAATCTGGAGACTCCGGGCATTGATCAGTCTGCAGGACATTGCTGTGTGCAACCCTGCAGAAAGGGGCATGAAAAGAGGTTGTTTCATTGTTATTTTCTCACCCTATGAGAGTGAAAGACTGAGACTTGGGGAAATTATGTTCCACAGAAATTATAATTGTCTGTTCTGAATTTGTATCTGTTCTTAGAGTGAGAATTGTTTTCAATTTATTTTACAGGATATTAGAACGGGAGGATTTACAGAAAGGAAAATCAAATCAAACATCACATCAAGATCTGACACAGTAAAAACAATCTCCAGGATATCATCGTCCTTTGAATGTGTTAGGGAAAATATTTGTCTGTGGGAAACAATTTAAATATCAGTGTGATTGGGACAGCACCGAGACAGACACACTGAGCTGGAAACTGCTGAGAGGCCGTTCACCAGCTCCTCCTGTTGGAGGGATTGACTCTGCCAATAAACATGCTGACACGCCAGCGAGCTCGCAGTAGCAACAGGCCATTCACCTGCTCTCTGTGTGGGAAGAGGTTCAACGAGTCAGAGCATCTCTCTGAGCACCAGAGCGGTTCATACCAAGGACAAGCCATGCAGCAGCTCTCCGTGTGGGAAGAGATTCACGCATTCCTCCCAATACACTGACCACCAACTAATTCACTCAGATAAGAGACATTTTAAATGCATCAAATGTGGGAATAGCTTCAAAAGAAGCAGTGACCTGTTGCGACATCAGTATAATCACACAGGGGAGAGGCCGTTCCCCTGCACTGTGTGTGGGAAGAGATTCATTCTTTCAATCCAGCTTCTTACACACAAGCGCATTCACACCGAGGAGAGACCATTCACCTGCTCCAGGTGTAGCAAGGCTTTCATTTGATCATCCGATCTTCTGAAACACCAGCGAATTCACACTGGGGAGAGACCATTTATCTGCTCCGAGTGTGGGAAGGGATTCACAATGTCATCCCACCTGCTGACACACCGACAGGTTCACACTGGGGAAAGGTCATTCATCTGCTCCGAGTGTGGGAAAACATTCTCTCGGTCATGCAACCTTTTGATTCATAGGCGTCTTCACACTGGGGAGAAACCGTACATTTGCTCCGCGTGTGGGAAGGGATTTACTTGTCCACATCACCTGCAGATACACCGGTCTGTTCACACTGGGGAGAAGTCATTCACCTGCCCCGAGTGTGGGAAAAGTTTCACTCAGTCATCTGACCTCAAGAAACACCGACGCACCCACACTGAGGAGAGGCCATTCACCTGCTGTGTGTGTGGGGCAAGGGATTCAGTCAATCCTCCCAGTGCATTGAACACCAACGTGTTCATTCTGATTGGGGACCCTTTCAATGCTCTGAATGTGAGAAGACCTTTAGGAGAAGATATGATCTGGTGAGAGACCAGCGCACTCACACTGGAGAGAGGCCGTTCCCCTGCACAGAGTGTGGGAAAAGATTCACCCATTCATCTGATCTGCTGAAACACCAGCACATTCACACAGGGGTGAGGCCATTCCCCAGTTCTGAGTGTGGGAAGAGATTCACCCACTCATCCGATTTGGTGAGACACCAGAGCACTCACACTGGGGAGTGGCCGTTCACCTGCTGCGTGTGTGAGAAGAGATTTACTTGTCCACATCACCTGCTGAGACACCAGCGAAGTCACACTTTACCTGAAAACAGATTCAATTGCAACTGAAAACCATATCCAAGACTGAATATTTTCGAAAGTAAAGTTTATTTATTAGTCACAAGTAGGCTTACATTCGCACTGCAATGAAGTTACTGTGAAAGCCCCCTCGTCGCCATACTCCCGCGCCTGTTTGGGTGCACTAAGGCAGGATTTCGCATGGCCAGTTCACCTAACCTGCACATCTTTGGACTGTGGGAGGAAACCGGAGACCTGGAGGAAGCCCACACAGACACAGGGAGAACGTGCAAACTTCACACAGACAGAGACCCAAGCAAGCCAGGGATCAAACTTGGGTCCCTGGTGCTCGAAGGCAGCAGTGCGAACCACTGTGCCACCACGCCGCCCCCTTCTCTTTCCTAACTCTAGATTATTTCATTTTTCATATCTTTAGTTACTCTGATGGACAATTTCAACTCTCCCCATATTCCAGAGTGTCGCTCCAAGCCTTGGAACCCAGGGGGGCGGGGGGGAGGGGGTCGGGGGGGCGGGGGGGCGAGGGGGGCGGGCGGGCGGGGGGGGGGGCGGGGGCGGGGGGGTGCGTGCGGGGGGGGGCGGGCGGGGGCGGGCGGGGGCGGGGGGGCGGGGGGCAGGGCGGGGCGGGGGAGGCGGGGGGGGGGGGCGGGGGGGGCGGGGGGCTCTTGTATTCAGCCAATCACAGTTAACGCAAAGACTTGTGAAAGACAGTGTGCAGTTAAAGACGTTCTTTATTTGACCAACACGTATTGGGAGAGAGACAGTCAGAGGATTCCGACTTCTCTCTGACGTTACATCACATGAGGACAACAGATATACATTTCTGAAGATTCGATTCACCTGCCCAACTTATCCAAGCTGGACGGTCAAAATATATGAATGCACCTTATTTACTTTGGCCAATAGCATTCTACCTTTTAGCAGAATTGGGAATTAATTGGTCATCAAACCCAGAGATTCTTCCCCCCACTGTTGCCTACTAACTTTACCGACACAAATCCGGTAGGTTCCAGGGTCGGTCCTAACACCTGCAATCATGGGAACGAGAAGGGAGTCATCTTTCTTTTCTAGTTCCTGTTCCCTTATCAGTGGAGGTTGAAGATATCCATTCATTGCAGCTGGAAGTTAAATCTTTCTGTTCACTTCAAAAACCTTGGTAGCTTGTAGCTGCCTGGCCTGCCCCGAATAATAGGATATACACTCTATGCTTCATTGTTCCAAAAGAATGCCTAATCTGTCTAATTAAACTTATTTCCCATTATGCCAAGGGGTAAACTGCTTTTTGGCCAAAGTTCACAAGAAAATACAAAAATACAGTTTTAAATCTATAATCCTTGTTCAAAAATATGTGCTTATACAGACAATACTTACGTATAGTATTTAAGTGAGGCACATTGTGATGATACCTTTGATGTATAAGGCGCACTGTGGTCCCTATTTTAAACTAATCTACTTTGTTTTAATAGTCTCAGAAAGCAAGGGTTTCTGTATCGCCTGCTACAGATTGGTCTCGAGGAATATGGGTCAAACGTGGGCAATTGGGACTGGCTGAATGGTAAAAACTGGGCGGCATGGCCAAGTTGGATTGAAAGGTCTGTTGCCATGCTGCAAACCTCTATGACTCTATGCTATTAGACTTCATATGTATCGACCTGTTAACCATTCGAAATCTACGAAGTTATTGCTTTCAAACAAAACCATCAATTATTTTCTCTTCCTCAGCTCCACGGTGCGTGAGACAGCGAAAAACAGCAAAATTCCAGCCCTGCACCCTCCCAACACCTGCTGCCAGAAAAGCAATTTTGCTGTGTGTATTTTCTAAGAAATGGTCAAGAACAAATATTCAATATTTCGATGATACCGAATTCAGTTCACATTCAAAAAGCAGTTGGGGCGGCACGGTAGCACAGTGGTTAGCACTGCTGCTTCACAGCTCCAGGGTCCTGGGTTCGATTTCCCGGCTCAGGTCACTGTCTGTGTGGAGTTTGCACATTCTCCTCGTGTCTGCGTGGGTTTCCTCCGGGTGCTCCGGTTTCCTCCCACAGTCCAAAGATGTGCGGGTTAGGTTGATTGGCCAGGTTAAAAATTGCCCCTGAGAGTCCTGAGATGTGTATGTTAGCGGGTAAACATGTGGGGGTCGGGCCTGGGTGGGATTGTGGTCGGTGCTGACTCGATGGGCCGAATGGCCTCCTTCTGCACTGTAGGGTTTCTATGATTTCTATGATTTCTATGAATACGAATTGAGTTGGGGAACATCAGAACAGTGAATTTTGAGAATGTTTCAGGCCAGGCAGTGGCCCTGATAACCAGTGCACCATGAAAACCTGCCCACGACCAAAGCCACTGACTCAGAATGTCGACTTGTGAAGTGATGCTGCACTTCAGCACCTTGTTCTGTGGAAGTGCAATGCAGCTGAAAAGATTTGCAACACGTTACAGAAATTGGTCCAACATTTGGATCATAAAATGGCATTCGTCCCAATTTTTGCTTCTCCATAACACTGCTTCAGCAGAATATCATTAAAACTTGGGGAAGTGTAAATATCACATGGCTGTCAGATAATGTATTCAGTTAATATTTAACAAGAAGCCGAATGAGGCAACTTTCCCTCACACTCAGATGAGTAAATTTGAATAATGTTTTTGCCGAGTTCTGAAGAGGGACTTTTCACGTGTGAAAATGTAACAATCACTGCAGTTCAGTAACGGATAAAAAATGAAGTGTTTAAGATTTTGAATGTGTCACTTGCTTTAAGATCGTCATGTGATCATAAGATAGAGGATCAGAATTAAGTTATTCAGCCCATCGAGTCTCCTCCGCCATTCAGTCATGGCTGATACAGTTTTCAACCCCATTCTCCTGCCTTTTCCCCGTAACCTTTGATCCCCTGACCAATCAAGAATCTATCTATCTCTGTCTTAAACACACTCAATGATCTGGCCTCCACAGCCTTCTGTGGAAATGAATTCCATAGATTCACCACCCTCTGGCTGAAGAAATTTCTCCTCATCTTGGTTCTTTCAGTGATGAACATTTGCCCTGTGTTACCTTGCAAGTTTCAGGGGAACCACAGTGATTAGTTTGATGGGACTATTTCACCTCACTGTTGATTTAATGTTCCAGCTGAAGAATTAATTTGTGTTCCATCTACACATAACATTTTGTGGGGGATACTATTGTCCGGCGAAAAATGTCTGAATTGAAAGAAAAAAATCAAAAGCATCTTGGATAAGCCAGGTTAAAAAGCTCACATACGGCTCCCACAGTGTTGCAGTGGTTAGATTTTGGTTTTTTCACTGCCATGGCCAGTTCCATTCCCAGTCATGGAATGAAGACTTGTTGCTCTTCTGCAACCTGTTGAAACAAACTTGAATGACATCCTGATCTAATACAGAAAACAGATTGACCAGAATCAGTGGAATGAGATTAGTGGTTTCACATCACAACTGAAAATGTCACATCTGCAACAGGTCAGGAACAAATAGAGGCAGAATGAGATCGGCTGCAAAGAGAGATGGTGGGGCAAAGTAATATATTGGTGTTAATAGCTCAGTTATTACGCCATCTGGACAGCTTTGGAAATCTGCTGTCCTTTCCCACTGTCGCCTATCTGGGACTCCAGACTCACAGGAACATGATGAACTCTTAACTACTCTCTGAAATCACCTAGCAAGCTACTCAATTCAAGGTCAAATTGGGATGGTTAACAAATGATGCTTTGAAATTGATACCCACATTGCATGAAAGAAGATATTAAAATGACCAAATCAAATTTTAATGTATTTTGCGTCAAACATGGTGATGTAAACTGGTGTCTCATTATTTGAAACTTTCACCATTCACCTATTCAAACAGGTAAGGTTCAGTCAGAGAAAATTGACCCATTGATCCAAAAGCAAGACACTGCAAATCCCACCTCAAAACAGAAAATGTTGGAAACACTCAGCAGGTCAAATAACTTCTATGAAGAGCGAACGAGTGGATGTTTCAGGTCGCTTATCCAAACTAGAAGAATTGAGAGATTTAATGATTCAAAAACAAGCACAGAGTCAAGGAAAAGAGCGAGGGAGAGGAGGAAAGAACAAACAACCTTGTGATAGGAAGGAAGGCTGGAGTGGTTAAATGACAAAGGAGAAGATAGTGGAAGGCAACACTGGGTGATGAGCCAATAAATAAACTAATGGGACAAGAGAAGAAACAAAAGATACGTCCTGAGGAGGGACAAATGGTAACAGTGGAAGCATTACTAGCACCAACTGTCTGAACAAAATGGGACCAGTGGTTATCATCTGAAATTAGTGAAAAGTTGAGATCATAAAATGCTTAATCCACAAATGAGATGCTGCTTCATTGGTTTCCAATGAACTTTGTTGGAACAAAGCAGAATTTCAAGAATAGAGGGGTCAGACTGGGACGGGACCATATAATCAGAAAGACAAATGACTGAAAGCTTAGGATCATGTCTGAAGACTGGTTATGTTCCATAAAACAGTCACCCAATCTAAATTTATTCGCCTCGGTGTAGAAACAACATCATACCGTGTCATCTGGAAAGTGTGTTTGGGGCACTGGAATGTGGGAAGTAAGGAAATGAAAGGGAAGGTGCTGTATCTGTTGTGCTTGAATGGAGATTCACTAAAATGATGCCAGAATTGGAATTACATTTTTATAAAGAAAGATTGGACATGCCAAACATGTTTCCTATGAAAAGAAAAGTGAGTGTTAATTTGATTGAGGCCTTAAAGATTAGGAAAGGGTTTGACAGGAGGATCAATGGGAGATGCTTCCACTTGCGTGGATGGACAAGAATAAATATAACTCAGTCGCAGAGATATTTCGAATAGAATCACTAGTGCACAAAGAGGCCATTGGGCCCATCATGCCTGCACCAACAACAGGTCTACCCAGGTCCTATCGTTGCATTTAATATGCATTTCAGGAGCAACTTCATTAACTGAAGGTAAAAATCTAAAAAGTGTTTAAAATATTCAGCATATCTGGCAACATCAGTGCATTATATAACAGCGAACATTTCTAGTCTGTGCACTCCAACATTTTTTTGTTTTAATTTCCGATAGACATTATAGAGTGTATTTTGCTACCATTTACCTGGGGAGAGTTGAGAATGTGGAACTCATTACCAGGAGCGTGCAAGATTCCTGTCTGAGCTGGAAACCCAGGAGTAAATCCCATCTTGAAAATACCATTCTCTGCTGAAAGTGCAAAAGGAATCACTGGGTTGTCCAAAGTACTGAAACAGTGGCACAATCATACTGGAGGAAGACAATTCAGATTCTACACGTGTGGAATGCCAGTTCCTCAGTTTTCCCCGTGTGTTAACAATCAATTTTGAAAAAAAGTTCAAAGGATTTGATTTACAATCAGCACTTTCTTACTGGCAAGAAATGGTTTACGCGTTTGGTGTATGGGGGAAGTCACTAGTTCACGCTTACTGCTGCGACTGCAATAAATTCACATCTTACTGTAGGTACAGAAACAGAGAATGTTGGAAAATCCCAGCAGGTCTGACAGCAACTGTGGTGGACAGATAGTGGAGCAAACGTTTCGAGCCTCTCTCCACAGATGCTGTCAGACCTGCTGAGGGTTTCCAGCATTTTCTGATTTGTTTCAGAATCCAGCATCTGCAATATTTCACCTTGACAGAAACATAGTAGGAGGAGAACATTCGGCCCTCCAAGCCTGCTCCACCATTCATCATGATCATGGCTGATCCTCCAACAGCCGAATCTTGCTTTCTTCCCATAACCTTTGACCCTATTTGCCCCAAGTGCTATATCCAGCCGCCTCTTGAATACATTCAATGTTTTGGCATCAACTACTTCCTGTGGTAATGAAATCCACAGGCTCACCAGTCTTTGGGTGAAGAAATGTCTCCTCATCTCTGTCCTAAATGGTCTACCCTGTATCCTCAGACTGTGACCACTGGTTCTGGACACCCCCACCATCGGGAACATCCTTCCTGCATCTACCCTGTCTAGTCCTGTTCGAAATTTATAAGTCTCTATGAGATTCGTCCCTCATTCATCTGAGGTCAAGCGAAAACAATCCTAAACTAGTCAATCTCTCCTCACACATCAGTCCCACCATCCCCGGAATCAGTCTGGTAAACCTTTGCTGCACTCCCTCGAGAGGAAGAACATCCTTCTTCAGAAAAGGAGACCAAAACTGCACACAATATTCTCGGTGTTGCCTCACCAAGGCCCTGGATAGTTGCAACAACACATCCCTGCTCCTGTATGCGAAACCACTTGCAATGAAGGCCAACATACCGTTTGCCTTCTTCACCGCCTGCTGCATCTGCATGCTTACCTTCAGTAACTGGTACACAAGGACATGCAGGCCCCGCTGCACACTCCCCTCTCCCAATTTTCACCCATTCAGGTAGTAATCTGCCTTCTTCTTTTTGCTTCTAAAGTGAATAACCACACATTTATCCAAATGTTACTGCATCTGCCATTGATTTGCCCACTCACCCAACTTGTCCAGATCATGCTGAAGGATCTCTGCACCCTCGTAACAGCTCAGCCTCCCCCGCAGCTCAGTATCATCCGCAAACTTTGAGATGTTACATTTTGTTCCCTCATCCAAATCATTAATATACACTGGTGTTTGTTCTGCCGTTAATTACATCCAGGACATAACTATGGTGGATCAATTTGGATTGCATTGCCCTCTGGCTCCGATTATAATGGGATCATAGATCCTAATAAACTATTGAAGGTGTTTTCACTGTCAATGGCAGGGCTCTTACCCAGCATTCAGGGAGAATGGGAATCGACTCGACAACACGCACACAGTCCTGCGCAGACGCGGTAGTGAGTGGAGAGTAGCGCATGCGCCGTTGCAACACACCAGATGGCGGTTGGAAGTCAGTTTGGCTCCAATATTGGAGAGAAACTGCGCATTTGGGGAGGTAACAGGCGCAGTGGAGCGGCTTCATAAACACCCAGTGCTGGGGTAGAAACTCTGGTAAGTACCTTTTGGTCCCGCGACAAGAGCTGCGGAGTGACGGCTTCAAACCCGGGTTAACGGCCGCCATCTTTATAGGGGCAATGTGCAGCAAGGCGCATGCGCGATCATTTTGCTCCAAGCTCCTTGACTCCCACTGATGGCGCTGGGTGCTGCTGTGGCCGATGTTTCTCGCCCTGTTTGCATTGCATTCTGTGCTTGGAGTGTCTCTCTCCATGGAAAGAGTGAGAGTTTAGTTCCCAGTACTGGTGTTAGTTGGAATTGTTTGTTGCTTTGATATCTGGCGACAGTTTCCAAGCCAGCAATCTCCATGAAGCAGAGTCAAAACCACCCCTCTGCCTCAGTAAATTCCTCCTCCTGGGCCTCCCTTTGATTCCTGTCTGAGGGTCAAAGGGTGTTTCCATCTGTCTTGTTTGGGACTCGTGCAAGAACATTTGTCCCCGGCTGGATCACAAATGTATGAGGTGATGTTCGAGTTGAGACTCGTGTGTCCTCGAAGGCACAACTCAAGAAAGTGTGCCCAGGAAAATATAAGTCAGGAAGGTGCAACCCCGGAAGGTGCAATTCAGGGAGATGCAACCCTGGGAGTTCTGGCCCGGCGGGATGGAATCTTGGAAGTATTGGCTGAACCATTTGCAATCTTGGAAGGTGTAAGCCTGAAGGCAAAAGCCCTGGAAGGTGAAACCCCTGGAATGTTGCAAGATAACTTACAATGGACTCTATTGTTAATTCAAATGGACTCTGTTGTTGTGAAGGGATTGTCTGTTATTGTATTATTAGGTCTCAGTATTGTATCAGTTTGTTGGTTTATTACTTTCTCATTTTTAATGGATTACGTATGGCGTAGAGGACGTCCTCTTGGACAGAGTAACCCTGGAGGGTGTAAACTCCGGCTAGGGAAAAATCCGGAAGGCGAATCCCTGGACAGAGTAACCCCAGATTGTTCCCATCCCCTGGAGGAAAATCCGGAAGGTTGTCCCCGGACAGAGTACCCCAGAGGTCCCACCCAACCTGGGCCGAGAATCCGGAAGGGAAGGTGCGGACAATGTAGCTCCTCGGTGGCCCCTTCGTCCTGGTAGAAAATCCCTAAGGTGTAACCTCTGGACAGAGTACCTCCGGAGTGTTGCCCCCTCCCCGGAACGGGAAATTCCAGGAGTCAAGGCACTGGAGGGTTGCAGATGATTCACTTTCAATGTAATATAGTTGTTTGTTGCTCTATTAAGGAGGCTATATTATTGTATTAATCTTAGTTATTGATTTATAATTTATCATTGTGGACTGCCTGTAGCCCGGACGATGTACCCCTCGGATCAAGTAACTCCCGGTTCGAGGCAAGCAATCCGGTAGGCCAACTCTGGAGGGTGGAACCCTGGAAGGTTGCAGAGAACTCATAATGGTTATTTCATTCCAACAGAAATGTTTATTATTGTATTAAGAGGAGTTTATTACTTGTTGTATCATGTTTATATAAGTTTGTTGATTTATTATTTCATGGTGTGAGCCCAGAAGGAAAGTGCAGTCCCGAGAGCACAGCCCCGGAGGTGAAACCCTCGGAAGAGGAAAATACGGAGGGCAAAGCCCCGGAAAGTTGTAGATAACTTAGTGAACCCCTTTCTTATTGTAAGGGAGTTGTTTGTTATTGGTTAAAGGACGGCGTGTTAGCTGTCGGTATTGTGTTTATATTATAGCTTGCTGGTTTATAGTCGTTGTGAGGTGATTGCAACCTTGGAAGGCCGGTTGTGGATAACTCACACTGTCTACTAGCTGTTTGTTACTGTGCTATTATATTAAAAATGGCATGTTTATTGTTTTACATTGGGTGTCATCTCCATAATTTATTATTGTGAGATGGTATTGTATTCTGGTTTGTAATTTGAAAGTATAATGTATTTTGTATTCGTAAACTGTTTGATAAAAAGATTGACTCACATTGAAACCAGGTGTCCCTGGAGAGGGAGTATGTGGTGTCCAAGGGCATTGTGGAGGCCTTCCGTGCCTGTTGGGCACTGCAAGATCTGGAGTGCGTTATCAACCCCTTTAATCACATTTTAATTTGATGTTTTAAGTTTCCTTTCCTCGTTGTTTTTTGTTTCGAGCAGTTCCCCTCCTTTTGGGAGCTGCCCCTTTTAATTTATCCCTTCATTACTTTGATTTAGTCTCTTCGATTGAGCCAAAAAGATTGACTCACGCTGACGGCTTTTGGAAACTCCTTTCACAGGGGATAAGGGGAAGATTTACACACACAAAACTGAACCAAAGAAAATATCTGTGTCTCAATTTCTGTTATGGGGTGACAGTGAATTCCGTATACCGCTTTTGCAGGATATTAGATAATAAACAGGAAACTCGAGCATCGCTTCAAAAACGTACAGAGCCACTCAATTCATCAGGACCTGGATATTATCTGCCTTTTGATTGTAAGTTACTGGTCATTTTCACTCTGTGTAAAATTTCCTCTTCATATCCACTTAATTTGCCCAAAATCTTGAATTTGTGACTCATAATCTTTTAATGATCTAACTTTTTGTTGTCTACCTTGTCTCAGGGAGGACATTGTACAGTTTAGAGATTTAACACCGAAAGGTATGGCCAGCAAAGATGAAACAGTTAAAATCAGGGAAGTTCAGGAGTTTGGAAAGAAGGATGAGAATTTTAACATTTCTGAACCTGGAGCCTTTGTCGGTCAGTGAGCACAGAGGTGATGGCTGAACAAAGCTTGGTGTGGGTTGGTGAGTTTTGGATGACCTCAAGAAGACAGGGAGGTTGAATGTGGGAGGTCGGTCGGCAGTTCGTTAGGATAGTTAAATCTCGAGGTAACAAAGGAATGGATGAGAGTTTCTGCAGCAGATGAGCTGGAACTGGGATGGAGTCGGGGAATGTTTCTGAGGTGGAAATAGGTGGTCTTGGTGATGATGTGGGTATGGGGTTGGAAGCTCACCTTGGATTTAATATTTTCACCATGGTTTTGAACAGTCTGGGTCAGCCTCAGATCGTTGTCAGGGAGAGGGATGGAGTCCATGTCCATGGGGGTGGGGATTGTAGTGTGGACTGAAGACAATGGCTTCAGTCTTCTCAATATTTAACTGGAGGAATTCTTTGTTTATCCGGTACTGGATGTCAGACAGAACAGGACGGTATGTGACTTGGAGGTGATGGTGTTTTTCTCAGTGTCACAGATTACCAGTTTCATTCATTCATCTCATTTCACAACCTGCCTTTCTGTTTTTGTGGTTTCTCTCTCACTCCCTTTTTTCTGCTTTCAATCAATTTCACAGAGTGTTAGAAGGGCAGGATCTGCAGTTGGGAAACTGAAACCAAACATCACACCAGGATCTGACAGATTCACCCAATTTACTATGACCTGAATATCAGGGATTTTGAACATGGAAGGAAAAAGCACCGTTCACAATAGGGAGAAACCATACATGTGTTCTGTGTGTGGACAAGGATTCAGCCGATCGTCTGGCCTGTGGAAACACAGGCGCAGACACACCGGGGAGAAACTGTGGAAATGTGAAGACTGTGGGAAAGGGTTCTATGACCAGTTCAAGCTGGTAAATCATCAGCACACTCACACTGGGGAGAAACCGTTCACCTGCTCCGTGTGTGGGAAGGGATTCATTACTTCATCCCACTTGATGGAACACCAGAGAA
The DNA here is from genome assembly GCF_964213995.1 of Mustelus asterias. Classification (NCBI taxonomy): domain Eukaryota; kingdom Metazoa; phylum Chordata; class Chondrichthyes; order Carcharhiniformes; family Triakidae; genus Mustelus; species Mustelus asterias. The sequence continues at coordinate 17,206,993 of NC_135834.1, read as the reverse complement.
TTCACGATGGGGAAAGACCCTTCGTCTGCTCCGAGTGTGGGAAGGGATTCACTCAGTCATCTCGCCTGCTGCAACACCAGCGAGTTCATACTGATGAGAAACCTTTCAAATGTCCAAACTGTGGGAAGTGTTTTAAAAGTTCTGGGGAACTAACACGCCATCAGCATGTTCACTCTGATGAGAGACCGTTCGAGTGCACTCACTGCGGGGCTGGTTTGAAGACATCATATGACCTCACTGTTCATCAGCGCAGTCACACTGGGGAGAGGCCATTCACCTGCTCCGAGTGCGGGAAGGGATTTACGACCACATCTGGCCTGGTGGGACACCAACGTATACACACTGGGGTGAGGCCATTCACATGCTCAGAGTGTGGGAAAAGATTTGCTCATTCATCCACCCTGCTGAGACACCAGCGATTTCACACCGGGGAGAGGCCTTTCACCTGCTCTGAGTGTGGAAAGGGATTCATTACCTCGTACAACCTGCTGAAACACCAGCGAATTCACAAATAACTATAGTGTTTGGATTTTTCTGTCAGTCACAACCAGGACTGAACCATGTTCTTTGGGATCTGTTTCTGTTGATGTTCATCAACTGCAGACTAGTTACAGGTGCTAACATTCTGGATTAAGTCAAATAAATCAGCATTATGTAAAATACAGTCTGTTCAGTCTTTTTATTATCTCTCACCCAAGTTAGCTCCACGTGAAGGGTTCTCCCTCTTCCCTGTCACCTCCATCCTCACTTCCAACAACAAGTGTGAGGAGCTCATGGAGCTTCTTTGTTACTCAGATTGAGAAAATCCCACCAGCTGGCTCTGCTCCTTCACCCCTGCTTTTCACTAGCACACTGGGACAAACTGTTTCGAACATTACCCCTTGAGTGCTGAACCTACAACTTTCTCCAGTTTCTCTCCTATCTCCACTTCCGTCCTCTCAGTGCTCACCTTGTCTATGGGACCCAGCTTCTGCTCCCATGAGCCTATTCTCACTAAACTGAGAACCATCCAATTTCCCCTGTTAGCTGATATTGTTCATGTTGTTTTGCTCTTCTGACATTGTCCCCCTCACCTTTACATCCAGTGTCGTCACCCATCTTAAAAATCATTCAACCCAACCATCTTTTCAAATGAGCACCCCCCATGTCTAAACTTCCTTTCCTCTCCAGTCCTTGCACTTCTTTTCCCCCAGCATCTATCCTTGGTCCCTTTTATTTCTCATCCACATGCTGCCACGAATTGACATCACCCAAAAGCACCGTGTTAGTGTTCACATGTACGCTGACATCACCCAGCTCTACCTCACCCCATCCCTCTCCATGCCTCCACTGTTACTAAATTCTCAAACTGCTTCGCCCACACCCAATACTGGATTAGCAGTAATTTCCTCCAATTTCTCAGACAGTATGAACACAGTAGGCATAATGTCACGTTCTCCATCCTGGGATTCTGACTGTGAACAGGGTGAGATTTGTTGGGAGATAAGATGGCCCAGTTCCCATAGAGCCATAGAATCCCTATAGGGTTCAGGAGGAGGCCATTCAGCCCATTGAGTCTGCACTGACGACAATTCCACCCAGGCCCCACCCCCAAGACCCCACGTATTTACCCTGCTAATACTCCTGGCAGTAAGGGTTAATTTACCATAGCAAATCAACCTAACCCGCACATGTTTGGACTGTGGGAGGAAAGCACAGCACCCAAAGGAAACCCACACAGACACAGGGAGAACATGCAAACTCCATACAGACAGTGACCCGGAGCAGGAATTGAACCTCGGTCCCTGGTGCTGTGAGACAGCATTGCTAACCCAGGATGACCCAGTTCTCCACTCTGGGATTCTCAGTGTGAACAGGGTGGGATGTGTTTGGATACAGGATGTCCCAGTTCTCTACTTTTCAAGGGACATATCATTTCGACAATTTTCCAATTTGGATAATTCGAAAAACAAAGTTCACAGGAGGGATTAAAGCGGGCACTTTCTCCTGTAAAGTTGCAGTGTTAATGAGTGTCCTGGGGAAATGAGTGTGAATCCCTCAGCCCCGGACACAGGGGAACTAATTCCCAAACAGAAAATGCTGCCAATAATCAGCAAGTCAGCCTGAGTCTGGAGCTGCTCTCACCATCTGAAACCATCACAATGTCCGGCTGATTGACAGCAGCTCCGGACCAATAGGAAGAGAGGGGGAGCGGAACTGGAGGACCAAGCGGGAGCGGCTGCTCCTCCAACCAATCGGAGTCAATGGGTGGCGGAACTGTGAATAGAGCATGCGCAGTGTGAATAATCACGCTGGGGACAGAGTGCTCTGATGTCCAATCTGTAAGTGAGTGTAATGGCGGATCGGAGGGAGCGATGGATCTGGAGGGTGGGCGGAGAGGCTTCGTAAAAATGTTGTGTAAACTCCAAACCCCGAAAAAGACTTCCCTGGTTGTCAGTTCTCCCGTTTATGTTGAGCGCGGCCTCAGATTTCTCGCATTTCTGAGCCGGGTTGAGGGCCGCCATCTTTATTGGGGGCAATCTGCTGTCGAGCGCATGCGTGGCTGCCATCTTTGCAGGGGCAATGTGAGAACAACCTGTCAATCAAACTGCTTCACACTCTTGCGTCAGAATGTCGGGTTGATGAGGCAAAACAACCCTGTATGTCCAAGGCAGTGACTATATCTGTATTTATATTGTGTCTTTAACGTCATAAAACTTCACAAATCATTTCACAGAAGTGTGAGATCGTGACATTTGACACTGAGTCGCATGAAGAGTTATTTGGGCAGGTGACCAAAGTGGGAGGTTTTAAGGAGAATCTTGAAGCAGGAAAGTGAGGTGGAGAGGTTTAAGGACGAAATTCAGAGCTTGCAGCTCAGGGAAATGAAAGAACAGTCAACAATGGTGTAGTGATTAAAATCAGGAATGTTTAAGGGGCTGGAATTAGATTTTTGTATGGTCACACATAGTGGGTGGGTGGAAAATATTCCAGGGTGGAGTCAGGTGATGTTACTGAGGTGGAAATCGTCAGCCTTGGTGATGATGTGAGGATGTGGTTGGAAGCCCATTTTTGGGTCAAGTATGATTGTGAACAGTCCGGTTCAGACTCAGGCAGTTTTCAGGGAGAGGGGTGGAGTCGGGGACTAGCAAGTGGCATTTGTCGAGGGAACTGGCTTCAGTCTTCCCAATATTCAAATGCAGGAAATTCTGTTTATCCAGTACTGGATATCCAGACAAGTTAGGACGGTGTGTGCCTTGGAGGGGATCGTGGAGATTATGGTTTTCACATACACCTTCTCCCCTAGTCTTTCTAGGTTCTGGAGGTTGAAGATTTGGGAAATTCTGTCAAGTTCTGGTTGCATTGTAGAGATGTATAATCCCTCAGTTTCATCTGCTGTTCCTCCAGCTGTTTTCATGGTCACGTTTTCGTAACATTAGCCCAGTAAATTACCAAGTTCATTCAGCTCAATTTCACAACCTGCTTTTGTGATTCATGGATTCTCTCTCACTCCCTTTTTTTCTGTTTTAAATCAATTTCACAGTGTATTGGAAAAGGAGGATTTGCAGTTCAGAAGCAGAAACCAAACATCACATCAATATCGTCAGATTTTGAACATGGAAGGAAAAAGCACCGTTGACAGAATTGCACCGTACACTTGTTCTGTGTGTGGACGAGGGTTCAGTCAATCATCTGGTCTGTCAGAACATAAATGCAGTCAGAAAAGGGAGAAACCATGGAAATGTGGGGATTGTGGGAAGGGATGCAAATCCCCATCGGAGTTGGAAATTCATTGGCGCAGTCACACTGGGGAGAGACCGTTCACCTGCTCCACGTGCGGGAGGGGATTCACTGTGTCATCCCACCTGCTGAGACACCAGCGAGTTCACTCTGATGAGAGACCTTTTCGTTGCCCAGGCTGCAGGAAGCAGTATAAAAGTTCCAGGGACCTGATACGCCATCAACATGTTCACACTGATGAGAGACCATTCAGGTGTTCTCACTGTGGAACTGGGTTCAGGAAATCGTCTCAACTCACTGCACACCAGCGAGTTCACACTGGAGAGAAACCATTCACCTGCTCCCAGTGTGGGAAGGGATTCCGGTATTCATGTCACCTGCTGGCACATCAGCGATTTCACGGTGAAAAGAGACCTTTTAAATGCCCAGACTGTGGGAAGTGCTTTAAAAGTTCTGGGAACCTGATTTGCCATCAACGTATTCACACTGACGAGAAACTATTTAGATGCACTCACTGTGGGACTGGATTCAGGCAGTCATCTGAATTCATTCTGCACCAGAGAATTCACACCGGGGAGAAGCCATTCATCTGCACTGACTGTGGGAAAGGTTTCATTCGGTCATCCAATCTGCGGACACACCAGCGAGTTCACACTGGAGAGAGAAAGTTTACCTGCTCCGATTGTGGGAAGACGTTCGCCACCTCATCCAACCTGCGGACACACCAACGAGTTCACACTGGAGAGAAACCATGCACCTGCCTTGAGTGTGGAAAGGCATTCATTCAGTCATCCCATCTGCTGACACACCAGAAAATTCACAAGTCACGACAATAATTCGATTTACAGTTAACCACACCCAGAACTGAACCATGTCCGGTGAGATCTCTATCTGCTGATGTTCTTAAACCCAAGACCAGTTATAGGTGCTAATATTCTTCTTAAAAGTTAAATAAATCAGCTTCATGTTCAACACAGAGTGTTGAATCATTTTAATATCTCGAATACAAGTTAATTGCTTCTGAAGGTCTCTCCCTCTCCCTTGTCGCCCCCATCCTCACCTCCAACAAGTGTGAGGAGCTCCTGGTGCTTCTTTGTTACAGAGATTGAGACAATCCTATCCAATGTCTCTGCTGCTTCCTCCCTTCAGTAGCCGACGGGGACAAACTGTGTCCACCATTCTCCTGCCTTCAGTCTGAACTCACGTCTTCTTTCAGTAATGTGGAGTTGATAATTGTTCTGAAAATTGTGCATTTGTCGTGAACATCTCCACCTTTGAATTTATGTTAGAGTAACATTATTGCCAAAGCAGCGGAAGATGATTGAGCTTCGGACATTCCCCTGAGAAACCCCTGCGGCGATGTCCTGGGACTGAACTGACTGTTGCCCCACATCCATTAAAAAAGTATCTGGACGAGCACTTGGCACATCGTATCATTCAGGGCTATGGGCCAGGTTTGGCAGATGGGATTAGGTGGGAGTTCAGTTGCTTCTAATGTGTCGGTGTGGACTCTATGGGCTGAATGGCCTCTTCTGTGCTGTATGATTCTATGATTCTGTGACTGATGTTGACTAACCACACCCATCCTCCTTGGTGCTACATTTGAATCTTCGCAGCAAGAGTTTTCACCAGATTCTTATTTATTTCAATGGAACTTGGGCTTTTTGATACCAAACTAGATCAAATTCTGCCTTGATATGAGGGGCACACCTCAGGAATTTAGCTGGCAATGCCATTTGAGGGTGAGTGATCCTGGCAGAACCCAAACTGAGTATCAATGAGCACATTACTTCTGAATACATTCTGCACTGTCGATGACACATTCCTCCTCTTTGCTGATGACTGAGAATTGACCGATTGGTGCGAATTGCCTGGATGGATGTTTCCAGCTTTTGTGTGGTCAGGATAAACCTGGGAAAATTGTTGGGTAGATGCTGGTGTTGTCGCTGTGCTGGAATGACTTGGCAAAGCGGCGAGTTCTGGAAAACTAATCTTCAATACTCCAGCCTGGACACTGTCAGGGTTCATGTTGTTTTCTGTATAAAATGCCTCCAGCTGTTTCTTCATTTCTGGTGAAGCGAATCAAATCGGGTGATGACCAAGATCTATGATAGTGGGATCTCAGGAGGAGGCCGAGATGAATCAACCACTCGGCACTTTTAGCTGAAGATGGTTGAAGCTTCAAACTTGTCTGTTGCAATGATGTGCTGTGTCCCTCATCAGGAAGGTCTCTGTCTGTCTCGTTGTTTTTAACGATACTTTCCAATACAAAAAAAGTCACCTTGTTTCCTCAGTGACTGTAATCAATGTCACTCAGTGTATGGTTTAATTGTCTCGCTGGAGACTTTCCTCCACCCACATCTAGGTGATACTTTCATTGTTTAGATCAGTATTTGACAGTATAAACTTCGATCATTGGATCTCACAGCAATGAGATCGGTTCTGGAATATTCCAACTCAACTTCAGATTCTGTGGGTAATTTATAATTTACATAATATTCACTACCCCATTCCTTGCTGCTGTCGGTGTCACAAATCAGTGATTATATTCAAAATTATTTCTATGAAACACCTATCATTGTTCTTGCTGTCTATATACTTTCTGTCCAGTGATTCATTGTATTGTGTGTAATTCTTGTGTTCTGTGAATTATAACGGCCTGTATTTCTGTCAGACTGGAATCGATCCTGGATCTCTGGCGCTATGAGGCAGCAGTGCTAACTACTGTGCCACCGTGCCACCCATTTAATAAATAAATCTGGAACGGAAAGCTTGTTCTAATGATGCTGATCATGTTTAGAAACCCTACAGTGCAGTAGGAGGCCATTCTACCTATCGAGTCTGCACTGGCAACAATCCCACCCAGACCCCATCCCTGGAACCGCACACATCTACCCTGCTAATTCCTCTAACCTACACATCCCAGGAGACTAAGGGGCAATTGAGCATGGCCAATCCACCTAACCCGCACATCTTTGGACTGTGGGAGGAAACCGGAGCACCCGGAGGAAACGCACGCAGACACGGAGAGAACGTGCAAACTCCACACAGACAGGGACCCAAGCCGGGAATTGAACCCAAGTGCCTGGAGCTGTGAGGCAGCAGTGCTAACCACTGTGCCACCGTGCCGCCCGTTTGATAAACTTTGATTGCTTCCCTAATATGGATCACTAATCCATATAAGGGAAGGAAATCTGCCATCCTTACCTGGTCTGGCCTGCATGTGACTCCTGACCAAGAGCAATGTGGGTGACTCTCAACTGCCCTCAGAAATGACTGAGCAAAAAAACTCAATTCGAAGTACAATCAGGGTGGGCAACAACTGCTGCCTTTGTCACATCCATGATGAATTTTCAAAACAGCACCATGTTCTGGATTTACAGTGGCTGGAGGGTGAGAGGGGTCGGATAGTTTTGGAATAGTCTGAGAGAAAAAGGCTGGAATGAGGAGGTTCAGCCGCAATTAGCCTGACACAGGAAAAGAGATGGGAGGTGTCAAAGTTGAGAGAGAATAACATGAGCAATATCAGTGGCCATCAAGATGGATGAACAGCAGTTTAGCGAGAATAGCATCGATGGAGCAGACGGCGGGGCTCATGGACAAGATGAGCACTGAGGGGAAATAGGGAAAAACTGGAGAAAGATGTGGGTTCAGGGCTCAGACAAGGAGCATCTTTAGAAACAGTTTATCCTGGTGTACTAGTAGAAGGGAGGAAGCAGCAGAGACAGCTGATAGGATTTTCTCAATCTCAGTGACAAAGACGCTCTAAGAGTTCCTCACACTTTTTGGAGGTGAGGATGGAGGAGACAGGGGAAAGGGAGAGCCCTTCAAAAGGAACTAACTTGTTTTAGGGACATTAGCAAGACTCGACACAGCTAATTTATTTGAATTTTTGGGTGACTATGAATGCATCTAACTGGGACGCAGTTTACTAACATTAACAGGACAGACAGTAGTGAGCAGTGTTCACTCCTGGATATGATTAATAGCAGAACCCAATCATTAACAAGTAGTTTCTTGTGAACTCACTTGTGCTTCCACAGATTGGAGGAATGACCAGATCTCTTCCCACACACACAACAGGTGAACAGCCACTGTCACACTTCCCCCACACTACAGAAATACTACACTGCAGTCAAAGTGACTTCCAGAGAAACTGTCAAACTGTGTAGTCATGTTGAACATCAAGATCATCTCCCTCATGATTAAAATTGGGCTGGGATATTTCAGGGTGTTGTCAAGACATTGATCTAACAATGGAATTGTAAAATGACATAGCTCATTAGGAGGCCATTCGATCCGTCACTCCAGTGCCAGCCTTTATCAAACATCAACATGGATAGTAACAATTTCCTTCTGTTTCTTAATGATCCAGAGATTTCTCCCTTTCCGTTTTGAAAACTCTTATGTCAGGAAAATCAATATTGAAACAGGCACAGGAGTTTCTGCAGTGTCCATGCACATTGTGTGAAAATTAACAGTTTCCCTGACCCAGTGACATGCAGAGTGTGGTTTGAGCTTCTTATACAATTTGCTCCACATGGATTATTTAAAAGGTCATTATTCTGATCATTTTCCCCAATCAATATACAATCTAATTCCCCTCACTGTACAACCTGTTACAGAGACTGGTCACTGTGACCATTTCCACTTCCACTGATTCAGTCAATTTATGGGATTTACGTTGTTTTCAATAAATCCCCAATTGTAAATCAATTCAGATTCAATAAGACTAAACAAGCATGAACACTTCAGATGGTGAATTCAAAAGATATATTAATCTATTGAAGGTAGAAAGGTCACAAGTCAGAAAGATCAAAAGCAAAGTGTCAATTAACAGAAATTAGCAATAAGTAATAGCAAGAGGAGAAAGCTTAACTTTAGCAATTGAACAGATTCTCACAATTAGCTCAGTGTAACAGGCTGAAAGCTTGAAGTTATTACCCCAAAACGTGGGTAACCTGTTAACTTGATTCGCTCTTTGAAGAATTTATTTCATATTTAAAAGATGTTGTAAACCTCCTTAGCCAGGTTGTTGGAAATAGCAAATTAATCCCACATTACCAATTCCCTCCGCAATGCGACTGTGTTTGTGCCCTGACAGCTCAGTTGATCGGCTGAACCCTTGCCCACACACGGAACACGTGTAGGTTTCTCCCCACATGTTCAAAATCTGATCATCTTCAGGTTACGATAAATTGGGCGACTCTGTAAGATCCTGATATCATGTTTGGTTTGAGTTTCCTGACTGCAGATCTTTCCGTTTCAAGACCCTGTGAAATGGAGTTAGAACAGGAAAAAGGGAGTGAGACAGAACCCACAAAAACACAAAGGCGGGTTGTGAAATTGAGCTGAATGAATCTGATAATTTGTGGGGCCAGCACTCGGATAAAGTGACCATGAAAGCTGCTGGATTGTTGTAAAAACCCAACTGGTTCACTGATGTCCTTGAGGAAATGGAACCTGCCAACTGTTTTGAGCCCATACAAATGTCTCTGGGAGGAAATAGAGAAGGAGATGGGAGAGGCAGGGATCAAAATGATGAATGTTACACAACAACAACATGACCAGAATTTTGCCCACATAAAGATGGGGGTCATTCAAAAATTAAAGCAAAGCTGATGTATTTGATGCTCACCCAGGATATTAACACCTAAAACTGCACCTTTGTGGTGGGTAAGTTCCTGGGATCAATCATTGATTAGGAGATGACTGAGCCTTTGGAAAGACAAAGTTCAATCCACCATTGTCAGCATGGTTTTATGAAGGGTAAGTCATGCTTGACAAACTTGCTTGAGTTCTTTGAGGACGTAATTCGCAAGGTGGATAGTGGGGAGCCTATGGATATGGTATATTTAGACTTCCAGAAGCATTTGACACAGTGCCACATCAAAGATTGATCCAGAAGGTAAAATCGCAGGGGATTGGGGGTAGAGTACTAGATTGGATTGAGGATTGGCTGACTGACAGAAAGCAGAGGGTCGGGAGAAATGGGTCCTTCTCTGGATGGTAAAATCTAAATAGCGGGGTGCCGTAGTGGTCAGTCCTCGGACATCAACTGTTTACAATCTATATAAATGACCTGCAAGCACGGACAGAGTGTAACATAGCAAAATTTGCGGATGATACTAAAATAGGTGGGAAAGCAGGAAGTGAAGATGATACATCGATTCTACAGGCGGATATAGATAGGCTAGGAAAATGGGCCACAAAAGGGCAGATGGAGTTCAATGTGGATAAATGTGTGGTTATCCATTTTGGCAGAAAAATTAGAAAGGCAAATTATTAGCCAAATGGAAAGCAGATTCAAAATGCGTCCGGGCAGAGGGATCTGGGTGCCTATGTCCATGAATCGCAGAAAGTCGGCATGCAGGTGCAGCATGTAATTAAAAAGGCAAATGGGATGTTTGCATTTATTGCAAAAGAACTGGAGTATAAGTAGAGAGGTGTTGCTGCAATTGTATAGGGTGTTGGTGAGAGCACATCTCTGTGTTCAGTTTTGGTCTCCTTATTTGAGGAAGGATGCGGTGGGATTGGAGGCAGTCCAGAGGAGGTTCACCAGATTGATTCCGGGATGAAAGGGTTGATGTACGAGTAGAGATTAAATATTTGGACTTGTACTCGCTGGAGTTTGGAAGGATGAGAGGGGATCTAATATCCGTAGATAACATTTTAAAAGGGATTGATGAAGTAAGTGTAGCCCAAATGTTTCCTCTTATAAGACCACAAGACATAGGAGCAGAATGAGGCATCTCAGCCCATCAGGTCTGCTCCGCCATTCAATCATGGTTGATACTTTTCTCATCCCCATTCTCCTGTCTTTTCCCCATAACCCCATATCCCCTTATTAATCAAGAACCTATCTATCTCTGTCTTAAAGACACTCAATGCCTGGCCTCCACAGCCTTCTGCGGAAAAGAATTCCACAGATTCACCACTTTCTGGCTGAAGAAATTCCTCCTCATCTCTGTTTTAAAGGATCGTCCCTTTAGCCTGAGGTTGTGCCCCCTGGTTCTAGTTTTTCCTACCAGTGGAAACATCCTCTCCACGTCCACTCTATCCAGGCCTCACAGTATCCTGTAAGTTTCAATAAGGTCCCCCCTCGTCCTTCTAAACTCCAACGGGTACGGACCCAGAGTCCTCAACCATTCCTGATACGACAAGCTCTTCATTCCAGTAATCATTCTTGTGATTCCTGGAATTTGTAGAACTTGCCTGAATCCTTGAATGGTTTCAAGAGGCAGATAGACATATTTCTAATTTAATAAAAGGGAAAGTGGGATATGGGAATCACTTGGGGAGTTGGATTTGTGACCAGAAAGAAATCAGCTGTGATTGGGTTGAATGGCGGAGCAGACTCGAAGGGCTGAATTTGCCAATTCTGCTCCTAATTCCTGTGTTCCTCGCACTATGGAGATTAAAGATCCAGTCCAAAGATGTGTGGGTTAGGTTGATTGGCCATGCTAAAATTGCCCCTTAGTGTCCTGAGATGCAAAGGTTAGAGGGATTTGCGGGTAAATATGGAGGGATATAGGGGTAGGGCCTGGGTGGGATTGTGGTCGGTGCAGACTCGATGGGCCAAATGGCCTCTTTCTGCACTGTAGGGTTTCTATGACTCTTCTATGATTCTATGATTAACATTGGCAGAAACAGACTCCAATGAACATAGATCAGTCATGGATGTTGCAACAGCAAAATCCAAACGATGTACTTACTTGTGAACTCGCTGGTGTCTCACCGGGCTGGATGACCAAGTGAAACTCTTCCCACACTCAGGGCAGGAGAATGGTGTTTACCCAGTGTGAATTCGCTCGCCTGCAGTGAGACTAGATGATTGTCTGAACCCAGTCCCACAGTGAGAGCATCTGAAAGGTCTTTTGTCAGTGTGAACACGTTGATGGGATGTGAGTTCCCCAGAACATTTAAAGCACTTCCCACACTCTGGACATTTAAAAGGTCTCTCATCAGTCTGAACTCATTGGTGATTCAGCAGGGTGGATGACCGAGTGAATCCCTTCCCACATTTGGAGCAGGTGAACAGGTTATCTCCAGTCTGAACTCGCTGGTGTGTCAGAAAGCAAAATAACCGGATGAATGTTTTCCCACGCAGAGAGCAGGTGAACGGTCTCTCCCCAGTGTGAACTCGTTGGTGTCTCAGCAGGTCAGACGATCGAGGGAATATCTTCCCACAATTGGAGCAAGGGAATGGTTTCTCGCCAGTGTGAGATCGCCGGTGTAGAGTGAGATTACATGAATTCCTGAACCCAGTCCCACAGTGAGAGCACCTGAACGGTCTCCCATCGTTGTGAACACATTGAAGGTACATGGAATCACTGGCAAAAAGTGAGAAAAAAAACATTTCAAGCACTTCCCACAGTCCTGGCATTTAAAAGGTCTCTCATCATTGTGAACTCGCCAATGTCTCCGAAGATTAGATAACTCAATGAATACCTTCCCATTCTCGGAGCAGGTGAACAGCTTCTCACCAGTGTGAGTGCGCTGATAGATCACCAGGATGGATAACAGAGCGAATCCCATCCCACACATGGAGCAGGTGAATGGTCTCTCCCCTGTGTGAACTTGCTGGTGTATCAGCAGGTCAGATGACCAAGTGCATCCCATCCCATACTCAGAGCAGGTTAATGGTTTCTGTCCAGTGTGACACCATCGATGAATTTCCAGCTCAGACTGGTATTTGAATTCCTTTCCACAATCCCCGCATTTCCAGCGTTTCTTCCTGCTGTGACTACGTTTTATGTCCTGACAGCCCAGATGATTGGCTGAAGCCTCGTCCACACACATGTGTACGGTTTCTCCCCACTGTGAGTAGTGCTTGTTCCTTCCATGTTCAAAATACAATTATATTCAGGTTACGATAAATTGGCCACTTCTGTCAGATGCTGATGTGTTTTTTTGGTTTCTCTTTCCCGACTGCAATCTTTCCCTTCTGATGCCCTGTGAAATTGATTTAAAACTGAAAAAGGGGAGTGAGGGAGAACCCACAAAGACACAAAGGCAGGTTGTGAAATTGAGCTGAATGAATCTGGTGATTTGTGGAGCCGGCACTCGGAAAAAATGACCATGAAAGCTGCTGGATTGTTGTAAAAACCCAACTGGATCACTAATGTTCTTCAAGAGAACCTGCCACTCAGTCTGAGCCTACACAAGACTCTGACCTCAATGGGAATAGAAAGAGAGAGAAAGAGAAAAGTTTGTTTATTTATTAGTTACAAGTAAGGCTTACATTAACACTGCAATTAAGTTACTGTGAAATCCCCCGAGTCGCCACACTCCGGCGCCCGTTCGGGTCAATGCACCTAACCAGGACAACTTTCAGTCTGTGGGAGGAAACCGGAGCACCCGGAAGAAACCCACGCAGACACGGAGAGAACGTGCAGACTCCACACAGATAGTGACCCAAGCTGGGAATTCAACCCGCTAACCACTGTGCCACCATGCCTCAAGGAGGAGAAGGGTATATGAGGATGAAGGTGCAGGAAGCAGGTGTGGAATTTTCCATCTCTACAATTTGAGCAGATCTCTGACATAATCTTCAACCGCTCAACATACAGCATCTAGAAAGAGAAGGGTAGCAGGTGTATGTGAACAACATCACCTCCAAGTTCCTCGTCGTGACTAGTCTGACACCCAGTACTGGATGAACATAAATACTTTCAACTCTCTGAGAATGCTCACAAGTTTGGTGTCCTATTTTCTCCCAAGCTGAGTTTCCAGCCAGGTTTCTGTATCAATAAGTGATACACAAGCAGTGTGAGACCTCATCCTGAGACACAACCAGAGTGAGTATATTTGGGAATTTGGATCAGTAATTAGGGGAAAGAGATTCTCTTTTGATTTCTTTCACTTGCTAACCCTTCAGAAAGTGGTCTTGCCCTGCTGCAGAGGAAGAGGCTGGTTATTTGGTGAGTATTTCAGCTGCTGTGAGGCAGCAATGGAAAAACAAAACTGTGCGATCAGAGGAAACTGGGAAGTAGATTGCCGGTGCTCAGAGTAAGGGGCAGTGTGTGAAAAAATAGCATCTGGAATAAGGTACAGTTAGGGTCCATATAATGAGGTGATACAAGTACTTCAAAAAATAAACGTTAATGAAATAGCAGTCATGTTAAAACAGGTCAAGGCAGCTGAGTCTAGTGAAATGTGTGTCCTGGAATAAATACACTATCAGTGTCCTAGACATTGAAAGATGGTCACACCACAGCCTAATGTCCAGTTCAATAACCACAATTCCACCATCTCTCCATATTATTGACACCTCTGTTGCCGAATATCATCTTCACTCACCCATCCTGTCCTCACGACTTAAACAGGCTCCCGGTTAAACAACAACTCAATATAAAATGCACAACCTTCTTTTCAAATCCGTCCATGACATTGATCTTCCAATTCCCAGTCGCACAGATCATAGAATACAATCCCTGCAGTGCAGAAGGAGGCCATTTGGCCCATCGAGCCTGTAATCCCACATATTTACCCTGCTAATTCCCCCTAACACAAATGTATAATTTAGCATAGTCAATCAACCGAACCAGCACATCTTTGCACTATGGGAGAAAACTGGAGCAGCCGGAGGAAATCCACGCAGACACGGGGAGAACGTGTAAGCTCCACACAGACAGTGACCCGAGGATGGAATCGAACCCAGGTCCCTGGCGCTGTGAGGCAGCAGTACTAACCACTCCGTTCGAATCATTTTCTGCAGGCATGCTTAGAATCATAGAATCCCTACAGTTCAGGAGGCCATTCAGTCCATCGAACCTACATCATGAGAGCATCTCACCCAGGCCCTATCCCCATAACCCCACATATTTAACCCAGAAATTCGCCTAACCGACACAAATTGCCCCTTGGACACAAAGGGGCAATTTACCATGGTCAATCAACATAACCCGCACTGGAGTGTGGTAGGAAAGCACAGCACCTGTAAGAATCCCACACAGACACAGGGAGAATGTGCAAACTCCACATGGACAGACAACCGAAGCCAGAATTAAACACAGGTTTCAGGCACTGTGAAGCAGCGGTGCTAAACACTGTGCAACCGTGCTACACCACTTACATTCAGGTTCTGATCATTCAGGTGACTCTCAGATTTTGATCTGATGTTTGGTTTGAGATTTCCACCTTTAAATCCTGATCTTCAAATATCCTGTAAGAAAATCATCAATGTCAGTCGAGAATAGAAATTAAGAGACAAACATTTCTTTTGATTTGAGTTTTGTCTGTGTAAATGCTCCCTCTCTCATCCCCTATAAAATGAGTTACCAAAAACCATCAGAGTGTTTCAATCTTTTTATTTATCAAACAGTTCACAAACACAAAATACATTGCACTTTCAAATTACAAACCAGAATACAGTACCATCTCACAATAATAAATTATAGAGATTAATACCCGATATAACACAGTATCAACAATAAGCATGCAAATTTTAATACAATAGCACAAACAACATAGCACAGTAACAAACAGCTAGTATGCATTGCGAGTTATCCACAACAGGCCTTCCAAGGTTGCAAACAACTCTCAACGACTATAAACCAGCAAGGGATAATATAAACACAATGCCGACACAATACAATACAATAAACACAATACAATGCCAGGTATTTCTCAGCTTCTGAAAGCTGACATGGATCTGTGGCGGCAAAGCTGCATTTACCAAATGTTGCCGTGGCATGAGTTTGAACAATTGACAGACCGTAAAAAAGTGTGCACATCGTGGAACGATGTTGGTGCCCAGCCAGGCCATAAACACCAGCCGGCACTGCAGTTCCAGAGCTAGGGATCTCCCTACACCGGCTCCAGTATAATTAAGGACCCCATGCAACCCGGACATTCTCTCCTCCACCTTCTTCCGTCGGGAAAAAGATACAAAAGTCTGAGGTCACCGACCAACCGACTCAAGAACAGCTTTTTCCCTGCTGCCATCAGACTTTTGAATGGACCGACCTTGCATTAAGTTGATCTTTCTCGACTCCCGAGCTATGACTGTAACACTGCATTCTGCACTCTCTCGTTTCCTTCACTATGAACGGTATACTCTGGCTGTACAGCGCGTAAGAAACAATACTTTTCATTGTTTACTAATACATGTGACAATAATAAATCAAATCAAATCAACACCAGAACTCTCTCTCAATAATGGCAAGCGACGATGGGAAACAAATGCTGCCGTTGTCAGCGACGTTCTCATAGTATGAAAGAATGTGACGAGGAGAAACAGATGGGAAGAATAGAAGAGGAGTGAAGGAGAAAGTGTAAAGGAGCAGAAGAGGAACAGGGGACGAAGAGAAAAAGAGGAGGGGAAGAGAAAGACGGAAATAGGTGAAGGCGAAGAGGAGGATCAGTTAGAGAATGAGGGATCAGAATGCTCAAAGGCTCAGCGAGCGACAAGATACAGAGCTGGGAAATAACTAGTAAACATTACAAAACTAACTAATGCAGAATTCAACGCTTACTAACCAATCTTATACTCGACATGGATATGATAGCAAGAGTATGGGGACATGTTGGATTGGCCTATTTAATTAAAGAAAATAGTTTAACAATTATGTTAAATGGATATTTCACTCCATTCTTTAACTCCTCTCTGATCTTACTCTGGGTCCCTGCATAAATGAAAGGGTTGATGCAGGAACTCAGTAACTGAAGCATATATCCGCTCTGCTGGAGAACAAATGTAGCATTACTGAAATCGGAACCTGTGGAATAAGTAAGTTCTGCAATTCGGACATAGAGGATGGATACGCAGAACAGAAGATATAACAGGATGAAGCTTCCGGAGATGGCAAAGAGTAAAACAATGGATTTTTTCCGCTTCTCCATTTCTGGGTCACTCTGATTCTCGCCATTGTTCTGGATCCGGAGTCTCCTGCGGGCTCTGTTGGCCGCTATAATGTTTCTGACAGTCAGAGCATTTAGCAGCAAAATCAGAATGAAATGGATCGAATCCAATCATATGCGGCCCAAGCCGGTGATGTGTAATATATATCTTTTACACGACAAAACCATGGTACATTATTGATTATGTATATAGGTTTAAACAAAATATGTGGATATATTCTTCATGCAGGACAGTGCGCATACAATTCCTATAACCCGTGCTGCCACCTTCTCAGTGCAATATTTTATTTTCAACTTCTGACAAGAAATGGCCACAAATCGATCAAATGTAAAAGCGACAGTTAACCAGGCAGAGCTGTCAATGGCTGCAAAGTTTAAGGAAGCACGAACACCACATACTGGTGTGATGGACAGGAAACTGTTTGGAAAATAAATCCCAGCGATCCGGTTTAATATGACAACCGTCACCACAACCAAGAGATCTGTAACCGCCATGGACACCAGGTAGTATGTTATACATCTGGACAGACCACATGTTCTTCGAGACAGGATCACAATCACTGCCATGTTAGCTATAATAGAAAGAGAGGGAGACCATTGTGAGTCTGGGCTGAATAAAACGTTCAACACAGGAATCTGAGAACTTTGACACGTGAGAATAAAGTGAAAGTCATGTTTCAATCTCGGGATTATTATTTCCAAGTTTGAGCACAGTGAGGGACATTACAAATAAGGGTTTACAATGTCATGTTATCGTCAAATATTCCAAGGAAATATAAAGGAGTGAAAGAAGAAATCGAAAACACAACGAACTCAAGTGCAAAGTAGTATATCACATCAGCAGAATAACAGAAAAACGGAGTATTTATAAGCATCTGTGCAGCAAAACTGCGAACAATAAATGTGGAAACGAAAATGACAACGGATTATGAAGCACTTCGCATTAGAAGTGATTGATTTCAAGTAACTAATGCGAAATCATTCACTGGTGTAAATGTTAACTGTCAACTTGGTCAAAAGCAATCTGCAAAGGAGGGATGAGAATTGATGAGTTGCGTTTACCGCCTTTGTGGAACACATTTTTGGGATGTAGAGCTAAATCTTTCAATTTCCCAAGGAAATGCATTGCGATCTTTGGTGTCATTCCAGGCCGTTGGAAATGGGAAATGCTGAGGTCCCATTAGGTGAATGACCCTTCAGCAATGTAAGACCCATTCGGTGCTCCACTAGACTTTTGGGGTAAACAACTAAATTTATCATATATTGGATACTTGAATTGAAAAACAAGTATGCTCCCTTGAATGCATGTTTTTTCCAACATTTGAGATGTCTCATACATGGAGAAAATAATGTCTCTGTCAATCAGTCACAGACATTACCAAGTGTGAACAGAAGGCAATCTGGTACCAGCAGTCGTCAACTTGGACACATCAGGATCAGTTAACACTGAAGAGATATGCCGGGCTGAATCATTGAGTGTGAGAGACTGAGACCATAAACACTGTGCACTGTGATTGAGAGGCAAACAAAATTCATCCATTGCGGGGGGGGGGGGGGGGGGGGGTCAAGTAAAATATGTCTGTTATATGTGCAAACACATTGGTGTTTATTAAGTCCCTTCGATAAATTTATGAACAGAATTCAGTCGAAAATTATTAAGTTCTCAATCCTCCAATTCACTGAATCCTTGGTGGGTATTATTTAGTCACTGTCAAAGCTAATAGTATATGGAATCTACATATACACCGTGATCGCAATTGGAGTCACCCGCAACAACAATGGCCATAGTACGCCATGGCATTGCAGCAAAAATGTGAGAATTTATTCGCAAGAAGAATGTTAATGCCATGTAACTATATGCCATGAAGCTTCCGGAGATGGCAAAGAGTAAAACAATGGATTTTTTCCGCTTCTCCATTTCTGGGTCACTCTGATTCTCTCCATTGTTCTGGACCCGGAGTCTGCTGCGGACTCTGTTGGCCGCTATAATGTTTCTGACAGTCAGAGCATTTAGCAGCAAAATCAGAATGAATGGGAGCCGGGGGTTAAAATGGATGGAATCCAATCATATGCGGCCCAAGCCGGTGATGTGTAATATATATCTTTTACACGACAAAACCATGGTACATTATTGATTATGTATATCGGTGTATAAGCAAAATATGTGGATATATTCTTCATGCAGGACAGTGCGAATACAATTCCTATAACCCGTGCTGCCACCTTCTCAGTGCAATATTTTATTTTCAACTTCTGACAAGAAATGGCCACAAATCGATCAAATGTAAAAGCGACAGTTAACCAGGCAGAGCTGTCAATGGCTGCAAAGTTTAAGGAAGCACGAACACCACATACTGGTGTGATGGACAGGAAACTGATTGGAAAATAAATCCCAGCGATCCGGTTTAATATGACAACCGTCACCACCACCAAGAGATCTGTAGCCACCATGGACACCAGGTAGTATGTTAGACATCGGGAGACACCACATGTTGTTCGAGACAGGATCACAATCACTGCCATGTTAGCTATAATAGAAAGAGAGGGAGACCATTGTGAGTCTGGGCTGAATAAAACGTTCAACACAGGAATCTGAGAGTTTGACACGTCAGAATAAAGTGAAAGTCATGCTTTACTCTCGGGATTATTATTTCCAAGTTTGAGCACTGTGGGGTACATTACAAATAAGGATTTACAATGTCATGTTCTCGTCAAATATTCCAAGGAGACATAAAAGGGTGAAAGAAGAAATCGAAAACACAACAAACTCGAATGCAAAGTTGTATATCACATCAGCAGAACAATAACAGAAAAACGGAGTATTTATAAGCATCTCTGCAGCAAAACTGCGAACAATAAGTGTGGAAACGAAAGTAACAACGGATTATGATGCACTTAGTATTAGAAGTGATTGATTTCAAGTAACTAATGTGAAATCATTCACTGGTGTGAATGTCAACAGTCAACTTGGTCAACACCAATCTGCAAGGGAGGGATGAGAATTGATGTGTTGCGTTTCCCGACTTTGTGGAACACATGTTTGGGATGTAGAGCTAAATCTTTCAATTTCCCAAGGAAATGCATTGCGATCTTTGGTGTCATTCCAGGTCATTGGAAATGGGAAATGATGAGGTCCCATTGGGTGAATGACCCTTCAGCAATGTAAGACCTATGCGGTGCTCCACTCGGCTTTTGGGGTAAACAACTAAACTTATCATATATTGGATACTTGAATTGAAAAACAAGTATGCTAACTTGAATGCAAGTTTTTACAACATTTGAGATGTCTCATACAATGTGGAAAAAATAATATCTCTGGCAATCAGTCACAGACATTACCAAGTGTGAGCAGAAGGTAATCTGGTATCAGCAGTTGTCAACTTGGACACATCAGGATCAGTTAATATTGAAGAGATATGCCGGGCTGAATCATTGAGTGTGAGAGACTGAGACCATAAACACTGTGCTCTGTGATTGAGAGGCAAACAAAATTCATCCACAGGAGGTCAAGTAAAATATATCTGTTATATATGCAAACACATTGGTGCTTAATTAAGTCCCTTCAATAAATTTACGAAAAGAATTCAGTCGAAAATTATTAAATTCTCAATCCACCAATTCACTGAATCCTTGGTGGGTATTATTTAGTCACTGTCAAAGCTAATAGTATATGGAATCTACATATACACCGTGATTGCAATTGGAGTCACCCGCAACAACAATGGCCATAGTACGCCATGGCATTGCATCAAAAATGTGAGTATTTATTCGCAAGAAGAATGTTGAGGCCATCATACAACTATATTTACACCACAATAACATTTGTTTGTTATCTGCACACTGTGGTGATATAAACAGGGCCTAGTTTTAAGGCTGATAAAATTGGATATCCTAAATTAAAGAATTGGGCATATTGAAATCAAACACTGTCAAACCTCAGGCAGGCCAATTGTACAATACACAAATGTGTCTGGGCCTGACCCATCAACCACCCATCAAAGGTCGTTACACTCTACTTGAGACTTAGCAGGAGATCATGGCACCTCATTGAAATGTATCGGTCTCTTGTTAGAAGCCCAGATCGGGCAAGACTTTCTGTCACCAAGAGTTCCTGTAGATACCTTATCTGATAACACGTTCAACAACATGGAGATGGACACCTGGGGGGTGGACCCTGCTGTCCTGTCAGGCAGACATCAAGAAACCTGGGGGGTGGACGCTGGTGTCCTGTCAGGCAGACATTAAGAAACCCACTGGGTTTTGGAACCCCCTCCTGGGACCTCATTGGCCGGAAACCAGAGAAGTTTCTGGAAAGGCAAGCAGGCTGGGGATAAAGGGACACACTCAGAGGCACACTGCAGCGAAGACTCGACGAGGGAGGCAGTTGTGACCATTCGGAAGACTGACCAGAAAAGGAAGAAGCTGCCATCGAGACTGACCTTCGTGACGACAGACCAGAGGGACTCAGAGAATCGTGCCTGCAGTTTAACCAAACCATCTTTACGGGTAGTATACTTGAATCTGGGGTATCCTCTTGTTTTATGTGGGTAATTTAAGGGTTAATAGTGTTATTATTAATAAACTTGTTGAACCTTTACTTGTGTTTGTCCTTTGTCCACCTTGCAAATAAAGGCACCGGGGTAAAACCTTGGAGTATGTAAACTGGTTGAAAGTATCTGGGAATTAACAGGTACAACAGTGGCACCCCAGATGGGACTTCGATAAGAAGTAATACGTTGCTCCGAAGTCGAACCTTCAACCCGGTATTCTCCAATACTCCGTCTGAGCCTGAATTAAGAGGGCAGATGCCCCACGTGACGGCCAGTCTTAAGTGAGTGAAGGACTAAGACAGATTCAACCAGTAAATTGGGCCATAAAACCGGTGTCTGTAACACAAGGTCGACAAACTGTGTAGTTAGAACTAGAACAGTCTGGGGAATTTGGGTAAAATCTACGGGAGGGGATTTAGTTAAAACCGGACCCCTACCCCGATCCCTTACCTACACTCAAGTGACGAATCCTAAAAGGAAATAATCATGGCCAGTCATGCTGCATGGGAGGACCTCTGGGATTGGGGTTCAAATGTCCAAATCCACCCATGGGTCTGCATTCTGTCACAACTGGCCGTAATAGGAATCCTACTTATGATAGTGTACCTAACCATCCTCAGATTTAACTGCGCCCGATGGAAGACCACGCGCATACAACAATTGGAAGCGGAGGTAAGCACAGGAGAAGAAAGGAACGAGATTAACATGATACACATGAGCCAATTCCAGGCTCAATGTGATAAAGCCTGCCAAAAGGCACGGCGTGCTCTCCGTGAGAGAGAGGCTGCGCTGCAACAGGTGGAGGAAGTTAAACGTAAATGCAGCGACCTACAGGCTGCAGTAAAAGTTTTGCACCAAGCAGGAAATGTAAATACAGCCCGTGCAACAGACCACTCCAAACGCCTGCGCGAGATTGAAGATTTAAAAGCACAACTGGCCATAAAAAGGGGGGTAATGTGTGCATACACGACCGAAACAGGGGATAGTGACCCAGGGGTAGAGTGGGGGGATTTAGAAGAGGATGCCTGCCATTATGCAACAGCTAGCGTCACTGCCGACTGGGGACCCCCACCTCCCTTCCCGGTAGTGGAACCAACGGCACCACCTAATCCAGCCCCCATCTGGGGGAACTCAGTCTCAGCTCCTAGTCCTTGTAACATCCCAAAAAGCCCAGTCACTAATCCGGTTCCTGTACCGATGAATCCGGTCACCACCCAACGACAGGACAGACAGAACCACAATGTGACTTATGTAACTCCATACGCCATGACACAGCTCACTGACATAGCTAAAGTGATTGGAGTATTCGAACCCTTCGGGGATCCACATGCTCTCTTTGACCAGGTCACCCAATATCGTGTTTTAAACGGCCGAGACGAGGCAGAAGAGGTTAAACTTATTCTGTTATGTTTAAGTCCTGCCATTCGTTCCGCCCTACCCGAACCCCAGAACGTGGCCGGGGGAACCCTACCAGAAATGATGGCGGCCATTCTGGCCGCCATAGGCTACAATAGGGATGACGGTACAAGGCTTAAATAACTGCCAACAAAAGAGAGGGGAGCACCCGACAGCCTATGCCGGCCGACTATGGAACCAATGTGTTGCGGTTTTTGGCCAATTAAATTGAGTCCAATTAAATGCACACCACCGGCCCACATGGATCCGGACCCTGATAGCACCCGCCACTGAGGGGAGTCGGAAAGCCTGTGAGAATTTTGATCCCGATGATAATACACACACACAAGCCTGGGCCATCCGCTAAATGACTCGTGTGTGGGAACGGGAAGTCAGACAAACAGACACCCCCAAGCCCACAAAACACGGAAAGATGAACCCAATCCACACAGACCCAGCCCCAGTTTGGCGTAACGAAGGGGGCGGTGGAAACAGGAGACAGGGAAACTCAGGGCACTCACCCCCTTATACCCCTGCCAATCATCGATACAGAAGACCGCAGCCCCGTGCAGAACCCCGATATATTCCCAACCCCAGGTACAGGGAACAAAATAAAATCAATCCCAGATATGCACCCCCACAAGCACAGTGTTATAACTGTGGGCAACCCAACCGTTTTGCCCGGGACTGTAGGGCACCACCAAATTTCAGAGGAACAGCACACCCCACACACCCATACACTATTGCTGATCGCCGACACAGGGAACCACAAGGCCGCACAGACATAGGCCCAACCCCCGACACCGAGAACGATATCGAGCTGAGGCCAGAGGCCCAGGCCCACAAGCACAATGTTATACCTGCGGGCAACGCAACCATTTCGCCCGGAACTGTAGGGCACCACCCAACCACCCCACACGACCATCTCAGCGGTTCCCCGACGATGGACCCCGACCCATGCCCCTTGAAGGACCGGCCCGACAAGCAGCTATAACCCCCACATTTCTGGCAGACAACCTAACCTACGGCGGGGAGCACCATGAATGCCAGGCTCCGGCAATAAAAGACGCCAAGGGGCAATTTCTGCCAAAACAAAAGGGGGAGGAGCCAGGGGAATCAGCCAAACCCAGGCTCAGGACAGTTTAAAAAATTTTGTAGGTGGGTCATCCATGGTGGAACAGGGAAACAGGAGGACAGGATGCGGGATATACGTGGAAGACCAAGAAGGCCAGCCCCTCGGTATACAAGGTCATGGTGGACCACAAGAAAGCCGGGTGGTATCATGTGAACCAAATGAAGACATTCGGCTCCCAGCAAAATTTTCACCAATACCCTGTCACCCTGGAAGGGGTCTTTGAGTCACAAGGAAGCCCCAACCCTCACCCCACAGCACCGGACCAAAACCACGGTCCACAATCTGTACCCCAGGTTATCAACCCCCACCCAGTGTCCCCAGGAATAGCACATGCAGCCTCGGTCCCCACCCCAATTTACAGGGCTTCAGGAATAAAACCCCGACCCAGGGGACCCCGACGGAAAGGATGGGGAACCCGCAAACCTTACCCCCTATGGCGCCGCTGGTACCGGGACTCCCAGAACCGTTTGACCCGGCGCTCACTACCAGAGGTGGTAATGCAGTGGGTACCTGGCAGCCAAAGCCCGCCCATATAGGTTCCCTCCACTAAGAAAGAATCAGGACATTACAGTCCAAATTGTAAATAGCTTTATCCGTCCACTCCACGCATCACCCAATTGAAAAGGGTTTCTTATCTGCCCACATTATACTGCGTCATAATCTTCCGACACACCACAGTTTGGTTGTGAGATGAAGAATCTATTGTTATACTGTGCCATAGTCCTCCAACAACAAGGACACATGCCACATACCCATACAGAAGCAACTTGGAAGTTTTCCAACCATGTTTTCTTCCAACAACAATCAGACTGCTCCGGCTTCCCTATCGTCCTAAGGAATTTCGGCAAGGGCCATCCGACATCGCGAGAGGCTCTACAACCAAGAGCCTTGATACTCTCCCTTCTTGGTCACTTGTCATTTTGTACTGTTTATTGCTTTGTTTTGTATATACCCGATTGCTTATTGTTTTTTTAATTATTTTACTTCATTTAAATTTGTTATTACTATTGTGGGTTAGGGATGATACTGTCAACGCCAGATTCGGGGTACTTGCTTGTTGAGATGGTTTGGTGAGAATTGTGTGATCCAGTTCGCTGACACTCATTGGATCAAGAGGAGGGATTGTGGTGATATAAACAGGGCCTAGTTTTAAGGCTGATAAAATTGGATATCCTAAATTAAAGAATTGGGCACATTGAAATCAAACATTGTCAAACCTCAGGCAGGCCAATTGTACAATACACAAATGTGTCTGGGCCTGACCCATCAACCACCCACCAAAGTTCGTTACACTCCACTTGAGACTTTGCAGGCGATCATGGCACCTC
This sequence comes from Mustelus asterias, assembly GCF_964213995.1. NCBI lineage: Eukaryota > Metazoa > Chordata > Chondrichthyes > Carcharhiniformes > Triakidae > Mustelus > Mustelus asterias. Next base: position 17,182,001 of record NC_135834.1, on the reverse strand, counting down.
ATTGAAATGCATCGGTCTCTTGTTAGAAGCCCAGATCGGGCAAGACTTTCTGTCACCAAGAGTTCCTGTAGATACCTTATCTGATAGCAAGTTCAACAACATGGAGATGGACACCTGGGGGGCGGAACCTGGTGTCCTGTCAGGCAGACATCAAGAAACCTGGGGGGTGGACCCTGGTGTCCTGTCAGGCAGACATTAAGAAACCCACTGGGTATTGGAACCCCCTCCTGGGACCTCATTAGCCGGAAACCAGAGAAGTTTCTGGAAAGGCAAGCAGGCTGGGGATAAAGGGACACACTCAGAGGCACACTGCAGCGAAGACTCGACGAGGGAGGCAGTTGTGACCATTTGGAAGACTGACCAGAGAAGGAAGAAGCTGCCATTGAGATTGATCTTCGTGACGACAGACCAGAGGGACTCAGAGAATCGAGCCTGCAGCTTAACCAAACCATCTTTACGGGGAGTATACTTGAATCTGGGGTATCCTCTTGTTTTATGTGGGTAATTTAAGGGTTAATAGTGTTATTATTAATAAACTTGTTGAACCTTTACTTGTGTTTGTCCTTTGTCCACCTTGCAAATAAGGGCACCAGGGTAAAACCTTGGAGTAAGTAAACTGGTTGAAAGTATCTGAGAATTAACAGGTACCACAACACAATAGCTTTGTGAACAACGCAATGAAATTCAATTTCCACCCTGTTCACAGTATATGAATTTACCAACAGTAACAGCACCACGATAGATTTACAACGTAAGACGGGAAAACAACAATAAAATTAGCACAAATAGATGTAACTGGTCACAAAGAAGTACAATATTGTTAAAGAGGACAGATAATGCAGGTTGATGCGAAAAAGATATGCTGGTAACAATGGAACTTTCTGGAAGATCCTATAATTTATGCCAGAATACTATGTTAGAGGAGAAAGCTGAGAGGGGCGAAGTATAACTCAGACATCAGAGGGACGTTTTTTACACAGAGGGTGGTTGGGGCCTGGAATGCGCTGCCAAGTAGGGTGGTGGAGGCAGGCACGCTGACATCGTTTAAGACTTACCTGGATAGTCACATGAGCAGCCTGGGAATGGAGGGATACAAACGATTGGTCTAGTTGGACCAAGGAGCGGCACAGGCTTGGAGGGCCGAAGGGCCTGTTTCCTGTGCTGTACTGTTCTTTGTTCTTTGTTCTTTGTTTGTAATCATAATATTCAAGTTATGAATACATACGCTAAAAGTGTTAAGCTAAAGATGGTGAAAACGAGGAGGAATTATAGCGGTTGAAGAAAAGACATTACATCAGTGAATTGTAGAAATATGTCTCAGGACATTAGCAAAGACAATCTGTACCGTGGATAAGTGCGACTGCTATATGGTAGAATTAACGCTGTGTCACGATGACTGACACAGCTACTAACGACCTAAATTGAATAGCTTACCAGGTACTCCGACAGCTGCAATGATGGGATAGTAAATGGCAAACACCAGACCTTGTGGTACCCCGTGCATTTCGACTAAAGGCACTGAGTGTGTTCTGCAACACCCCAAAATTGTTCATGTTTATACACGATTGCAGACTTCAGGGAGATAATTAGTCGGTTTGAAACTCTGCATTAATTAAGTTATTGTCACAAATATATAAATGCACCTGCGCCTCGCTGAAGTTTTTGTTTTCATGTACTGGATTGCCTTTATTTCGTTGGATCCGACACAGCTCCAAAGTGCAACACCAAGAATCAATGGAAGAACCCAGTTACATTTTAATATTACCACTCTATTAATCATTGACAATAAATTAATGAGTACAGTTCATAAATATTAAGTGTATTAGCTGTCAGTACGGTTCATCAGTATTATTCAGTTGTCTTTTTTAAAGCAGCATTATATGTTGTCAGTGTTGCTAAAGGTAGAGACATATGCTGATGGAGTGAGTCTAGAGTTTTTGCATTTTTCAGTGGCAAGGTACCATAAAATGTCAATGAGGGTAATGCTGCTGATGCTGTGTAGTTTGACTCTCAGAAGGCATTAGATATAATTGCGCACAATGGACTTGTGAGAAAAATAGAGCCCGTGGAATAAAAGGGACAATGGCAACCTGGATACAAAATTGACTTAATAATCGGAAGTAGAGTAATGGTGGATGGAACAAAAAGACTTGGAATGGTGCGCCCCAGCGATCGGTATTGGAGCACTTGCTTTTTCTGATATATTTATATATCAATGATCTTGGTCTGCAGGGATAGTGCCAAAGCGTGTGTATTGCACAAAACATGGAAGTATTGTAAATTGTGAAGAGGATAGTGGAGGATTTCAAAATGACAGATACTTTTGCAGAGTGGGCAGATGGGTGGCAGATGAAGGTCAATGCAAGGAGTTGTGAAGTGTTGCATTTTGATATGTAGAAATAACATGGAAAGACAATTTAAAATAAGGGGTAAAATTCTAAACGGGATGCCGGAGCAGAGGCAACTGGGTTTATATGTGCATATATCATTGAAGGTGGCAGGGCATGTATAGAGAACAGTTAAGAAAACATGTAGCGCTCTGAAACTCATAAATGGGGCACGGAGTACATGAGCAAGGGTCTTAGGCTGAACATATAGAAGACACTAGTTAGACCTTAGCAGGAATTTATTACAGTTCTGTTCGCCACATTATCGGAAGGGACTGAACACCGAGGAAAGAGTGAAGAAGAGCTTTGCAAGAAACGAATGAGAAACCTCAGCTATAAGAATAGATTGAAATTGTTGGAACTGTTCTCCTTGGAGAAAAGAAGTTTAACAGGAGTTTTGATAGCGGTGTTGAAAATCATAAGAACATAAGAACATCAGAAATAGGAGCAGGAGTAGGCCATCGAGCCCCTCGAGCCTGCCCCGCCATTCAATAAGATCATGGCTGATCTGAAGTGGATCAGTTCCACTTACCCACCTGATCCCTATAACCCCTCATTCCCTTACCGATCAGGAATCCATCTATCCATGATTTAAACATATTCAACGAGGTAGCCTCCACCACTTCAGTGGGCAGAGAATTCCAGAGATTCACCACCCTCTGAGAGAAGAAGTTCCTCCTCAACTCTGTCCTAAACTGACCCCCCTTTATTTTGAGGCTGTGCCCTCTAGTTCTAGCTTCCTTTCTGAGTGGAAAGAATCTCTCCACGTCTACCCTATCCAGCCCCTTCATTATCTTATAGGTCTCTATAAGATCCCCCCTCAGCCTTCTAAATTCCAAGAGTACGAACCCAATCTGCTCAGTCTCTCCTCATAATCAACACCCCTCATTTCTGGTATCAACCTGGTGAACCTCCTCTGCACGCCCTCCAATGCCAATATATCATTCCGCAAATAAGGGGGCCAATACTGCACACAGTATTCCAGCTGCGGCTTCACCAATGCCCTGTACAGATGCAGCAAGACATCTCTGCTTTTATATTCTATCCCCCTTGCGATATAGGCCAACATCCCATTTGGCTTCTTGATCATCTGTTGCATCTGCAGACAAGGTTTTTACATCTCATGCACAAAGACCCCCAGGTCCCTTTGCACAGCAGCATGTTGTAATTTTTTTCCATTTAGATAATAATCCAATTTGCTATTATTTCCTCCAAAATGAATAACCTCGCATTTGTCAACGTTATACTCCATCTGCCGGATCCTTGCTCACTCACTCAGCCTGTCCAAATCTCTCTGCAGACCTTTTACGCCCTCCACACGATTCACTTTTCCACTTATCTTTGTGTCGTCTGCAAACTTTGTTACCCTACACTCAGTCCCCTCCTCCAGATCGTCTATATAAATGGTAAATAGTTGAGGCCCCAGTACCAATCCCCGCGGCACGCCACTAGTTACCATCCGCCAACTAGAAAAGCACCCATTTATTCCAACTCTCTGCTTCCTGTCGGATAGCCAATCCCCAATCCACGCTAACACCCTACCCCCAACTCCGTGTGACCCAATCTTCTTCAGCAACCTTTTGTGAGGCACCTTATCAAACGCCTTTTGGAAATCCAAAAACACCGCATCCACCGGTTCCCCTCCGTCAACCGCACTAGTCACATCTTCATAAAAATCCAACAAGTTCGTCAAGGACGACTTTCCCCTCATGAAGCCATGCTGCGTCTGCTTAATCGAACCATTCTTATCCAGAAGGCCTGCTATTTCTTCTTTAATAATGGATTCCAGCATTTTCCCAACTACAGACGTTAAGCTAACTGGCCTGTAGTTACCCGCCTTTTGTCTATTTCCTTTTTTAAACAGCGGCATAACATTAGCCATTTTCCAATCCGCCGGCACTCCCCCAGAATCCAACGAATTTTGATAAATAACCACTAACGCATCCGCTATTACCTCTGACATTTCTTTCAGTACCCTGGAATGCATTCCATCCGGGCCCGGGGACTTGTCCACCTTCAGTCCCGTTAGTCTACCAAGCGCTGCCTCCCTGGTAACATTAATTGTATTGAGTACCTCTCCTCCTACCAACCCTCTATCGTTAATATTCAGTAAACTATTTGTGCTTTCCACCGTGAAGACCGACACAAAAAACTTCTTTAAAGTTTCAGCCATTTCCTCATTTTCCACTATTAAATCTCCCCTCTCGTCCTCCAAGGGTCCAACATTCACTCTTGCCATTCAATTGCTTTTTATATATTTGGAAAAGCTTTTACGATCATTTTTTATATTTAGAGCTAGCCTAGCTTCATAACCTATCTTTCCTTTCTTTATCGCTTTCTTAGCCGTTCTCTGTTGTTTCTTAAAGTTTTCCCAATCTTTCAATTCTCCACTATTTTTGGCCACTCTATACGCATCTGTCTTTAATTTAATACTCTCCTTAATTTCCTTCGTTATCCACGGCTGGTTATCCCTTTTCTTACAGTCCTTCTTTATCACCGGGATATATTGTTGCTGAGTACTGAAAACGATCTCCTTAAAAATCCTCCACTGTTCCTCAGCTGTCCTACCTACCAATCTGCTCTCCCAGTACACCTTAGCCAATTCAGCCCTCATCCTATCGTACTTCCCTCTGTTCAAACAGAGGACACTGGTATGGGACCCTCCTTTCTCCTCTTCCGTTTGTACCAGAAATTCGACCATATTGTGATCACTTGACCCAAGAGGGTCCTTCACAAGAATGTCCTTAATTCTACCTCCCTCGTTACACATTGCCAGATCTAAGACAACTCGTACCCTCGTCGGTTCTGTAACATACTGTTCAAGGTAACTATCCCGACAGCATTCTAAGAACTCTTCCGCCATCCCATCCCTTCCAACTTGCGTCAGCCAATCAATATGCAGGTTGAAGTCCCCCATGATTATTGCCGTTCCGTTTTTGCACGCATCCATCATTTGCTTATTTATCGCCCTCCCCACCTCAACGTTATTATTTGGGGGCCTATAGACCACGCCTACTAGTGTCTTTCTCCCCCTACTATTCCTTATCTCTACCCATAACGATTCCACGTTTTGTTCCTCAGAGTCTATGTCATCCCTCACTATTATCATGAGGGGATGGAGAGAGAAGGTAGGGAGTAAATGCTCTCCCACGTAAAACGATCAAGAAGAGGGCACAAATCTAAAGAGATTTGCAGCAGAAACACATGTGACGTGAGGAAAATATACGTGTTGACACAACAAGTGATTCCGGTCTGAATGCACTACCTGGATGTGTTTTGGAGGTAGATTCAATCGAGGCATTCAGGAGGGCATTAGATCATTATTTGAATAGCAACAATATGCTGCGGTTCGGGGGGAAGAAAGAGGAACAGCACTCAGATATAATGCTCGTCAGAGAGGCGGCGCGAACATGATAGGCCGATTCTGTGAATGTGCAAGTCAGTCACTCTTCCTAATATTTCTACAGCAAGAAAGAGCTCACGCTGATGTGCCAGCTGATTCCTTTCTCAGGAGGTCCCTGAGAATTGAAAGTACAATCAGGTTTCGATTATGGTGACCTATGCTAGTGTTTGGGTGTCAGTAACAGAACAAAATGGCTCAATTCCTGCTGTACATTTTTGTCGATCTTAATAAAATAAGAATTTTGACCATGGCAGAATGCGAGACCATGGGTGCCAGAATGTCCACTTTAATCGGCAATGAGTGCAATGAGTTTTCTTTGGTTCATGAGCTCACTTTACTTCACGAGGCCATGCCCTTTTATTGTAATACACAGGCTTTTTTCACAGTATACTGCAGTGCACAATCAGGCTCTTTCTATTTCATTGGGCCGTGACTCTGATTTATCACACTGGGCACTACTTCAGTTACATAATAAAAGACCCTATTTAATAGACTCCCTGTTTAAATAGAGTGCCTGAGTACAACATGCATTGTGCTGGTTATATGCATTCGCCTCTGTATTAATAATTGCCGGATTAGGTCATGTCATTTCTAAAAAGCACAATTTTGAATATTTACGGTAGTGCTAAGAATGCCCATCGAACTTGTTCAAGATGGTATCAGCCTTCTTGAGTGTTTCTTGAGTAGAGCACGTCCAGGCAAGTGAACAGTATTTCAGCACACTGTGGCTTTGACTTTTAAATCGCAGACAGGCTTTGGCGAGACAGACGGTGAGTTTCACGCCTCCAAATGTACAGTCTCCGGTAAGATCCTACAGCCTCTGCGTTAAACGTCTGGCCCAGTCAGATTATGGCCAGTTTTAAGCGCCCAGGTTGTTGAAAGTGTGGGATTCAGCGATGGTGATTCCACCGAATGTGATGGGGAGAAGTTAGATTATCTCTTATTGGAAACTGGCACTGCCTGACACCTGTGTGCCTTACATTACACTTGCGATATACCGTGCGAGCGAGGATGAAAAGACTAAGCGAGCGAGATCAAAAAGACTGAGTGAGCGAGGCCAAATGAAAAACTGAACGAGGCCAATGAACCGAGCGAGTGAGGCTGAGCGGTGAAACCGGAATCACGATCACTTCTCGGCCTTTTGGCCAGATGAAGTCGAGATCAAGCCCAAGGTGGGGTGCAAAGCCGCATCGTGTCAGCTTCATTCATGTTTGTCTCCCCTGTGGGGACCATGAATTGGATTCAATTGGACTTTGAATGTGTTTTTGGAGAAAGAAGGGATTAGATTTGGGTGTGCTTGATCCATTCTTAGAATTGGGTTTTTTACTTTAAGAAGGGAGTAACAAGTTATTTGAAAACGTGCAGAATAACCTGGACTCTCCAGCTTGACTCAATGTAGCTCGGCGGAGGTTTCCTATTTCTGGGCAGGAACAACTCTAACCACATTTTCTGCAGTGATCCTGGTTAATCAAACGTTTGAAGAGGGTTTCGATTGAATCCTGGACAGTCTCAATCTGAGTAATTGGGAGAGAATTTGGGGGAATCTTGAATGCTCACAATTTTAAACGCGGGACACGTGGGAATTACGGGTGGTATCAACGTTCACACAGGCTGTGGGTGGATTCCTGGGTAATCGCAATATTGAACGGATATTCTGGGAGTGGGCACGGGGAGTGAGAGGATGGAGTTACAGGACAAGAACAAATTTAAACACAATCAGGGGACGCGGGACGTTCTGAACCTTGGCGCTCAGTCTGGGGAAACGCTGAACAATCGCAAGTTCAAAAACTCCGTTTGCAGTGAATGTTGGATGCTCACACAATTAAAGTTTAAAGTTTTAAAGATAATTGACTTGTGTCACAAATAGGCTTACATTAGCAGTGCAATGAATTTACTGTGAAAACCCTCGAAAGATAGGGCAACAGGCAACTAGACTCAGTTTCAAAACTCAAAAAAATCGAGGGCTTGGTGAATGTTTAGAATAATAAATACGGATTCTGAGAGAGTGCAGATAAACAAGTGGCTGCAGGGATGGTGTAGGAGAGAGGGTTTCAGCGACATGGATAATTGGAGCACATTCTGGGGAAGGTGGGACCTATACAAACAGGACGGGTTGCACCTGAACCAGAGGGGCACCAACATCCTGGGAGGGAAATTTGCTCCGGCTCTTCGGGGGGGTTTAAACTAATTTGTCAGGGGGATGGGAAAAGGAGTTGCAGTCCAGAAGTCAGTGAGTGTAGTGAGGTAATGGGAAAGGTATCAAGGTCGCAGGTGTGTACCAGCAGACAGGAAGGTGGGTTGAAGTGTGTCTACTTCAATGCAAGGAGCATCCGAAATAAGATAGGTGAACTTGGAGCGTGGATTCGTACTTGGGACTATGATGTTGTGGCCATGACGGAGACATGGTTAGAACAGGGACAGGAATGGTTGTTGGACGTTCCGGGGTATAGATGTTTCAGTAAGAGTAGAGAAGCTGGTAAAAGAGGTGGAGGAGTAGCATTATTAATCAGGGAGAATTTAACGGCTGCAGAAAGGCAGTTCAAAGGGGATCTGCCTACTGAGGGAATATGGGCTGAAGTTAGAAATAGGAAAGGAGCGGTCACGTTGTGAGGAGTTTTCTATGGACCCACAAATAGTAATAGAGATGTGGTGGAAGAAATTGCAAAGCAGATTATGGATAGGTGTAGAGGTCACAGGGTAGTTGTCATGGGGGACTTTAACTTTCCAAATATTGATTGGAACCTTGAGAGGTCGAATAGTTCGGATGGGGCAGTTTTTGTACAGTGTGTGCAGGAGGGTTCCCTGTCACAATATGTGGATAGGCGGACAAAAGGTGGGGCCACATTGGATTTGGTACTGGGAAATGAACCGGGTCAAGTATTTGATTTGGTTGTGGGAGAGCACTTTGGAGACAGTGACCACAATTCGGTGTCTTTCATTATTGCAATGGAGAGGGATAGAGCCATACGGCAGGGCAAGGTTTATAATTGGGGGCGGGGTAATTATGATGCGATTAGGCAAGAATTATGGAGCATAAGATGGGAACAGAAACTGTCAGGGAAAGGCACAAATGAAAAGTGGAACTTGTTCAAGGAACAAATACTGCGTGCCCTTGACAGGTATGTCCCTGTCAGGCAGGAAGGAAATGGCCGAGTGAGGGAACCATGGTTCACAAAAGAGGTTGAATGTCTTGTCAAGAGGAAGAGGGAAGCGTATGTAAGGATGAGAAAACAAGGTTCAGTTGGCTCGATTGAGGGTTACAAGTTAGCAAGGAATGAGCTGAAAAAAGGGCTTAGGAGAGCTAGGAGGGGGCATGAGAAGACCTTGGTGGGTCGGATCAAGGAAAGCCCCAAGGCTGTTTACTCTTATGTGAGGAATAAAAGAATTACCAGGGTGAGGTTAGGGCCGGCTAAGGAGATAAGTGGGAACTTGTGCATGGAGTCAGTAGAGATAGGAGAGGTGATGAATGAATACTTTTCTTCAGTGTTCACCAAGGAGAGGGGCCATGTTTTTTAAGAAGAGAAGGTGTTACAAGCTAATAGGCTGGAGGAGGTTGATGTTCGGAGGGAAGATGTACGAGCAATTTTGAATAAAGTTAAGGTCGATAAGTCCCCTGGGCCAGCTGAAATATATCCTAGGATACTTTGGGCGGCAAGGGATGAGATTGCAGAGCCTTTGGCTTTGATCTTTGGGTCTTCACTGTCCACGGGGATAGTGCCAGAGGACTGGGGAGTGGCGAATGTTTTTCCTCTGTTCAAGAAAGGAAATAGGAATGACCCTGGTAATTATAGGCCAGTTAGTCTTACTTCGGTGGTCGGTAAGAACATAGAACATAGAACAGTACAGCACAGAACGGGCCCTTCGGCCCACGATGTTGTGCCGAGCTTTATCTGAAACATAAGTTAATGGAAAAAGTCCTGAGGGATAGGATTTACGACCATTTAGAAAGATGCAGCTTAATCCGGGATAGTCAGCATGGATTCCTGAAGGGTAAGTCTTGCCTCACAAATGCGATAGAATTTTTTGAGGAGGTAACTGAGAGTGTCGATGAAGGTAGAGCAGTTGATGTCATATATATGGATTTTAGTAAGGCGTTTGATAAGGTCCCCCATGGTCGGCTTATGAAGAAAGTAAGGATGTGTGGGTTTGAGGGAAATTTGGCCGATTGGATAAGTAACTGATCGAAGACAGGGGGTGGTGGTGGATGGAAAATTTTCGGACTGGAAACCGGTTGCCAGCGGTGTGCCACAGGGATCAGTGCTTGGTCCTCTGCTATTTGTGATTTTTATAACTGACTTGGAGGAGGGGGCTGAAGGGTGGATCAGTCAATTTGCTGATGACACCAAGATTGGTGGAGTAGTGGATGAGGTGGAGGGCTGTTGTAGGCTGCAAAGAGACATAGATAGGATGCAGAGCTGGGCTGAAAAATGGCAGATGGAGTTTAGCCCTGATAAATGCGAGGTGATTCATTTTGGTCGGACAAATTTAAATGTGGATTACAGGGTCAAAGGTAGGGTTCTGAAGAATGTGGAGGAACAGAGAGATCTTGGGGTTCATATCCACAGATCTCTAAAGGTTGCCACTCAAGTGGATAGAGCCGTAAATAAAGCCTATGCTATGTTAGTGTTTATTAACTGGGGGTTTGAGTTGAAGTGGGGTTATGCTGCAACTGTACAGGACCTTGGTGAGACCACATTTGTAACATTGTGTGCAGTTCTGGCCACCTCACTATAAGAAGGATGTGGAAGCACTGGAAAGAGTGCAAAGGAGATTTACCAAATTGCTGCCTGGTTTGGAGGGTAGGTCCTATGAGGAAAGGTTGAGGGAGCTAGGGCTTTTCTCTTTAGAGCGGAGGAGGTTGAGAGGCGACTTAGTAGAGGTTTATACGATGATGAGGGGGATAGATAGAGTAGACGTTCAAACACAATTTCCTCGGGTGGATGGAGCTGTTACAAGGGGACATAACTATAGGGTTCATGGTGGGAGATATAGGAAGGGTGTCCGAGGTAGGTTTTTTACTCAGAGAGTGGTTGGGGTGTGGAATAGACTGCCTGTAGTGATAGTGGAGTCGAACACTTCAGGAACATTTTAGCGGTTATTGGATAGGTACATGGAGCACACCAGAATGATAGGGAGTGGGATAGCTTGATCTTGGTTTCAGACAAAGCTCGGCACAACATCGTGGGCCGAAAGGCCTGTTCTGTGCTGCACTGTTCTATGTTCTATGTAGTCCTGGCAGGTTACAATAAAAATACATTTTCCGAGGGAGCTCAGGGTGCTTACACTTATACATGCAAATTCTGGAGAAGCCCTGAATGGGTACAATTATAATGCAGTTCTGGGGGAGCACTGGATGGTTACAATAATAAATACAGAACCGAGGGAGACCTGGATTGTTACAATTATAATTACAGATTCTGGGGGAGACCTGCATGGTTCCAATGATACATCGAGTTTCTGTGGAGTCCTGCGTGGTTACAATCATAAATGCAGATTCCGGGAGAGTCCAGGATGATTGCAATAATAAATATAGATTCTGCGGTAGCCTTGGATGGTTACAATTACAAATACAGATTCTGGGGGAAGCTTGGATGGTTAAAATTCTAAATATTGACTTTGGACAGTCCTGGATGTTTATGATTACAAATAGATTTTCTGGGGGAGTCCTGAATGGTTACAATTATAAATACAGATATTGGGGAATAATGGTTGGTTACATTAACAAATAAATAAAATTTTCGGGGAGTGCCCTGGCTGGTTACATCACTGCCATGCCCCATGCGCAGGGTATTTAGATGACACGCACATTACCCTGCGGTCCCACCTAGGTCAGGGACTGTGCTTCACCAGTAGAAAGGGTTCCACTCCCTGAACGTGTAGATTGCCTGTGACCACCGCCTAAATATCACGCATGTGTGTGTGCGCCACCCAGGGAGCATGCACGATAGCTGGAATCTCCGGAGTTTAGACATCCCCGGGTTGTTGGAGAACCAGCTCAAGCTACGGGGAGAGCTCATGGGGTCAAGGGATAACCGGTAAGGGCTTGGCTGATGACGCTCGTGTGGACGCCAGAGCCTGAGGCGGCCTTTTGAACCACTATAATGTGTCCAACGCTGCCACGTGGTCAATCGTGGAGGGGTGCATTAGTTCCTCAAGCGGTGGCTCCGCTACCTGGACCACTTGTGTGCTGTGTGCTCCACAAACCTACGGCGGAGAGCCCATCTGAAGATTGAGCCTCAACCACATGACGTGGAGGAGGAGGTAGTGAGAGGCCAGAGGATGGCGGACAGGCGGTGATGGCGAGAGCCCGGCAGGCAGGGCGGAAAGGGAGTCACTCTTCATGGCAAGGTTCACTCACCTGCTGCCGTGCGGTCTGGCGGCTGCGACCCCCATCCGCCCACCACACTCCAGCAGACGTTGCACAGCCCTCAGCCCCCCACCCCGCCTCCTCCACATACCTAGTCAGCCCCCCACCGCCCTCCACACGCCCCCTCCAACCCTCTTCAAAATTTCCATCCCTCCACCGCCCTTGTGCACCCCATCCCTCCCGTGAATCCAAGCGGCATCAGAGTAGGGTGAAGGGCGTGTGAGACTGGGCTAAGTTGACGAGGTCGACAGCCAAGGCGTGCTGTGCCTCCAGCCCGTCCACCATTACCAGGGTCGGCTGATGGATCTCTGGGGGCTGCGAGACCGGCGATGTCCAAGGGGGTGTGAGCCTGGCGAGTCCGGGGATTGTGAAATCCCGGCGATGTCCCAGAGGGCGGTGACAGGCTGGTACGAGGAGAGGGCGGGGGGGGGGGGGGGGCGGAGTAGATACACCGATCTCCCTGTATACGCATGCGTCCTAGTGTCCTGAGTACTCTGCCAGCCACTGTGGTGGGATGAAGTTCGGCAAGCCTCCAACTGGCGTTAGAGTGCCATAAATTAACTTAATTCAGCTCACTGGAAAATGGGGTGAAAAGTTTCCGTATTCGCGCCCGTTTAACACTTAGACTCGCGGAAAATGAAGGGGGAAAGCTAATGTTAACTTTTTTCGCTTCCAGAGTGAGAGTGGGAAATTAATAATGTGAAAAATTGCAATCACAAAACTAGCGTGCATCTTTAATCGCGGTATAAGAAACGCAACTCTTGTGAAGAATAATGGAAAAAATGTACAGATGAGGAACTTACATAATCCATCAGCGCACAATATGTACTCGGAAAACAAATGGGATTCATGGTTGACAAGCTCCGTGGACCAGATGGGCTGTTTCACAAGATCATGAATGAAGTCGCTTTAGAAATACTGATCCTACTGGTTGCAATATCCCAGATTGCCTCTGATTCTTGGTGGGAGCGAGTGTCTGGAAAACGTCGCTGATGCTACAAAGTTGAGAGGAACGGAAGTCGCGAGAAGGACACACAATATCTTGAAATGTATAAAGCCTGGCTGAGCGCGTAGGAATACATTGGAAGGTGGATTCTCATGTGCAAAATTATCAGATGACCCAGCAGGAAGAAAGAAAAAATAGAGCACTATTCATATGGACAGAAACGATTGACCGCTCTAGTACAGAGGGATTGGAATATTCTAGTACATGGATGACAAATAGCGAACATTCAATCACAAAATACAGTTCATAAGGACAATGTAAGGACAATTTATTGTAAAGGGAGAGAGAAATCTGGTTACTACTATCCAGGGTGTTCGTCACACTACATCTATCGTGCTGTGCTCATTTGGGTCTCCGTATTAAAGAGGGATATATTTGTATTGAAGCTTATTCTGAGGCGCTTCAGAAGGTTAATTCCTGGGATGTTGAGGGTTTCTTCTGAATGCATTTTCAGCAGATAAGGCCCATGCCCTTCAGATTAGGTCGGGAATGACACTGAATCAACAATTATGTCTGAAATGTAATTGCAAACTATTTATCGTGTTAGTGCACCGCAGGAAGACTATCTTACATCCAACGATATATCGGAAGCCTTGTTAAATTGGTAAAATAAGAGCACAATGCTGTGCTTGCTGGAGATCTGAAATAATAAAAATAAACACTGAAAAGTGCTCACAGATTCGTCGGGTTTCTCCAACACTTTGTTGTTTATTCAGTTAGCGAGTCTGATTGGACAGTCAAACAGCCAATGTAATTAGACAGGACTCCATGCCAGTTATGATTCGTTGGAACTCTCTGCGATAATGAAAAGAAAATTGCAACGTATGAAGTCTTGATGGTAAATAAATCGTGAAGGAAATTAAGTTTGGAGAAGTTTCCAGACTGAGTTGACGTGAAGCGCCTTTGTACTGACTTATCTATGTGGGTGGACTGGATGGATATTAGAAAATATTCCTTGTGGTAAAGTAAAGATACCAGTTGGCCACTGGTCTGGGAAGCCAAAGGGGACAAACCTTGACAAAATGCACTCCAGGTTCAGAAACCCGAGGCGGGATTTTACCTCCTCGCTCGAGCGAGAACAGAAATTGCAGCCCGAGATCGACGGGCATTTCCGTTGTCCGCCCCTCGCCTGCTCCGCTTCCGCGGCAGGAGGGTAGGGAGAATTCCGTTGGACTCTTGTAGAATGGGAGAATATGGAATTATTTCACATTTGGAGGGAAATATGTCACTATAGGAAAACACAAACAAAAAACTGACTGGAGTAGGCCATTCAGACCATCGAGCCTGCTCTGTACATTAATACAATTAGCGCTGCTCTGATATTAACCTGAGATTTACACCCCGCTTAATCCACATGACCGCTCACTCTATGGTTTACCGCAAATCTATCCACTTTACCTTAAAAATATTTAAAACTCAACTTCCACTATTTTATTTCACGGACAGAGTTCCAAACATTTCCGACGCTCTGATTGAAAAAATCTGGCCTCATCTCCGTTTCAAGTGGGCGAACCCATATTTATAAACATTGACTCTAGTCCTAGATTGTCCACATCCGCCGTGGCACGATCCCTCAGGGTCTTATATTTTTCAATCGGGTCGCCCCTTACTCTTCTAAAGTCCAGTCGATACATATCTAGCCTGTCTACTCCTTCCTCATGAGACAACACAATCTTTCCAGGTATTAATTTGATAAAACTGCTCTGAACTGCGCCCAATGCATTTACATCCTTCATTACGTAAGGCGACCAACACTGCCCACAGCACTCCAAATGTGGTATCTATCACTAGCCCTCTACAACTGAAACATAACCTCCATTGTTATATATTCAATTCCTCTCGCCATAAAAGCTAACATTCTATTAGCTTTCTTAGTGACTTGCTGTAACTGCCTAACAACCTTTTTTGATTCATTTATTGTAGCCAGATCTCTCTACATCTTAGAGCTCCACAATCTCTCATTCTTTATACAATATTCCTCTTTGAAATTCTTCCTGCCAAAATGGTCAATGTCGCATTTTCCCCATTGTGTTCAATTTGCCAAATTTCTACCCATCCACTTCACCTACATGTATATTTTGGAGCCTCCTTATGTTCTCTTTTTGGCTTACTTCCCTACCTATCTTTATAGTTTACTCCCCTACCTATCTTTATAGCTTACTTCCCGACCTATATTTGTAGCTTCCTTCCCTACCTATCTTTATGGCTTACTTCCATACCTATCTCTGTGCCTTACTTCTCTACCGATCGATGTAGCTTACTTACCTACCTATCTCTATCGCTTACTTCCCAACCAATCTTTGTAGCTTACTTCGCGACCTATCTATGCAGTTTACTTCCCTACCGCTCTATGCATTTTACTTACCTAGCTATCGCTGTGGCTTAGCTCCCTACCTATCTTTTTAGTGTACTTCCCTACCTATCTCTGAAACGTACTTCCCTACTTATATTTGTAGCTTACCTCCCTATCTATATTTGTAGATTACTTCCCTGCCTACCTTTGTAGATTACTTCCATCCCTATCTTTCTAGCTTACTTCCCTGCCTACCTTTGTAGCTTACTCCCCTACTTATCTTTGTATCTTACTTCCTTACCTATCTTTGTGGCTTATTTCTTTACCTATCTCTGGAGCTTACTTCCCCAACGATCTATTAAGCTGAATTGCCTACCGATCTCTGTAGTTTAGTTCCCTACCAATCTTTGTAGTTTACTTCCCTACCGCACTCTGTAGCTTACTTCCCTCCCTATCGTTGTAGCTTACGTCCCTACATATCTTTGTATCGTGCCTCCCTGCATATCTTTGGAGCTCACTTCCCTACCTATCTTTCTAGGTTACTTCCCTACCTATCTTTGTAGCTTACTTGCCTACATATCTTTTTTTTTTCATTTTAATTCCCGACCTAAATTTATAGCTTGCCTCCCTATCTATCTTTCTAGCTTACTTTCCGACCTATCTTTGGAGCTTACTTTCCGACATACCTTTGTAGCTAACGTCCCGACCTATCTTTGGATCTTACTTCCCGACCTATCTTTGGAGCTTACTTCCCTACTTATCTTAGTAGCCTTCTCCTCTACATATCTTTGTAATTTCCTTCCCTTCTTTTGCTTACTTCCCTACCTATCTTTTATTTTAATCAGTTAAGGTCCCGTCACTGATTACTGTGACACACCAATTGTTACATCTTACTGACTGAAAATGAACCATTCTTTCTGCTTCTTGTTGGACAGCCAATATCCTATCCGTGTCAATACATTACTCTCTATACCATGAGTTTAATTTTCCTTAATAATCTTTGATGAGGTACCATCAAAAATATCTGCTTCAAAATAGTCACAGTACATCTACCGGTTTTCCTTGATCCACAGCACCCGTGGATTCGTCCAAGAACTTGGTTAAGTATGAATTTCCTTGCAGCAAAGCATTTTGCCTCAACCTGCTTATCCTCAACTGAGCCAAGTGGCCTGCTGTATCTTTTTTTCATAATAGATTCTGAAATATGCTCGACTTGGACTTGGAACAAGTGCTGGAGAAGAGTTTAAGTGGAGTTCCCCAGTAATTGAAATACTTTGCCAAAATTTCGGAAAATACAGAGCCTTGTTTCAGCACATGCCGCAGAATTCCATAGGAATTCGTTTGCTCTGAGACCACTGGGGGCTTAATGTCAATTACTCTGCGGTTCTCTTTCAGGCCAAATATGCAACAGTTTCTTAAGAGTACCCGTAAAGGATACAGGAGCAGATCCCATATCTTTTCCCATGAAAACAATAATTGACTCAGGAAAGAAAATGAATTCTCCCCATGTGTAATTTCAAATTCAAACATCGATGTTCTCTGTTCCCAGCAATTGCTATGTGAAGCGTTTGGCCATTATGTATATGGAGGGATTTTATTTTGAATCCGACTTTGGTGCTCTGTGCACAAAGAATGATCATTCAGTTGGAATATTGACTGATATGTACAGCAAATTCCACGTCTCCCATTGACTCCTTCTATTCCTCAGAACGACAGTGACCTGATTCAATTCTGGCCTTCTCCCCGTGTTTATAGGGGTTTCCATCAGGCACTCCGGTTTCCTCTTAGAGAAACAAAGTTTGCAGTTAGATCGATAGGCCATGATAAATGTCTGGGGTTACGAGTACAGGGCGGCATGGAGGGCTAGGTCAGATGGTGAATCGGAGAGTCGTTGCAAACTCGAAGGGCCGAATGACGTTCTTCTGCACTGGGATTATACGAAATGCGAGAAACATTTGGAACTCGTAGGCAATTGCTTGCCATGTGAAAATTGCACCCCTTTTAACCCCCACAGTGGCGCAATCGTGCAAAATCCACACAGCCACCCAATGTTAATGGTACCGCAAGATAGGTTGTTGCATAAGGTTAAAACGCACGGGATCCAGGGGAGGTAACCAATTGGATACAAAATTCGCTTGATGACAGAAGACAGAGGGCAGTTGTGGAGGGTTGCTTTTCAAACTGGAGACCCGTGACCAACGGTGTGCCTCAGGGATCGGTGCTTATAACAAATGGGATTACTATCTCAATGGAAACAAATTAAAACATGCTACCGTGCAAAGGGACCTGGGGGTCCTTGTGCATGAGACGCAAAGGCCCAGTCTGCAGGTACAACAGGTGATCAAGAAGGCAAATGGGATGTTGGCCTATATCGCGAGGGGGATAGAATATAAAAGCAGGGATGTCTTGATGCACCTGTACAGGGCATTGGTGAGGCCGCAGCTGGAATACTGTGTGCAGTATTGGTCCCCTTATATGAGGAAGGATATATTGGCATTGGAGGGAGTGCAGAGAAGGTTCACCAGGTTGATACCGGAGATGAGGGGTTTGGATTATGAGGAGAGGCTGAGGAGATTGGGTTTGTACTCGTTGGAGTTTAGAAGGATGAGGGGGGGATCTTATGGAGACTTATAAGATAACGCGGGGGCTGGATAGGGTGGAGGCGGAGAGATTCTTTCCACTTAGTAAGGAAGTTAAAACTAGAGGACACAGCCTCAAAATAAAGGGGGGTCGGTTTAGGACAGAGTTGAGGAGGAACTTCTTCTCCCAGAGGGTGGTGAATCTCTGGAATTCTCTGCCCACTGAGGTGGTGGAGGCTACCTCGCTGAATATGTTTAAAGCGCGGATGGATGGATTCCTGATCGGTAAGGGAATTAAGGGTTATGGGGATCAGGCGGGTAAGTGGTACTGATCCACGTCAGATCAGCCATGATCTTATTGAATGGCGCGGCAGGCTCGAGGGGCTAGATGGCCGACTCCTGCTCCTATTTCTTATGTTCTTATGTTCTTATGTGCTGGGTCCACTGTTATTTGTGATTTATAATAATGATTTGGATGAGAATTTAGGAGGCCTGGTTAGTAAGTTGACAGATGACACCACGATTGGTGGCATAGTGGGCAGTGAAGAGGGTTGTCAAGGATTGCAGCGGGGTGTTGTTTAATTGGGCCAGTGGGCTGATGAATGGCAGATCTAGTTTAATTTAGATAAATGCGAGGTCATGCATTTTGGTCGATCGAACCAGGGCAGGACTTTCTCAGTTAATAGCAAGGCGTTGGGGAGAGCTATGGAACAAAAGATCTCGGGGTACAGGTTCATCAGTGGAGTCACAGGTGGACAGAGTGGTGAAGAAGGTATTCGGCATGTTTGGTTTCATTGGTCAGAACATTGAATGCAGCAGTTGGGATGTGTTGTTGAAGTTGTACAATAAATTCGTATGGCCACACTTGGAATACTGTGCCCAGTTCTGGACACCCTATGAGAGAAAGGATATTATTAAACGAGAAAGAATGCAGATTTACGAGGATGATACCGGGAATTGATGGTTTGAGTAAGAAGGGGAGGCTAGATAGACTGGGACTTTTTTCCCCTGGAGCGTAGGCGACTTATGGATGATCTTCTGGAGGTCTATTAAATAATGAGGCTCATAGATCAATTGGATAGTTAACATCATTTCCCAAAAGTAAGGGTCTAAAACTAAAGGGCATAGGTTTAAGGTGATAGGGGAGAGATACAAAAGGGTCCAGAGGGGCAATTATCACGGAGTTATCACGAAGTTATCACGAAGTTATCAAGGTTGAATAAACTGCTGTTGTACTCCTTGCAACAGAGGAGGCTGAGCTGAAATTTGATTGAAGTGCAACAAAACGTGTTGCGCGTAGATAGAGTTGGTATTAAGGGTGTATTTGTTTTCCTTTAGTGTCTGGGGGTCATCAGCTTAAAGTGATAGGTAGAAATTGGAAGTGCAATGTAAGGAAATTGTTCTTCTTCCAAGTGGGTTGGATGTTTCTGGAGCCGCTATCATTTAAAAAAAGTTGTCTGGATTTGCACCTCAAGTGCTTTGGTTACTTTGACCATGGACCAATTCTTAAAAGTTGGTTCAGGTGTGGGTTTTGTTTTTCGGCCAGCGCAGAGCCGATGGGCCGATATCACTCTGTGCCTTTGCTTCAAATTTCGTAAAATTGCCTGATTCTTTGTCGCATGACATTGCGGTCTTCGCCAGGAACCTTCCTGCCTGTTGAACATGATTGATGCATTCCCGGACCATTATGCAGCAGCGGAGATTGGAATTCTTGCTGTAACCAAAGAACACAGCATATTTCTGAGTGGAATCAATAGTGAACGTCTCTGCTTCCAGGTACACCCTTAAACACAGACTGTTATTTTTGTTTTGTGAAGAAATTGTACGAGAATAATCCTGTAGTCTCTGGGCAATTCACTCAGATCCCTGAAGAAAAATCCATTCCATCAATTCAGAAACAGCTGTTCTTATTGCAATAAATAGAATTAATATCACATCGCAAACCAACCTAATTATCTCCCTAAAGCCTTGTATTAAGTATAAAAGTGTCAGTTATTTCCCATTGCAGTGCAAAGCGCACTGAGAACTTCTGGTAATAATGCACGTCATACCCACGGGTCTCGTGTTTGTCATTTACTATCCCGTGCTTGCAGCTGTCGGCGTTCCAGGTAAAGTTTTCTAGTTAGTTAGTCACGGCGTGAATCACTGCTGAATCCTCCACCCGTTTTACTAATAATTTCTGTCCACATACGAGATCTTTCCTGCTTTTAACTGGCATAATATCCCATTTGCTTTACTGTAATTTTAACGACGCAATTACTTCAACTTCCGAAGGTTCTGCATTGACTCTGTTGTTCTTCCTGTTTTTTTAAAATTTTGCTGTCTTGCCCATTAAAATGCATAACTTCCTTATTTTGATTCTATAATTTTTCACGTTTTGCCGATAACAGCTGACGACATAAATGCAGTTCTGCTTGTTATTGACCTAATTACTGATATTAAATCAGCAAACTATTACGGAAGTGTGAATGTTAAGATCTTTTGTTGTGGGCTTAATTACGGGGCCTGAGTTATTGGACCAAAATACATGCTTTATATTAAACGACTAAGCACGTTGCTATTACAGTGTAAAATCATATCTGCGATGATATTGGTTCTGTCCGGAGGTACATTATCACACCGCCAACAATTTAAAAATCAGTTCTGTGTGTTATTCGCACTGTTCGGCTCGCTGAAATATCACAAGGTCATCAACATGCAATTGTTGTTAGATTGCGCTCCTAAGACAGTCCACATATGCCATTTCGTAAACTGTTATAACAATGCAAATGTGGTTACAATTGTGTTTGTGCCGTTGTTACCGCACGTGAATTATGACATTGTTATCACGAGGTAAATGTAGACGAATTATATATTGACGTTGATGGAGTAATCCCTATAAATGATACACTAATTGGAAAGATCGAATAATTTAAATAATTAACTGATTGTATGGGTTTAAAGCGCCAAGATGTTGACCGATATATAAGCAGGGTAACTTTGGCCGTTTGGTGAATTTGTCCAAAACCCATTGCTTCGATTCCCAGTCTCTAAAAACTACCGCAAGTTCGCTGCGGAATTTTCAAGAATTGCACCTTTTTTTGCAGTAATTCATTGGATTGCGACATTTTGGATGCTCAGTTTAAAATATCATTGATTTCCTTCTCAATGTTCATATCACCAGGTTCTATAATTACTGCTGGGCAATATATTTTTGTGACGATTCGATGCTCCCAGGTCAATCAGTTTGCGGCGCAAATTGTTGGGCTTGATTATATAATTGAGCATTCAAATATAAGTCTAATATTTTATGATTTAAAATGTAGAAATATTTATCCTCCTGAAGGAGAAAGCTCCAACTCATGATCAAGTTCTCATATTTCAGTTTCACACGGAAGTTTGTTAACCCACAATTTTGTTGAGTCCTCAAATTGAGTTTTTCCTTCTTTCACCCTCTCCCAAATATACGTTACCTCATTATCTATTCCTATATTTCCATCTGTTGCAGCCAACCTGGCGGTGATTGTGATCCTGTCTCGAAGAAGATGCGGTTTCTCTGGATGTATCATTTATTACTTGGTGTCAATGGCAGTGACGGATCTCCTCGTTATGATCACTGCTGTGATATTAAGCCGGATTGCTGGGATTTATTTCCCCTCCAGTTTCTTGTCAATCACACCGTTATGCAGTCTCCGAGCTTCCCTCATTTATGCCGCCATTGATAGTTCCGCCTGGTTAACTGTTGTTTTTACCTTCGATCGATGTGTTGCAATTTGTTGCCAGAAGTTGAAAATGAGATATTGCACACAGAGAACTGCAGCACTGGTTATAGGGATTGTGTCCACACTGAGCTGCGTAAAAAATACATTTATGTATTTTATATACGAGCCTATGTACATCATTAACAATGTACCTTGGTACTGCAGCATAAAATTAATGTTTTATACATCTCGTGCATGGGCCGCTTATGACTGGATTCGTTCCATTGTAACTCCTTTTCTCCCATTCATTCTGATTTTATTGCTCAATGTTGTGACCGTCAGACACATTCTGGCGGCCAATAGAGCCCGCAGGAGACTCCGGACCCAGAACCATGGAGAGATTCAGAGTGACCCAGAGATGGAGAAGCGGAAAAAATCGATGGTTTTACTCTTTGCCATCTCAGGCAGTTTCATCCTGCTTTATTTGTTATTTTTTGTAACAGTGCTCTATGTCCGAATTGCAAACATTACTTATTCCACAGGTTCTGATTTCAGTGAATCGAAATTTATTCTCGAGGAAAGTGGATACATGCTCCAGTTCCTGAGTTCCTGCATCAATCCATTTATTTATGCAGGGACGCAGAGGAAATTCAGAGAGGAGATAAAGAATGGGGTGAAATATCAACTGAGTCTAATTGGTAAATTGTTTACAAGTGGAAATAGAAAAATCTAGCCTCAGCTATTGGTTGTATGTCAACGTGAAATTTATCATAAATTTTTAAAAATCACTTCTTGTCCACACAGTCGCCTTGTAAAGACACACTCGCTTTTAGATTTTTTTAACGCGTGAATTTAAGAATGTATGAGGCGTTGCTTCCTATACAATTCCATTTTTAAACTGCCACTTTCAAGTTCCCTGGTCCGTACTGACGAAGGTCTGGTCGGTCCCATCAGCCTAGTGGAAACCAGCAGAGAACTAGAATTAGCGCCTGATGCGTCATAGTAGCAGAACACTTTCTTCATGTGACGTTGGCATAGCTGGTAAGGTTAGCACTTATTGCCTACCCTTCATTTAACTTCTCAAGCCAGAGTCCAGCATGCACTCTTGACCTGAATGAAGCCGCATGGGTGAACCATAAACTTTTCAATTCAAGTCACGTTCCTACCTCAGCCCCTACGAATTACCATGAATCGAGATGTGCCTAATCAGCCGGGGCCTCGGCAATTTGGGCCGTTTTTGGGCATACAACTGGAAGATTCCTCAACTGTCACTGCCTCTGCCAGATGCTAATTTGAGCCTCTGTTTTGCTCACAACAATGAATCTCCGATAATATTCGCTTGTGTCCATACTCCAGCGTGAGTGTGGCCGTGCTGGTGGGAGGTGCCACAGATTTGCTTGTTTGGAAATCTCTGAAACTCCTTTCACTTCCTCTGAAGTTTACGGAAGTTCCACGAGCATTGGATTTAACTGCTGCTCCTGTGCATGACTTACATGAGAGGGAATCGCGATGAACGGGAAACACATGTTTCTGACTGTTCAACATTCACAACTCACCACCTGACCACTGTTGTCCACATGAACAGTATGATTTATGCTCTCTAGTATATTTGCGCCATCCATTGATTCACCACATTCTCAGCTATCAAGAACAATCTCATCGTAGATAATTGGCTGTCCTGATTGCATGTCTCCCAGGTCGGAGCCCACAGGCATTTGTTGTCCCTATGCTGTGAGTACCCTTCCCCTGAAAGCACTTTAATTTATATTGTTTCATGTTCGTCCAAAAAGGCCATGAGCACTGTGATGAAGGGATTCGGTCCAAAATACTGCAAGCAGTGTTGTTACTGGATGTGCCCATTGTTTACTAGATATGCAACGAGCGTCGCCGTTTAACTAGTGCCTTGCAAAGAGAAGCTAACACGTCTCTAACAGCCTGCAAAGCGACCCATTCACTGTTGCCAACTTAATGTTGTGCGCTACAGTTCCCTTGTCAGTATGCCCGTGTTAATTTATCATCTTTCAGAATTTCAGCCAGGTAGTTTAGATCACAACACCGCTGTTGTCAAACTCACCTATCCCAGTGCATGCCGGCTTCGTTTGGTGAGATCATTTCTTGATGAGACTCCAAGGTAATAAGGTGCCACTTTAAGACCTCACAAGCTTTCAGACATCAGTCAACCTTCGCGCAATAATTCTTTCAATCTTCTGCCATCTCTCTGTCCTTCCAGGTTCCCGATGGTTTCCTGCTGTTGACAGGAATGCTGGCTGCCCTTGAATTGTTACGTCATACATACTTCACTTGCGTTTCTTCCCACCCAAGAAGGTAAATAGGGGTTTACAGCATGGAAACAGGCCCTGCGGCCCAACTTGTCAATGCCGCCCTTTTTTTAAAAACCCAATTGCACGCATTTGGCCCATATCCCTCTATACCCATCGTACCCATGTAATTATCTAAATGCTTTTTAAAAGATAAAATTCGACCCGCCCCTACTACTACTACCTCTGGCAGCTTGCACCAGACACACTCACCACCCTCTGTGTGAAAACATTGCCCCTCTGGACACTTTTGTATCTCTCCCCTCTCACCTTAAACCTATGCCCTCTAGTTTTAGAGTCCTCGACCTTGAGGAAAAGATATTGTCCATCTCGCTGATCTATGCCCCTCATTATTTTATAGACCTCTAGAAGATCACCCCTCAGCCTCCTACGCTCCAGAGAAAGAAGTCCGAGTCTATCCAGCTTCTCCTTATAACTCAATCCATCAAGTCCCGGTAGCATCCTAGTAAATCTTTTCTGCACTCTTTCTCGTTTAATAATATCCTTTCTCTCATAGGGTGACCACAATTGCACACAGTATTCCAAGTGTGGCCTTATCAATGTCTTGTACAACTTCAACAAGACATTCCAACTCCTGTATTCAATGTTCTGACCGATGAAACCAAGCATGCCGAATGCCTTCTTCACCATTCTGTCCACCTGTGACTCCACTTTCAAGGAGCTATGAACATGTACCCCTGGATCTCTTTGTTCTGTAACTCTCCCCAACGCCCCACCATTAACTGAGTAAGTCCTGCTCTGGTTCAATCTACCAAAATGCATCACCTCGCATTTGTCTAAATTAAACTCCATCTGCCATTCGTCAGCCCACTGGCCAATTGATCAAGATCCATTTGCAATTGGAGATAATTTCTTCACTGTCCACTATGCCACCAATCTTAGTGTCTTCTGCAAACCTATTAACCATGCCTCCTATATTCTCATCCAAATCATTAATATAAATGTGCGGGATCCAGCACTTGCAAGCCTTTAACTAAACGCAGTGTGCTCAGGGAAGTGAATTGTACTTCCTCACGCCCAACCATTTATTCTGTATTCTCTTGCCTTGTTAGTTCACCCCATTGCATCACCTCGCACATTACAGGGCTAAATTCTATTTGCCACTGTTCTGCCCATCTAACCAGCCCATCGATTTCACTCAGTACTCTAAGATTTTCCTCCTCCACATTTGTCAGTCTTTGCAACAGATAACATCGCAAAGCGACTGCGAAACCGCCACAAGCCTGAAAGCCAAGAGTGACTCGTGGACAGTCCCTCCAATGTCGAAAACTCGTTCTTCCTGACCAAAATCTTCAAGGGAACCCTATTTATAGGACAAGGTCTTCTATTTCGGCAACAGATGACAATAAATATTTCCCAGCTGCGAGTGTTTCAGCATATTTTGCGACCCAGGTTTCCACAGAATCCACATAATCCCTGCAATGCTGGAGGAGGCCATCTGGTCCATCGTGACTGCATTGATTCCCTGACAGAACGTGCTTCCCTGGCCCACCCCTCCCCCACCACCGGCACTCCCCCGCCTCCCTTTCCCCCTTCCACCGCCCCCCCCCCCCCCCCCCCCCGCCCGCGCCACCCCCGACCTCCACACCACCTTGTCCTCTAACTCCATGCATTTAATGTGGCAATCCGCCTAACTCACACATTTTTGGATCGTGTGCTTTCATGGTGGAGGACAGTCTGGTACTTGGGCATAACTTGATACAAGGGGAAATATCTGCCATCTCTGGCTGACTTATTATACATACATGGATTAACGTCAATCTTACCCTTCGCACAAAAGTGAAACTTCGAAGGCCTCTGCTCCAAGCACGTTATTAAAAGGCTGTGAAACATGGGGGGCTGACAGTTATCATTGAAACATACTCAAATTTTTCTACCTTCGCTGTGTTTGTCACATCACGGTATATCATGTCAGGGCTGCCCTCTCAAAGGCAAAGTCCCAAAGTCTGTTACACTCATTGAACTGACGTGTTTTCGATAGCTTGGTACGACAACAGAGTGGGAGGATGAAACCAGACAAGTTGAAAATTCAAAGCTTCTGCTTCAAGCCGATGTTGAAGCTGAACATGAAGCCACCAAACACCCTTTTTGCACATCGATGTCATTAGTTGACGCCAGAGTAATAGTCCAGCTCCACCCGTGGGGTGGCTGGCAGCTTGTTTCAGACAATCATCACTGATTACAGTGGAAGCACAGTAGAAACCAACACAAGAAATAACAGCTCACAGCATCACTGTGAGCTTTAATTTGGGACATTTGAGGCAGAATCTACCTCGCAACGATTGGTATCCTCAGCCATCAGAAAGCTGCGTCATAAGGAGGCATATCATTTGAAGTGGATTGACTGCTGCATGACATTTAAAATAGATCTCTGTGAAATTGGCTTGTAAACAGTTTGATGTGTTTCACACACACAGGTACAGATAGGCACAGCCAAACAAAGGCACACCCACCGGCACACACACAGACAGATACACACGCACCGACAGAGACAGACAGATACACACAGATGCAGATGTGCAATGAAAGATATAAACAGATGCACAAATGCACACGTGCGCAAACACGTGCATGTACACGAACAGATACAGACATAAACTAACACACAAGCCGATGTACATAAACACAGAATCACACACAAGCGCGCGCGCGCACGCGCACACACACACACACACACACACACGGGTACACACACACACGTGCATGCCCACGAGCAGCAAAATATATTAGCAGACACAGGCACAGAGACACAGATGCAAACACACACACCAACACGGAGAATTGCATATTGCTCTAAATGAGGGCAAAACTGCATTTGATTAAATATTACCTCCTTGACCATTGTATAGGTTTCGTAGCACTGAATACATGGAGGCAATACCCACACTACCTTTCAAGTAATGTCAGGAACCTATTACCTCTGGTCTATGAGGTGTAAATTAAAACTCATATGGTTCGCATTACTCTCTTTAACAAGATGAGCAGTGTCACCTTAGCCGATATTGAACCACGATGCTCAATTTCTGTCCTTACTGTGCGCGAATCAGCGTCGTTTATCTGTAATTAGTTCATCCAGAAATTTTAGCAGCTGTTGCAGAAACGATGCAGTAGTACCTCAGTGGGGCTGATTTGTGATCCATTTATATCACAGAGAGCAACAGACATTGGCGTTTTCACAGTCGCTGCAACTACCGCGTTTGGTCAGCAGGCGGAAGTGAAATCTGAATGGTTTACATCATAAGAAACGGCCCTTTCCTCATTCAATACTGCACTAGACTTTGCCTCTGTTCTTATTAACACGGGGCCGTCTATGTTTATATTAGACTAGACCATGAGTTAGTTTGTACTACACAGCAGCCTGCTGAAATTCATACTCTCACAATCGACAGCACTTTTGAAATTAAACCTTCATTACGTTCCCAAATCCAAATAGAGGTTTACAGCATGGAAACAGGCCCTTCGGCCTAACTTGTCCATGCCGCCCATTTTTTTTAAACCCCTAAACTAATCCCAGATTTAATCACAAATGTTCAGATCTAAATTCTGGAAATGGTGATATCCGCTTTGAATGATGGAGGATAATGCAACAAAAAAAGGATGGGCGGGCTTTACAAAATTCCCGAATGTAATTGATAGGGGAAGCCCAGCACATCAGTGCAAACGACAAGAATGAAAGATCTGCAATCATCTTTAGCCAGAAGGCGGATGATCAATCATGACCTCTCCCTGAAGTCCCGAGCACCATAGATCCCTTATGTCAAGACATGGTTGAAGGCAGTGGCTACGTCAAAGACTATGGGCTATGTCAACATTGAGTAATTGCACAGAAGTCTTGTGCTCCAGAATTAGCTTTGTCCCCGAACCATTAAAGTGGCAAGTCGAGCATTCATTGAAAAATTTCAATTAAAAATGCAAGAATTTACTGCCCATACGCATCAAAACAGGACAAATCGACGTTTTCTGATACCAGATCCGTCAGTCAGCTCTCAATCATCAGGAACATAATAGACTGCGCCATTCACATGACTATCCAGCTCGTATTCTGAAATCATCTGTTTAATGATGCCCAGTTTTGGTTCCAAAATGTTCACTCTGCTGCAGAGCTCAATATAGGTTTGTCAAAATGTAGAGGAAAAAACAATCTTAAATCAAGGTTAGAGTTCAGAGTCACTGTCCTTGACACAAATGTAGTATTTGACCAAGTGTAACATCAAAAAACCTGACATAACAAAAGTAAATGAGAATGGGGGAATCTCTCTATTCTTTCTCATTTAAACTAGCACAAAGACAAATGGTGATGGTCGTTGAAGTTCGCTGCAGCTTTATCACCTCTGTTCCCGGTGTAACTGAATGGCCTGTACAGACTTAACTTTCAATATGCTGAAAGAACTTCAATCAAGTGAACTTGATTCTTGGTTAAAGTTTTTTTCACTCTGCTGGGATTTCTTGAGGCCAAGCTAGCCTGGAGCTTATCAAAAGACACAAGGTGTCAGATGTAACAACTTTTCCTTAGTAGGGAGGAGTTATTTGCAGATTTTTGGAATCGATGTTACTTATATGGACAACGGAATGTCAACAACATGCACTAAAAAGCCGAGATATGATGGGGTCTGAAGTGCCCAAGACTACCGTCCTGACTCGATTTGTTTGACTTATCGAACCATGCAATTGGGTTTTCTGATCAGTTCGTTGGCTGGTTACTAAGGAACTTTTGGAGTTTGACGATGCGAACACGAAGAGCTTGTTCAGAACGTAGTGTGAAGAACCAAGGGACCAAGCTCACTAGGAAATAGAACATCGGGGAGAAGAGAGCAAAGAGCTGATTCCATATGACAAAACCTTGGTCAGGTTTTAATTGCCGGTAGAAGTCAACCTTAAATTGAGTAAAGTAACAGATAGTGAGTATTTGGTTGATGCATTGCACGTATTTACTGTTGTTTAAGTAGCTACAGAAATAAAATGAATTGTGTTTAAGTATTTAAAGTCGAACATATGTCTTTATTCGCTACAGAAGTTAAAACACATAGGTTTGTACAACACAGGACATCACTGCAGGAGTGGCTAGAGAAAGTTTTTTAAAGTTTATTCATCAGTGTCACAATTAGGCTTGCATTAGCACTGCAATGAAGTTACTGTGAAAATCCTTTGGTGACCACACTCGGGCGCCTGTTCGGGTGCACTGACGGAGAATTTAGCATGGCCAATGCACCAAACCAACACGCTTTTCGGACCGTGGGAGGAAACCGGAGCACTTGGAGGAAACCTACGCAGACACGTGGAGAATGTGTGGACTCCAAACAGACAATGACCAAAGCCTAGAATTGAACACGGGTCCCTGGCGCTGTGAGGCAGCAGGACTAACCACTGTGCCACCGCTGTGTCACCTCCTTCATCACTGACCTTCCCTCCACATAATGTAAGAAGTGGAGATGTTCGCTAATAATTTCACAATGTGCAGCACTGTTTGCGACTCATCAGACAGTGATGCAGTCGGGATCCTTACACAAGAAAACATCCATGCTTGGTCTGTCCATCGCATTGAGTAAGGTTTATTTTGACAAACACAAAGAAATGCAAACACGCACACGCACACAAACAAACACAAACTCTCCAAGAGACACAGGAAGCCAAACACAAACTGAGAAGGAAAGCGAAGTAAACACTCTCATCCAGATTAAGACGCACTCACAAATATTAATACATGCATGCACACACATAAACATAAACATAAACACAAGACTGTAATGACACACAATAAACAATTATTCTCATGCACCAATGCACGAATACAGACACACTCGCACACACACTGACATAAACACACACACACCGACATATATACACACAAAAACAAACCCAAACACAGACACAAGTATAACCACAATCACACTCACACACCTAGACACACAGCCACAAACATACACATACACACGCAAACATACACACATAAATAAACGCCTTTGCTGATAGAAGCAAACACATTCAAACACACAAATAAACCCAAGAATACTCAGAAGTTTTGAAACTCCCTCAGAACCGTGCACACTCAGAAACGCTCAAACAATACTCTCTCACGCAATATATACACAGGCACAATCTTTCTATCTCTCACACACACAACAATAGATACAATACAGGCATACAGTCACGATCTCTCACACACACACGGATATCGGCAGAGACAATACCAACACACGTGCATGCACACACAATCTCTCACACGCACACCAGGAGAGAAAACATAGACACACGTACACAATATCTCTCTCACACGCGTCGATATGAACAATACAGACACGCACAAACAGAATCGCTTCCTCACACATACACACACATCAACAGGAACAATATAGAAACGCACAAAATCTCTCTCGCTCACACACACATCGATGGAGAGAAAATAGACATAGTCTTTTTCTCTCACACATCGAGAGAGAAACTATAGACACACCCAGGCGTGACATTAGAGTGTTTCCAATCCACCGGGACCTTACCAAAATCGAATGAATTTTGAAATATCACAACCAATACATCCACTATCTCTGCTGCCAACTTTTTAAATTCCCTAGGGTACAGGCCATCAGTTCCCGGAGAATTATCTGCCTTTAATCCCATTAGTTTATTCAATACCTTCTCCCTCGTGATTGTTATTGCACCACATTCCTTTGAATTAACTACCGTTTTCGCAAACTTTTCACTATTCTCTGCCATGAAGACAGGCAAGATATTGGTTTACTATCCACCATCTTTGCGTTCCCCATTCATAACTCACCAGTAATATCCTCTATATGGCCCACATCTGCTTTAGCTATTCCCGTCCTCTTTAAATACTGATAGAAGCTTTTGGTAGCTGTGTTTATGTTTTCTGCTAGTTTCCTTTCGTAGTTCATATTAACTCTTTTGATTTGATTTTTAGTAGCCCTTTGCTGAACCTGAAAGCTCTCCCAATCCCCCAGTTTAGCACTAGCGTTTGCTGTTTGGTCTGTCCTAGTTTTTGTCTTTATGTCCTCTTCGACCTCCTTGATTAGCCATGGAACGTTTTTCTTCTTTTTATAATTCCTCATCCTCTCAGGAATATACTTTAATGAGAGGTATTCAATATGTCGCTGAACAACCGCCGTTTTTCCTCTACAGTCCTGCTTTTACTGCAGCCATGATGTCATACTTAACCAATAAAGCAGTTACATCTCGTGTTCTATATCTCAAACATACGTGTGTTTGAGAAATAGTTTGTGTGTGTGTATATATGTTGTCTCTGTCAATATGTGTGTGTGAGAGAGATTGTGTGTGTGTTTATATTGTCTCTATCAACGTATGTGTGAGAGAGATTGTGTTTCGATGTCCATGTTGTCCCTATCGAAACTAGCTTGACCTCTTTGGTGTGGAAGTTGCAGGAATCAATCATTAAGGAGGAGGTGAATGAACATTTGGAAAGACAAAGCTCAATCCACCATTGTCAGCCTGGTTTTGGAAAGGTGCGGCTGTGTGTATGTACGTCTGTGTTTGCTTGTGATTTCATTTGAATATCCCCTGAAACATTATTTTTTTCACTGCCCTGGTATCGTGCGTTTTTGCTGAGTTGGAGGTGGGATCTTTAGCTCCAGCCTCGCTTCATACATCTCTGGAGCCTATCTTAAGGGCAGGTGGACTGCACTCTGAGGTGGCATGTAGGAATGAGCATGGCCCGGTAACATAGTAGCTTCTGCACTTCTGCCTCATAGCGCCAGGGTCCCGGTTCAATTTTGTCACTGTCTGTGTGGAGTTTGCACGTTCTCCCCGTGTCTGTGTGGGTTTCCTCTGGGAGCTCCGGTTTTCACCCGAACTCCAAAGATGTGCGGATTAGGTGGATTGGCCAAGTTGCCCCTCAGTATCCCAGGATGCGTAGGTTCGGGGGGTCAGCGAGGTAAATATGTGGGACGACAGGGATAGGGTCTGGGTATGATGGACTGTGGGACAATCAGTGAAGACTCAACAGGCCGATTGGCCTGCTTCTGCACTGTCCGCATTCTACGATTCTAAGTCATGCTTGACAAACGTTCTTGAGTCCTTTGAGGACATAAGCAGCAAGATTGATAATGGAGAATCAGTTGATGTGATATATCATAGAGTCATACAAGTTTCCAGCATGGAAACAGACACTTCGGCCCAAATTATCCATGTCGCCCAGTTGTTACCATTATGGGAGTCCTTGTGTTTAGCCATATCCCTCTATACCAGTTTTCACCTGAAACTGTCTAAATTACTTTTAAAAAACAAAAGAAATGTCCGCATCTATTACTACCACTGGCAGCTCGTTCCAGACACTCAAGATTCTTTGTGTGAAAATATTACCCCTCTGGACCCTTTTGTATCGCTCCCCTCTCACCTTAAACTTGTGCCCTCTAGACACGCCTACCTTTGGAAAAAGATGTTGACCATCTCCGTCATCTATGCCCCTCATGATGTTTGAGATCTCTATAAGATCATCCCTAAACCTCTGATGCTCCAGGGAAAAAATCGGCCCAGTCAATCCAGCCACTCCTTGTAACTGAAAATATCAAATCCCTGTATCATCCCAGTCAATCATTCCTGCATTCTTTCTCGTTTAATAATATAGTTTCTATAATAGGTTGACCAGAACTGTATACAGTATTCCAAGTGTGGCCTTACCAACGTCTTGTACAAATACAACAAGACGTCGCAACTCCTTTATTTAATGTTCTGACCAATGAAAACAAGCATGATGAAAACCTTCTTCACCATCCTGTCCACCTGTGACTCACCTTTGAAGGAGTTATGAATCTGTCCCCTTTGATCTCTTTGTTCTATAACTCTCCCCAACACCCAACCGTGAACTGAATACGTCCTGCCCTGTTTCGATCTACCAAAATGCATCACCACTCATTTACCTGAATTAATCTACATCTGCCATTCATCATCCCACTGGCCCAATTGATCAAGATCCCGTTGCTATCCTAGATAAATTTCTTTACTGTCCACTATGCCACCAATCTTGGCGCCATGTGCAAACTTACTGACAATGCCTCCTAAATTTTCATCAAAATCATTAATATAAATGATAAATAATAGTGGACTCAGCACCGATTCCTGAGGCATACAGCTGGTCACAGGCCTCCACTTTGAATAACAGCCCTGCACGACCACACACTGTCTTCTGTCATCAAACCTACTCTGTAGCTAATTGGCTACCACACCCTGGATCCCGTGAGATTTAACCTTATGCAACAATCTCCCATGCGATACATTGTCAAAGGCCTTGCTAAAGCTTTGTTAGACTTCCAAAAGCGTTTGTCAAGGTGCAGCATAAACGACTGCTCCACAAGGTGAAATCACAGTGGATTGGGTGCAGAGTACCAGTTGGCTTAAATGTTGACTGACTGACAGAAAGCAGAGTGTCGGGATAAAAGACTCCTTCTCTAGCTGGCGAAATGTAACTAGCGGGATGCTGCAGCGGTCAGTCCTCGGACCTCGATTGCTTCCAATCTTTATAAGCTATCTTCAAGCAGGGACAGACTGTAGAATAGCAATAAAATAGCTGGGAAAGTGGGCGGTCAAGGGGATGCAAAGACCGATATAGATAGGCTAGAAGAATTGACCAAAATTTGGCAGATGGATTTTAATGCGGCGAACTGTGAGGTTACCCAATTTGGCAGAAAAAAAGTAGAAAGGCAAACATTGTTTCAATAAAAAGCACATTCAAAATGCATGAGGACAGTGGGATCTGGGTGTCTTTGATTTATTTGATTTTATTTGATTTGTTATTGTCACATGTATCGGTATAGAGTGAAACGTATTGTATCTTACGCGCTATACAGACAAAGTTTACTGTACACATGGAAGGAAAGAAGAGAACATCGTTGTAGTTTCTTGCGGTCTTGGGCAGAGCAGGAGCCATACCAAGCTGTGATACAACCAGAAAGAATGCTTTCTATGGTGCATCTGTAAACGTTGGTGAGAGTCGGAGCGGACAATCCAAATTTCCTTATCCTCCGGAGAAAGAAGAGGCGTTTGTGGGCTCTCTTATCAAGTTGGTCGGAATGGAGGGAGTTTGTTGGTGATCTGGACACATAGAAACCTGAAGCTCTCGACGATTTTCACTTCGTTGGCATTGATTAAGACATGGGTATGTCCTTCACTACGCTTCCTGAAGTCGATGACTATCTCCTCCATTTTGTTGACAATGAGGGAGAGACTATTGTCGCACGAGTTCACCAGATTCTCTACCTTTTTCCTGTACCCAGTCTCATCATTGAGTCATAGAGGTTTACAGCATGGAAACAAGGCCTTCGGGCCAACTTGTCAATGCCGCCCTTTTTTTTAACAACTAAGACAGTCCCAATTGCCCACGTTTGGCCCATATCCCTCGATACCCATCTTACCGATGTAACTGTCAAAATGCTTTTTGAACTACAAAATTGCACCCGCCACTACTACTACCTCTGGCAGCTTGCTCCAGACACTAACCATTCTCTTTGTGAAGAAATGCCCCTCTTAACCGTTTTGAATCTCTCCCCCTCACCTTTAACCTCTGCCCCTAGTTTTAGACTCCGCTGCCATTGGGAAATTGGGTTGACTATCCAGCTGATCCAGCCCCTCATTATGATATAGAGCTGGAGAAGATCACCCCAAAGTCTCCCACGCTCCAGGGAAAAAAGTCCCAGTCTATCCAGCTTCTCCTTATAACTCAAACGGTCAAGTCCCGGTAACATCTTAGTAAATCTTTTCTGCACTCTTTCTAGTTTACTAATATCCTTTCTATAATAGGGTGTCCAGAACTGTAGACAGCATTCTAAGTGTGACCTTACCAATGTATTGCACAACTTCAACAAGACGTCCCAACTCTTGTATTCAATGTTCTGGTCAATGAAGCTAAACATGTCGAATGCCTTCTTCACCACTCTGTCCACCTGTGACTCCACTTTCAAGAAGTTATGAACCTGTACCCTTTTGATATCTTTGTTCTATAACTCTCCCCAACACTCTACTTTAACTGAGTAAGTCTTGCCCTGGTTTGATCAACCACAATGCCCAACTTGATTTTGAAGTTTGCTGGTGACCCACTACGGTGGTGTCATCAGCAAACTTGAAAATCGAGTTTGAGGGGAATTTGGCCACACAGTAATCGATGTATATGGTGTGCACTAAAGGGCTGAGAGCACAGCCTTGTGGGGCACCGGTGTTGAGGATGACTGTGGAGGAGATGTTTTTTGCCGATACGATGAGTTTTGTAGGAATAACGGTTTTGAAGGCTGAGCTATAGTCCATAAATAGGAATCGGACATAGGTGTCTTTGTTGTCTAGGTATTCCTGGGTTGAGTGTAGGGTCAAGTAAATGGCGTCTGTTTTGGACCGCTTGCAGCCCTAGTCGGATTACAGTAGGTCCATGCAATTCGGGAGGCCGGAATTGATTCGTGTCATGACTATTCTTTCAAAGCACTTCATAATAATTATGTCACAGCCACCGGATGATAGTCATTAGAACACTCTGCTTGGCTTTTCTTTGGTACCGGGATGATGGTCGTCTTCGTTAAGCACGTAGGGACCTCAGAATGGTGCAGAGAGGTTGAAGATGTCTGCGAATGCTCCCGCCAGCGGTTCACCACAGGATATGCGCGCTGGACCGGTAACCCATCCGACCAATTCACTTTCCGTGGGTTGACCTTCGAGAAGGCTGCTCTGATGTCTGCGATGTTGACCTCGGATATACGTTCGTCCGAGGATTCCAGGGTGGAGGGCGTGCTCCCGTTGACCTTTTACTCGAAACGGGCACAGAATACGTTGAGCTAATCGGGAAGAGGTGCATTGGTGCCGGCGATTTTACTTGCCTTCATCATGTAGGCTGTTATGTCTTGCAGACCTTGCCATATTCGGTGGGAGTCAGTGTGTCTAGCCTGGGACTCTCTCTTAATCTGGTACTGTTTTGGGCATCTCTGATGGATCTCCATCAATCATATCTGGCTTTATTGCATAGGTCAGGGTCGCCTGACTTGAGTGCCTCAGAACTGGACTTCAGCAAGCAGTGGATATCCCTGTTCATCCATGGTTTCCATTTGGGAAACACACGGATTTGCTTCTTTTGCACACCATTTTTTTTTCATATTTGTTAATCGCAGAAAGTTGGTACGCAGACAAAACATGAAATACAGAAGGCAAATGGAATGTTTGCATTTATTGCAAAACGACTGGTGTATAAAAGTAGAGAAGTATTCTTGCAATTGAATAGGCTGTTGGTGAGACCACCTCTGGAGTATCGTGTCCAGTTTTAGGCTCCTTATTTGGAAAACGATGTGGTGGCATTGGGGAAGTTCAGAGGAGGTTCACCAAATTGATTCTGGGGATGAAAGGGGTGACGGATAAGGAGAGATTAAATAGTTTGAACTTTTACTCACTGGAGTTCAAAAGGATGTGAGGGGATCTGATCGAGGTATATAAACTGCTGAAAGGGCTGGACAAACTGAGATGAGGAGGAACTACTTCTTGCAGAGGGTTGTGGATTTGTGGAACTCGCTTCCCCATAGCGCAGCGGTGTCTGAATCATTAACTGGTTGCAAGAAGGAGATAGATATATTTCTAACAAAACCGTGTTTAAGTGATACGGGAACAGGAATGGAGGTGGACTTGAGTCCAGGAAGAAATCAGCCATGATCTGATTGAATAGTGGAGCAGGCTCAAAGGGCGGAATTTGCCTACTGCTGCTCCTAATTCACATGTTAATATTTTCCTATGTTCCTAAGAAGGTCGTAGGTTACAGGAAGAGATAGAATCATAGAATCATAGAAACCCTACAGTGCAGAAGGAGGCCATTTGGCCCATCGAGTCTGCACCGACCACAATCCCACCCAGGCCCTACCCCACATATTTTACCCACTAATTCCTCTAACCTACGCATCCCAGGACTCTAAGGGGCAATTTTTTTAACCTGGCCAATCAACCTAACCCGCACATCTTTGGACTGTGGGAGGAAACCGGAGCACCCGGAGGAAACCCACGCAGACACGAGGAGAATGTGCAAACTCCACACAGACAGTGACCCGAGCCGGGAATCGAACCCGGGACCCTGGAGCTGTGAAGCAGCAGTGCTAACCACTGTGCTACCGTGCCGCCATGAATGGGTTTGTCAGATGGACAGAACAGTGAAAGATTGTATTTAAATCTGATAATTGAGAGGTGATGCACTTTGGAATGAAACAAAAGACAAGGGAGTATTTAATGAATGGCAGGACATTGGGCAGCTCAGAGGAACAAATTGAGCTTGGGTACTTATTCGCAGATCACTGAAGTCAGCAAAGCAGGTGAATAGGAGAGTTAAGAATGCACATGGGGTATTTTTTGTCAGTCGTGGCACAGAGTATAAGAGGAAGGGGATATTCTTGGAGTTGTACAGAGCGTCGGTTAGTCAACAGCTGGAGTACTGTGTGCAGTTCTGGCCACCGCGCTAGAGGAAGGATATGATTGCAATAGAAGGGGTTCAGAGGAGATTTACAA
Source organism: Mustelus asterias (assembly GCF_964213995.1). Taxonomy (NCBI): domain Eukaryota; kingdom Metazoa; phylum Chordata; class Chondrichthyes; order Carcharhiniformes; family Triakidae; genus Mustelus; species Mustelus asterias. Next base: position 17,144,462 of record NC_135834.1, on the reverse strand, counting down.
GGATGTTGCCTGGGATGCAGCGTTTGAACTATAAGGAGAGACTGGATAGGCTTGGACTGCCTTCTCCAGAGCAGAGAACCCTGAGGGGGGACATGATTGAGGTTTGTAAGTTATGAAGTGCATGGACAGGGTGAGTAGGAAGCACCTGTTCCCCTTCGTAAAGGGTCGATCACGAGGGGTGATAGGTTTAGGATAAAGGGCAGCAGATTGAAAACAGGGTTTGAATGGTCATGGTGAACGTCCAATAAATTAAAGTGGAGGCTGAGACGAGATCAATCATGGTCGTGTTGAATCAGGAAGCAGGGTTGAGGGGCTGAATGCCCGAATCTGCTCCGAGTTCTGATGATTCTTAACATTAGGATTTAGTTCCAAATTGTGCTTCTTATAGAATTCAAACTCCACCACCTGCTGTGGTGTCATTCGAACTTGTATCTCCTGAGAAATATCCTCGGTCTCTGTGTTACTGGATTGGAGGTACAAGATAGAAATGAAAGACAGAAACTTCTAATGAAAAAAGGTGCAGTGCGATTGTCTCTGGACTAACCTACGTTCTGTACAACTCCAACTATATGCACTGACCCAGGGCAATGCTCTGGGTACGCCGGTTGGAACCCCACCATGGAAAATGTGGTTCACACTTAAAAGTCCTCTGGAGTGGTTTAGCAGGGCAAGTAGGGATGGGCCACAAATGCTGTCCTCGCCAAAAATGCCTAAATCCCATGAATGAAAAAAATAAATGATAGCGATAATTCCACAATTTCTGGACACCACAGGGTGGGTCGGACAGATCCCCCGACCTCCTCACACTTTACAGAGCTTCGGCCTCCTCTTCAGCCCCTGCTCATTTTGGTGGTTATGTCACAGGCGAAGACGCACTGTGAAGATTGTCCCGATACCTCTCACAATGCTAGGTCAGCAAGTCCCCTTTCCACAGCCCCCCACCCCCCTCCCCGAATTTATGCAGCAGCAACCTACAGAAACCAATCCATAACACCTCTATCAGCTTTCCAATCACACGAGTCAGTCAAAATCACCTGAGCTGCAAGTTCGATTCCTGGACCATATTTCATAACACTGGAAGCTGCTCGTGCTGCTGAACACAGGTTGAGCGAAGAATGATAAATAGGGGGTTAATTGGACAAACACAGTCCAAGTTTCACACACATGTGTCGGAGTTGCTGACACCCCCTGACCAATATGGAGCTCCACATGGGAGACACTAGGAACAGAACCTGCAGTGCTTCCTGTTTTCCGAACTCTGTCACATTGACACCAGTGATTCTGCAGAGCACTAAATAGAATCCTAAGATAAGGAGGGACAGAAATTCACTCGAATCATGGAATCGGACAAATATTCAAACGGTACAGGTTCGAGAGATCTGGGAAAAATAAATGTGACACATTGGAGGTGAAATTGAAACAGACGAATGAGAATATTAAAAGTTTGTGTTGTAATTCAGGTCAGAAACGCCAAAGTGTTTTATGAAGTTTGGCTCGATCATAAGTTTTGCAATTTGAATTTGGCTAGAGTCGGCACTTTAATGACATCAATCAGGCCATTGGGGTTGGTGTATTGGAGTATGAACTTCCTGATTAAGGATCCTATTGATGGGCCAATCAGAGAGTCATTGTCTTGTACTTAATCGGGACTGTCAGTTCCTCTGAAACACCCGAAAATAGACTGCTAACTACTAGTACTCTGTGTACTGATGGTAGAGTTTGTAAATAAAGGGGTTTTGGTGAATTGACTTGTGCCTCGGAAGACCTATTACAACCATGAGATGTTTCACTTCAGGTATGATTCAAGTGACCCACCAGGGAGTCTTTATTAAACAAAGTTCATTTAAGAGTCCAGTTATCATGTATGGAAAGCAAATGAGCAACAACTTGTACCAAGTAAAACAAGAAAAAGGACAACCATGATATTGTATAAGCCTTATCAGGTGTATACAATGTTCCAACCAAACAAACTTCATTCATCAAGACCCGTGTCACGGGTTTAGCACAGAAAACAAATCGAATGCTTACGTTATTCTGGAACCTAGTCCATTGGTTGGATACTGCAGTTCACTTGATATACACACAGAGAAGCTTGGAGTCAGAAAATTCTCCCAAAAACCCCAGAGAGAGAGAGAGAGGAAGAGAGAGAGAGAGAGTGGGAGAGAGAGAGAGAGACTGACACTGACCAGCCAATCACCAACAGCAACGTTTTCACTCCAGGAAGGCTAGAAGGCTTGATTCCAGTTGTCAGCCCAATTTCCAATAGCAGGCAGAGAGGGAGAAACACTGCTTTCAATTTGACAACACAACCACACAACCAGGACAGCTTGTGACTATAAAACCAAAGCAGAAAATGAACTCTTAGGTTTTTCTTCGCTCGAGCAATGCATTTTCAGACAGGATCCTGTAAAGCACCTGAGGCCCAGAGTAAAAATGAACAAAACCCCATTTAAACAATTGAAGCAACAATAAAAGTATTTCCAAACAGACAGCCCAGCAACAATTAAACCAAAAGCCTGCTTGCAACTGCAGACAACATGGTTGGGGGAAAAAATCATTTATAAAGGTGCACTAACGTCACATCAGATGCTCCTGGTTGATAGAAACATCTTCTTAATGTTACATTCAGTGTCTGCTCGCATTCGCAGCACGAGCTTGATACAGCCCGGAAACAACATCTACCCAGCATGGGAGTATTACAGGATACACTGCAACTTATCAGCAGTTTGGCTGCAACGTTTATGGATCTAGATTGCCATCGCATGGGTACACATTGGATGCACCAGTGAAGATTGCTGTCAGGGAGAGTTACTGTGTGGGACTGGGGATTCGGAAATTTCTGGGGTGTGTGCTTTCAGGCTCTGTGCAAACGTGAATATGATGTGGAGATGCCGGCGTTGGACTGGGGTAAACACAGTAAGAAGTCTCACAACACCAGGTTAAAGTCTAACAGGTTTATTTGGTAGCACAAGCCACTAGCTTTCGGAGCGCTGCCCCTTCATCAGGTGAGTGGGAGTTCTGTTCACAAACAGGGCATATAAAGACACCACGACACCACATAACCCTGCCACAGCAACCTCTGCAAGACGTGCCGGATCATTGACACGGATGCCATCATCTCACGTGAGAACACCATCCACCAGGTACACGGTGCATACACTTGCATCTCGGCCAACGTTGTCTACCTGATACGCTGCAGGAAAGGATGTCCCGAGGCATGGTACATTGGGGAGGCCATGCAGACGCTACGACAACGGATGAATGAACACCGCTCGACAATCACCAGGCAAGAGTGTTCTCTTCCTGTTGGGGAACACTTCAGCGGTCACGGGCATTCGGCCTCTGAACTTCAGGTAAGCGTTCTCCAAGGCGGCCTTCACGACACACGACAGCGCACAGTCGCTGAGCAGAGACTGATAGCCAACTTCCGCACACATGAGGACGGCCTCAACCGGGATCTTTGGTTCATGTCACACTTTCTGTAACCCCCACGACTTGCCTGAGCATGCAAAATCTCACTAACTGTCCTGTCTGGAGACAATGCACCTCTCTTTAACCTGTGCTTCACGCTCTCTCCACTCACATTGTCTGTACCTTTAAGACTTGATTACCTGCAAAGACTCACATTCCAACCATTATTTTGTAAATTGAGTTTGTGTCTTTATATGCCCTGTTTGTGAACAGAACTCCCGCTCACCTGATGGGGCAGCGCTCCGAAAGCTAGCGGCTTGTGCTACCAAATAAACCTGTTGGACTTTAACCTGGTGTTGTAAGACTTCTTATTAAATGTGAACAAACAGAAACATTTTGGAAAATGGATGAAGAGTGGGATAATCAGACGGACAATTCATGAACGGATTTGATCAGATGAGTGAGAAAGTCGAGGTATTTCCAGATCAGCTGATGACAGAGGTCAGTGGGCACAAGGATGATGGGTAAATGGGATTTGATGAGAGTTCGTACATGGACAACAGAGTTTGGGATGAGCTTTGATTGGCAGCTTTGTAACTGGGAGGTCGGTCCGCAAAGAATTGAAATAGTTGGATCTGCAATTCACAATAGCAACTTGGTGGGGGGGGGGGGGGGGGGGGTGAGGGGGGGGGGGGAGCCGGAAGATGGTATTCTGAAGGTGACAGTAGATGGGGTTAATGGTGGAATGGATATGGGGTCAGTAATCAGCTCGGAGGTTCGGAGTATCAAAGGTTGTAATTATTCCGAACCTGCCTCAGGTACAAGAATGATGTCTGTGGATAGAAAACAGAGATTGTGAGTGCAACTGAAGTCAATGCCCTTGTTCCCAATTCTGAAATAACAAAGAGAACAATGCAATGAAACATGGACTAAATTATAAGAGCTGATACAGAGACTTACCAGACACCACAATCGGAGCAATTCAGCTGATCCGAACTATCAAAAACACTGAAACAGTTATCTGTGTTGTATAAGGTTCATTATTGGCTGTAGAGACTCAACGGTAACAATAGCAACAGTAGCGTTGCAAAGTAAATGACAAGATAAGTAATGGAATTAATACCTGGACAGGGAGACTTATCAGGGATACCAAAAGTAAAGCAAAGTACAGTTTATTTGTTCGTCACAAGTAAGGCGTACATTAACACTGCAAAGAAGTTACTGTGCAATTCGCCTAGTCGGCACAGTCCGGTGCCTGTTCGGATCAATGCACCGAACCAGCACGTCTTTCATAATGTGGGAGGAAACCGCAACACCCGGGTGGAACCCACTCAGACACGTGTGGAGAACCCACACAGACTGTGACCCAAGCCGGAATCGAATCCGGTTCCCTGGCGCTGATAGATCAGCACTGCTAACCATTGTACCACCGGGAGCCAGGATCGGATCGAAGGCACGTGAATGACAAACAATACGAATCGGATCCGTGGTCCTAATGACAGCCGATAATATCCATCATGTGACAGGAAGAAAAGACTTGTGGCAAAACTGCCAGTCAGACTAAAAACCAGAGGCGGCAGAGGTCGTGGGAGTGGTACGTTCCGGTCCACTGTTCCCAGATTCTGGTCCATTATTGTAACATTCCAGTCCATTATTCCCATATTCTTATCCACTGTTGGAACATTCCGGTACATCATCCTCAGATTCTGATCCATTGTTGCAACTTTCCAATCCATTGTTCCCCCAGATTCTGATCCCCCCTCTCCCTCTCTCTCCAGCCGCTGATCTCTCTTGTGTCGATGTTGACGCTCCCACTGACTCGATGGGATAACTCATTGAACAGAATCCCTGATCAATAGAAGAGAGAAAACCTCCAGTTTCACTGACTGGATCCATAGAGACTGACATTAATCACAGTCACTCAACAAACAGCTTCAGTTAACCCCGTTCAATCAAACACTTCATATCACAAAGTAGCACATGTACCAAATCCAGATGAGATGCTGAGGGTCAGGGAGGGATGGAAAGGTGGAAACAACGGAGGAGCTGAACGTAAATCGTTCGATCCTCCTTGGATATGGGGTTGGCCCCACTTTTATCATGGTTGTGGGTTTTAGATGAGGTTATCATCAGTCAGGATTGATAGAGACTGCTAAAACCGAGGCTGCTGTTGAACTTCACCTTTTGTTAAACACCCTGTTATGTACGCAACAACCTTAGCAAGAAGCTTCGCATAAAACTATCTCTCAGTGTTATGTACAGAACAATCTTAGCAAGAGGCTTCACATCGAACTATCCCTCAGCACTTTGTGTTTTCATGTTGGAAAATGACAGTCCTTTTAAGAGCCCAGTTCGTTTCGAAGCCTAAGTCTGGAATGACTGCGGCAATGTTAGATCAACAACTTATCGAATAGTGAATATTCGTAGATTAATAATATGTGGTGGAATTTTCTCTCCCGTTTTTCAGTGAGCTGAGTCGAGGTATTTTACGGCACTGTGCGCAATCACCGCCAGGGAGGCCAGAGAGGCCGGTAGCAGAGTGCTCAGGGCAGCATTGCGCATGTGACCCGATCTCTTCGTGTCCCTTAGATCTTCTGTTTACCTCCCCACCTCACGGACATGGCTTCCACCCCTCGTCAACACCCACATGGAAATAGCTGCCACCCCGAACATCGCAGGCTTCCTCCCCAAATCCTCCCCGCCCCCAGACATCGCCGGTCTCTCATCAGACCCGCCCACGAAACATTTCGGCCTCTCACAGCCTCCCCGTCCCCCGAGACATCACCTGCCTCAAACCCCCTTTCTTCCACACATTGCGGCCTCTCATTCCCAAACTTCCCCATACATCGCCTGCCTCTAAACCACCCACCCCGCCTCCCCCCATATCTGTGGAACAACTCTTGCCTTCCCCTCTATTGAAACCAGGCAGCGTCAACATTATCCTCCCTGAAATTGCTGCAAAATATTAAAGCTCAAACGATGCACACACAGGGAGTCACGCCAGGAAGATGGCACCGAGGAGGAGTGCTCAGCGCTACAATGATGCCGATCGGCTCTGGAGGGGAGGTTAACGATTATGTCGCCCTCATATGGACGTCGGTCCAGATATCGGAAAGCCAATGCATCCTGGGAGGCACGGTGGTTAGCACTCCTGCTTCACGGTGCCAGTAAAGCGGGTTTGATTCCCGGTTTGTCACACTGGCTGTGCGGAGTCTGCACGTTCTCCCCGTGTTTGCGTGGGTTTCCTCCGGGTGCTCCGGTTTCCTCCAACACACAAACACAGGTGCTGGTTAGGCGCATTGGCCATACTAAGTGCTCCCTTCATGTACAAACACACTTGAGAAGCTGAAACTATTTCAGAAGTGGACGACATGATGGCACAGTGGTGAGCACTGCTGCCTCACAGTGCCAGGGACCCGGGTTCAATTCCTGACATGGGTCACTGTCTGTGTGGAGTCTGCACGTTCTCCCCGTGTCTGCGTGTGTTTCCTCCGGGTGCTCCGGTTTCCTCCCACATTCTAAAAGACATGCTGGTTAGGTGCATTGGCCATGCTAAATTCTCCCTCAGTGTCCCCGACAGGCGCTGGAGTGTGGCCACCAGGGGATTTTCACAGTAACTTCATTGTTGTATTAATGTAAGCCGACTTGTGACATAAATAAATACATTTAAAACTTAGAAGAGATACTTTTCTCCCTCAACTGCTGGAGATGCAGCAACAGAGCCGGGGAATACAGGAGGGGTTGCCGGCAACACTGCAGACACTGCGAGAATGTTTGATGGAGTCCCACAGCTTTCAGGTGCAGAACGTATTTCATGTTAGTGCGTGATTCCCAGGGCAACACTGCAAAGGTGGAAAGGCTGGGGAAGGAAATGATCATCATGGGTGGCATGGTCCAAAGCATGGCTGAGTCGCAACCGGCCACCGTGGAGTACAGTGGCTCCGGCAGGTCCCGAGCGGTCCATGGCTGAGGGCCTCGTGAGCATCCTCGAGACAAAGCAGGCCAGGGCCAACACAGAGCGGGCAATGAGTCTGGACTTCGAGAGTTTGGCCCACTCACAGCGGGGCATGACTTTGGGGCTGTAGAGCGTGGCCCAGTCACAGAGCGCACATGCTGCTGACATGGACACGTGGCCACCGAGTCCGAGGGCCGTCGCCAAGGGCTCGAGGACCATTTGGCATGTGGGCCTCCAGGGCTGGCAGCGCCAGGTGATGCCGGAGCATTTGGAGCTCAATCTAGAGCTCCCGTGCCAGGGCCTTCCACCCAGGAGACTCTGGCCATCGCTGTGCCTTCTGACTCCCCTCTTCCTGTCACTGGGTGCATCTCAAGGACAGCGGGATGAACAGGGTAGCACAGATACGTTCGTGAAAGCAGAAAGCCGCCCGGAGACCCCCAACCTTCGCTCACCCATGCTAAAATCACATGTGAAACGTGGGGTTTAAGCTAACTTAACAAAACCCCTTGGGGTCTTTGGCCCGAGTCTGAACAGGTTAAGCAAATTAAACATTCTTAAATATCACGAGCACCTGTGAATCACTTAAAATAATCAATGTTATTGCACCCGACAGTTGTGACTAATTTGTCTCTGATTATGAGCCAACAGGATGCCCGTACACCAACCTGAGCCAGAGGGGGTTCTGAATGTCGTTATGCGCGGGGGAGTTACTACGGTGCACCACGACTGTGATCGCCAAATCCAGGCGCATGTAGTATACCCACCACTTCCATTTCAATCAAAGCACTCAGTAAAAACATTGTCAGCTGCGGGTGCCATGCATGGCCATTATTGTCACGTATGCTGTAATGGCGTCGCCAGAACACAGTCAGCAGAGCTTGGAAACTCCCCCTCCCCTGTACCACCCGAGGCCCTGCAGAATCGGGTTGTGTCACCGACCGCCACCCAGATGTGGGCCCATAGGCCAGCGTGCAAGCAAAGTTCAAGTAAGATTCAGACCTGTTTTGTACCATCACATTGTACCACATAACGTGTCGTCATCACCCTGATGCCTGCAACAGTAACTCGCTAACATGGGCTACCATCGCACTGATATTAACATGGCGCGGGAGAGTGAAAAGTGGTAATGGGTGTTCCAGGTCACGCTACCTGGTCTGAGAAACGTGTGGCGATGAGGGACTCCCTCGTTGCCCTGCTGGATACTTGCCGCCCCATGCCCTCCATCCTCTGGTTCTTAGTAGGCCTCCTCCCCCTCCTCCACATCCTCCTGGGCCTCCCCCTCCACAGGGATGTCCGGCTGGTCAACCTCATCCCCCTTCTCCTCCTCCTACAAAAAGTCTCCCCGCTGCTGCGCCAGGTTGTGCAGCGCGCAGCAGACCACCACGATGCGGGGGACTGTCATGGAGCTTTGACGAGGGGCCCAGCCATGGAGGTCAAGGTACCGGAACCGCATATTTCAGAGCCCAATGCACCGCTACAGGATGGACCAGGTAATAGAGCGATTATCATTGCAACGGGCCACCGCCTCGGTCAGACGCGCTGTGAGTCACCAGTTATAACCAATGAGACACCGTGCCTCCCCGGCTGCATTGGCTGCCCGATACCTGCGTTGTCGACCATCTGGAACACATTTCAGATGGTTAGCATGAGAACATAGAACATAGAAAAACTACAGCACAAACAGGCCCTTCGGCCCACAAGTTGCGCCGGTCATGTCGCTACCCACCGAGGCTTATATATAGGCTTACCTATAACACTCAATCCTATTAAGTCCCATGTACTCATCCAGAAGTCTCTTAAAAGACCCTATCGAGTTTGCCTCCACCACCACGGACAGCAGCCGATTCCACTCACCCACCACCCTCTGAGTGAAAAACTTACCCCTGACATCTCCTCTGTATCTCCTCCCCAGCACCTTAAACCTGTGTCCTATCGTAGCAACTATTTCAGCCCTGGGAAAAAGCCTCCGAGAATCCACCCGATCTATACCTCTCAACATCTTGTACACCTCTATCAGGTCACCTCTCATCCTTCGTCTCTCCAAGGAGAAAAGACCGAGTTCCCTCAACCTATCCTCATAAGGCATGCCACACAATTCAGGCAACATCCTTGTAAATCTTCTCTGCACCCTTTCAATCATTTCCACATCCCTCCTGTAATGAGGCGACCAGAACTGAGCACAGTACTCTAAGAGGGGTCTGACGAGGGTCTTATAAAGCTGCATCATTATCTCCCGACTCCTAAACTCAATCCCTCGATTGATGAATGCCAGCACACCATACGCCTTCTTAACCACCTCCTCTACCCGCGAGGCCGATTTAAGAGTCCTATGGACCCGGACCCCAAGGTCCTTCTGATCCTCTACACTGCGAAGAGTCTTACCCTTGACCTGCCGAAATGGACCACGACACATTTATCCGGGTTGAAGTCTGTTTGCCACTTCTCCGCCGAGTCTTGCATCCTATCTGTGTCACGCTGTTGCTTCTGACATCCCTCCAAACTATCCACAACACCACCAACCTTCGTGTCGTCGGCAAACTTTCCAACCCATCCCTCCACTTCCTCATCCAGGTCATTTATGAAAATGACAAACAGCAAGGGTTCCAGAACAGATCCCTGGGCACTCCACTGGTGACCGACCTCCATTCAGAAAAAGACCCATCGACAACCACTCTCTGCCTTCTGCAGGCAAGCCAGTTCTGGATCCACAAGGCAACAGCCCCTTGGATCCCATGCCCTCTCACTTTGTCGAGAAGTCCTGCATGGGGGACCTTATCGAACGCCTTGCTGAAGTCCATGTAAACCACATCCACGGCTTTTCCTTCGTCAATGTGTTTAGTCACATTTTCAAAGAACTCCACCAGGCTCGTAAGGCACGATTTTCCTTTGACAAAGCCGTGCTGACTACTTTTGAGCATACTAAACTTCTCTAAATGTTCATAAATCCTGTCCCTCAGGATCTTCTCCATCAACTTACCAACCACTGAGGTTAGACTCACCGGTCGGTAATTTCCTGGGCTATCCCTATTCCCTTTCTTGAATATAGGAACCACATCCGCAATCCTCCAATCCTCCAGAACCTCTCCCGTCTCCATCAACGATGCAAAGATCATCGCCAGAGGCTCTGCAATCTCTTCCCTCGCCTCCCACAGTAACCTGGGGTACATTCCATCCGGTCCCGGCGACTTATCTATCTTGATGCTATTCAAAATTTCCAACACATTCTCTTTCTTAATGTCCACATACTCAATCTGTTCAGTCCGCCTCAATCCTGTGGTACAACCACCCAGGTCTTTTTCCACCGTGAATACCGAGGTAAAGTATTCATTAAGCACCTCTGCTATTTCTTCCGGTTCTGTACAGACTTTCTCACCTTCACATTTTATAGGTCCTATTCCTTCACATCTCATCCTTTTACTCTTCACATATTTATAGAACGCCTTAGGGTTCTCCTTAATCTTACCTGCCAAGGCCTTCTCGTGACCCCTTCTGGCTCTCCTAATTTCCTTAAGTCCCTTCCTACAAGCCGTATAGTCATCTAGATCCCTATCATCGCCTAGCTCTCTGAAGCTTTTGTACGCTTTCCTTTTCTTTTTGACTAGGTTCAGCTCAGCTTTCGTGCACCACGGTTCCCGTAACCTCCCTGTCTCATCGGAACGTTGTCATGCAGAACTCCAGACAAACATTCCTTGAAAATCTGCCATCTTACTTCGGTACTTCTCCTCGAGAATACCTCCTTCCAATTTACGCCTCCAATCTCCTGCCTGATGGCTTCATATTTCCCCTTACCCAGATAAACACTTTCCTAGCTTGCCTGATCCTATCTCTTTCCAATGCTCGCGTAAAGCAGATAGAGTTATGATGACTATCCCCAAGATGCTCCCCCACTGAGAGATCCGACACCTGTCCAGGCTCATTAGCCAGTACCAGATCGAGTACAGCCTCTCCTCTTGTAGGCTTATCCACATGCTGTGTCAGGAAACCCTCCTGAACACACATAACAAACTCTGCCCCATCCAAACCCCTTACCCTAGGGATATTCCAATCGATGTTTGAGAAATTAAAGTCTCCCATCACGACAACCCTGTTATTACTACATCTCTCCAGGATCTGTTTCCCTATCTGCTCCTCAACATCCCTGTTACTATTGGGCGGCCTGTAGAAAACACCCAGCAAAGTTATCGACTCCGAACTTCCACCCACAGAGACTCCGTAGACAATCCCTCCATGGCTTCCACCTTCTCTACAGCTGTGACACTATCCCTGATCAGCAGTGCCACTCCCCCCCCCCCCTCCTCTTTTGCCTCTCTCTCTGTCCTTTCTGAAACATCTGAAGCCCGGCACCTGAAGTACCCAGTCCTGTCCCTGTCCCCAAGTCTCCGTAATGGCCACCACATCACACTTCCAAGCATCGATCCACACTCTAAGCTCATCCACTTGATTCACTACACTCCTGGCGTTAAAATAGACACATCTCAAACCTTTGGCCTGGGCTCTCCCCTTCTCCATCACCCGTCTATTCTCCCTCTTACACTGTCTACAATCCTTCTCTATTTGCGGGCTAACCTCCTCGCTCTCAGTCACCTCATCACGATTCCCTCCCCCCAACCTTTCTAGTTTAAAGTCTCCCCAGTAGCCTTAGCCAACCTTCCTGCCAGGTTATTGGTCCCCCTGGGATTCAAGTGCCACCCGTCTTTTTCGTACAGCATTGCTGCCTCACAGCGCCAGGGACCCGGGTTCGATTACCTGCTCGAGTCACTGTCTGTGTGGAGTTTGCACATTCTCCCCGTGCCTGTGTGGATTTCCTTTGGCTGCTCCGGTTTCCTCCCGCAGTCCAAATGACGCGCTGGTTTGGTGCATTGGCCATGCTAAATTCACCCGTAGTGTACCGGAACAGGCGCACGAGTGTGGCGACTAGTAGATTTTCACAGAAACTTCATTGCATTATTAACGTAAGCCTACTTATAACTAATAAATAAAATTAAAATAGAACCTGTCCTCTACAGCATCCAGCAGACGGGCCAGATCTGCATCATTAAGGTGTGGAACATTACTTCTGGGTGGAAACTTCCTGACGTGACTGCCTGTGTGTCAATAGAAACAGAGAAACTAGAATCAGGAGCAGGCTATTCGGCCCTTCGCGCCTGATACACCATTCAGTTTGTTCATGGCTGGTCATCGGATTCAATATCCCCCTTCCAGCCATATCTCTGAATCCCGTTAGGCCCAAGAGATAAATCTAATTTCTTCCTGAAATCGGACAACGTTTTGGCCTCAACTACTAGCAATGGTAGTGATTTCCACACATTCAGCACCCTCTGGGTGAAGAAATGTTTCCTCGCCTCAGTTCTGAAAGGTTTACCCCTGATTCTCAAACTATAACCCCCTAGTTCTGGACTCCCACATCATTGGGTTCATTCTTTCTGAACCTACCATGTTTTACCTTGTTGAATTTTAGAAGCTTCTATTAGCTCCCCTCCCATTCTTGCAAACTCAGGTAAATATAATCCTAACCAATTTAGCCTCACCTAATGTGACAGACCTGCCATCCCCAGGAATCAGCCTGGTTAACCTTCACTGGACATTCTCTTGAGCAAGGTCATCCTTTCACAGATCAGGACACCAAGACTGTATAAAGTACTCCAGATATGGTCGCAGCAACGCCCTATGTAGTTTCTGCAAAGCATCCCTACCCCTATACTCAAATTCTCTTGCTATGAAGGCCAACATACCATCCGCCTGCTGTACCTGAGCACTTTCTTTCAGCGGCTAATGCACGAGAACACCAATGTCTCGCTGATATCCACTTATCTCAATTTGCCCCAATTCAAGTAAAAACCTTGAGTCTTCCTATCATCGCTACCAAAATGTAAAACCTCACATTTATCCACATTATACTCATCTGCCATGCACATGCCCTGTCGAAATCATGCTGAAGCATCTCTGCATCCTCCTCACAGCTCCCACTCCCAAACAGCATTAGATCTGCTGCAAATTTGGAGGTAGTAATCTTAGTTTCCTCTTCCAGATCATTAATGTATAGCGCAAACAGTTAGGGTCCAAGCACAGGTCCCTGCGGTACCCCACTTGTCACTGACTACCAATCAAAAAAGATACACTTATGTCAACTCTTTACTTCCTATCTGCTAACCAGCTTTCTTTCCACCTCAAGGCATTACCTGCAATTCCATGTGTTTTAACTTACAAAATAGTCTGTAATGTGAGAGACCTTGTTGAAAGTCTTCTGAAAGTCTAAATAAGTCAATACACTGGTCCCCCTCTGTTACTTCTACTATTCTCAAAGAATTCCAACAGATTCGTCAAGCATAATTTCCCTTTTGTAAACCCATGCTGACATTTGCTGATTATACCATTGCTTTCCCAATGCTGAGTTATGAAATCCTTGATATTGGACTCCAGCAACTTCCCCGGTACTGACGTTAGGCTCACTGGTCTATAGTTCAATTTTTTCTCTCTACCTACTTTTTTGAATAGCGCCCTTACATTAGCTGCCCTCCAATCTATAGCGACCTGTCCAATGTCCAAAGAATTTTCGAAAATAACGACCAACGGATCATCTATTTCCAGGGCAAGTTCCTTAAGTACACTGGGATGACGGTTATCATGAAGTCTACATTCGTATTTGTTAATCATTTTCTCTTTAAATGCCTATATAAACTTTCACAGTCAGTTTCTATGTTTCCCACCAGCTTTCATTCATACTATTTTCCCCCTTCTTAATCAATTCTTTGGTCCACCTTTGCTGAATTTTAAACTGCTCCCAATCCTCAGACCTATTGCTTTTTCTTGACAATTTGTATGCTTCAAATGACATTTTGGATTTTCTAAATTTTTTTATTGTTTCCAAGGTCTGAATTTCACACAATTATATTTTGAAAATTGAAAACACAAACATTTTCATGTACATATTTTTTCTCTTTACATCTTTACAGTCTCTGAAATTCTGCCTCTATAATGTGCAAGGTATAATGTACCTTGGCAATGTAAAAGGCGACAACGGGGAAAATGGATGTAATGACATGCATGGTGAGGGAGAGATAGAAATAGGCAGATGCAGAGAGAGACTAAGTTGCAATGAAATTCTCCACCTCTGTACTTACGTCTCATTTGCCCTGTCAGGTATAAACCACAACAACTGCATTACGTTTCAGGGAGTAATGCAAGGCTGGATGGTCCCTACTTTAATGCCAGCAGTACGGCATGTTAAACGGATGAGTTGAGGTGATGATTGACACGGAAAATTGTGATACAGTAGCTATAGCAGAAACATGGTTGAGGGAGGTGCAGCATTGGCAACTCAACATTCCGGGATATAGAAACTTCAGTCGAGATGGAGAAGAGGGAGGAAGGGAAGGAGGGAATTATTCGTTCAGGCGTCTGTTACTGCAGTAAGGAGAGATTATATCATGGACATATCAAATGAAGATTTTAGGTCGTGCTTAGGAATATAAAAAAAGAGGCAGCCACATTGATAGGCCTGATAGACTGTGGAAAATGCAGGAGAAAGTATGTGCAGTAATATAGACCTTTTCAGGAGGGCTTGAACTAGTGTGGCAAGGGGGTGGGAACGGGAAAAATAGGCCAGTAGGTGTAAGGACCAGGGAGAAGAGCGAGACTGAGCTAAACATAGCGCAGAGTTAAAGGAGGCAGAGGTTAGGCCGCGGGTTCGGCTGGATTGCAGGTCCTGAGGACATTTGCTTCAATGCAAGAAGTGGAATAGGTAAGACAGGTGAACTGAGGCCTGGATTACTGCATGGAATAATGATGTTATTGTAATTATGGTGACATAGTTAAAGTAGAGACAGGACTGGCAGCTTAACATTCCGGGATATCATTGTTTTAGACGGGACAGAAGGGGAAACAAAATAGCTTGGGGAGTTGCATTGCTGATTAGGGAGGGAGCATATCGGAGCTGTGTTGAAGGTGGAGACACTGGAGGGATCTTGTAGTGAGGCATTATCGGTGGAGCTCGGGAATAGGAAGGGTGAAATCACAATGTTGGGAGCGTAATATAGACCTCAGCAGGAGACACATGAGCAGTTGTGTAGTCAAATACAGAAAAGTTGTGAAAAGAGCAAGGTCGTGTGGTGGGTGACTTTAACTTCCCCCATTTTGACTGGGAGTCCCTTACAGCCAGGGGCTCGGATGGAGAGTAACTCGTTCGATGTGTCCAGGGTAGATTTTTGATACAGTGTGTTGAAAAACCAACCAGGGAAGGGGGCCATAATATTCTTGGTATTGGGGAATGAACTGTGCCAGGTGATCGATGTTTCAGTGGGGGAGCATTTTGGGCTTAGCCACCATAATTCCATAAGAATTCGGGTAGTCATGGATAAGGAGAAGAATGGCCCTCTTGTGAGGGTGCTTAATTGGGCGAGGGCCATGTATATCCAAATTAGCCAAGAACTGGAGAACGTGGATTGGGCGCAGATATTGAGGGCAAATCCAAGTCTGGAATGTGGGAGGCTTTTAAAGGACAGTTGATTAAAGTGTAGGACCGGAATGTACCCACAAAAATGAAGGATAGTGCTGGGTATAATTCTTATGAATAAAGGTAGAAAGTTTGTTCAGGTGGTGTTAGAGGAGTATTTTAGTGGTAACGATCACAACGTGGTGCAATTTCCAAGTTTGTTTTCAACAAAGAAATCAAAATGTTGCAAAAATTGTTTTTGATTGGGGGAGAGCAGATTCTAGTAAAATAAGGTAGGATCTGGCCAAGTTAGACTGGGAACAGCTATTACTGGGGAAATCTAAAAAAGAGCTGTGTGTGTGTGGGGGGGGGGGGCGGTGTCGGGGGTGATCGGTGTGATAGTGGGGGCGGTGGTCAGAAAAGAAATCGGGATGGTACAGGCCCAACATGTTCCCAACAGCGTCATAGGAAGCAGGAGCAAGCATCGACATCCATGGACGACCAGAAATATTCAGGATGTGATGAGTACAAAAAGAAAATGTTTTAGCAGGTATAAGGGGGGCAAATCAGCGGAGACATTAGATGTACAGGAAGTTCCCGGTGGCTTTTAAGGAAACAATTAGGAAATTAAATAGGGCATAACAGGAAATTATGGCTGGTAAAAGTAGGGAGAAAAAAAATTATACAAGTCTGTCAATGGAGAGAGGATAACCAGGGAAAGCGAAGGGCCCATCAGAGACGAAGGGGGCAAACTGTGGGTGGAGCCAGAGGACATTTGGAGCTTGTCGAACAAATACTTCACATCCATCTTCAACCAATAGAATGAGAATGACAAATTAGAATTCAGGGAGAGAGATTGCGAGGTTCTTGAGCAAATTGACAGAGTGAAGGAAACAGTATTAATGATGTTGGCAGGTTTAAGAGTGGACAAATCTCCAAGCCCGGATGATTTATACCCAGGCTGCTGTGGCATGCAAAGGAGGAGATTTCAGGGTCTCTGATCCAAATTGTGAATTTCGCTCTGGCCATGGGCGAGGTGCCACAGGACTGGAGAACAGATAATATGCTTCCACTATTTAAGAAGGGTTGTAAAATTAAATCAGCAAACTACGGACCAGTGAATTTCACGTCAGTGTTGAGCAAGCCATTGAAGAAAATTCTGAAGAAGAGCACCGACTCCATTTGAAGGGGCAAAGCTTGACCAGGGAAAATCAGCATGGCTTCATCAAAGGCAGGTCATTGATAACACATCTGATTGAATGTTTTGAGGAACTGACCAGGTTTGTAGATGAAGGTAGCACAGTTGATGTTGTTTATATGGGTTTCAGCAAAGCCTTTGAAAAGGGTGCACATGGGAGACTCAAAAAGAAGGCACGTGCATTTGGAATACAGAGAAATTTGATAATTTGGGTGGCACGGTGGCGCAGTGGTTAGCACTGCTGCTTCACAGCTCCAGGGACGTGGGATCGATTCCGGCTTGGGTCATGGTCTGTGTGGAGTTTGCACATTCTCCCTGTGTCTGTGAGGGCTTCCTCGGGTGCAGCGGTTTCCTTCCACAGTCCAAAGATGTGTGGCTTATGTTGATTGGCCAAGCTAAATTGCCCCTTTGTATCCCGGGATGTGTATGAGAGAGGGGTTAGCGGGAAATGTATGGGGATGCAGGGATCCGGCCTGGGTAGGATTGCTGTCGGTGCAAACTCGATGAGCCGAATGACCTCCTTCTGCACTGTACGGTTTAAAAATTGGCTCAGTTGTAGGAGACAGGTGGTGATCACAGAAGGCTACTTTAGTGACAGGAAGTCGGTGTCCAGAGACGCACGACTGGGCTCTGTGCTGGCACCTCTGTTATTTGAAATCTATATAAACACCACAGATGCTTCTGTGGGGGCGGGGTTTGGGGGAGGGGGAGGATTAATACGTTTGTGAATGACACAAAAATTGGCCGGGTGGTTAAGAGTGAGCTTGAGTCTCTTGGTCTACAAAAAGTTGTAGAGTGGATGGGCAAATGGACAGATAAGTTACAGATGGAATTTAACGCTGAAAAGTGTGAGGTGATACACTTCTGGTGAAGTTATATGAGAAACAAGAGTTCAATGAAGCCTCTCGGAAGTTCTTTGGAAGAAAGGGACTTGGCGGGTTTGTCCATAGATCTCTGAAAGCGGAAGAGCATGTTCGTAGGATGGTGAAAATGGCATATGAGACACTTGCCTTTATGAATCGAGACATGGATTTAAAAAGCCGGGAAGTCGTGTTGGAGTTGTACAGAACTTTGGTGAGGCCACAGGCACATTATACAAAGGATGTACTTGCACTGGAGGGGTTAGCCAGGGGTTGCAGTGGGGATTCACCAGGACGTTGGCTGGGATGGAACATTTCAGTTATAAAGAGCCGTTGGAAAGGTTTGGCTTGTTTTCGTGGCTGCAGAGAAGACTGATGGGCAACCTGATGGAGGTGCACAAGATTATGGAGGCTCTTTTGGAGAGTCGCTGCACACTCAATGGGCTGAATGATCTTCTTCTGCACTAGAACGTTTCTGTGATTCTATGCTTTCTTAAACATCTTGTGTACCTGTCCTGAGACCTTCAGTGATTTTTGGACATGCACCTTCAGGTCCCTCTGATCCTTTGCATTTCCGAGCGTTCTACCATTCACTCAGTATTCCCTCGCATTGTCAGTTCGCCCAAATTGCATCACATCACACTTTACAGCGTTAAGCTTCATTTGCCACTGTTCTGTGTATCTGACCAGCCCGTTGGTATTGCCCTGTAATCTAAGAATTTCCTCCTCGCTATTTGCCAATGTTTGCAACAGATAAAACCGCAAAGCAACTGCATAACGGGCCAAAAGCCTGAAAGGCCCAGAGTGATTCGTGGACAGTCCCTGCAACGTCTAAACGTGTTGTTCCTGACAAAACGCTTCAAGGAAACTGTATTGGTGGGGCAAGGTGTTGTATTTCCGCAGCTGATGCCAACAACTTTCACCCAGCTGAAGGTGGTTCGCATATTTTGCGACCCAGGTTTCCATGGAATCTCTTGAATCCCTCCAGTGCAGCAGGACGCCATTCGGCTCATCGTGTCTGCACCGATTCTCTGAAACATCATGTGGGCGGCACGGTGGCACCGTGCTTAACACTGCTGCTTCACAGTGCCGGGGATCCGGATGTGATTCCCGGCTTGGGTCGCTGTCTGTGTGGAGTTTGCACGTTCTCCTCTTGTCTGCATGGGTTTCCTCCCACAGTCTGAAAGACGTGCTGGTTAGGTGCATTCACAGTAGCTTCATTGCTTTGTTAATGTAAGCCTTACTTGTGACGAATAAATAAACTTTTACTTCATTTTATCATCTTACTCAGCCCCACACCCCACCCCGCCACCCAGCCTATCCTCTAAACCGATGCTTTTACCATGGCAAGTCACCTAACCTACATAACTTTGGACATGGCACTTTCACGGTGATAGGCAATCTGTTACTTGATACAGTGGGACAGTATCTGTCATCTTTGGCTGATTCTTTATACGTACATGGATTAACATCAACCTGACTCTGAGGACAAAAGTGAACCTTCAGAAGGTCTGTGCTCTTAGCACATTGTTGAAAGGCTGTGAAACATATGGGTTTACAATTATTGTGAAAAGATGCACATTGTTTTCTGTCTTCGCTGTGTTTTTTGCATTACCATATTTGCTGTCAGTGGTGTCATCTCAAAGACAAAGCTCCTAAGTCGGTTAGACTCATCGAACAAATGTGTTTTTGGTGGCTTTAGTACGTCCACAGGATGGAAGATGGTCCCGTCGTCAAGAACGTTCTATCCGGTGAGATAGCTGGAACCAGACTACAAGTGGGAAGCCCAAAGATTCTGCTTCAAGCCCATGTTCAAGAACAGCATGAAGCCACCAAATATCGATTATTGCACCTCGATGTCACTTGTGGGTGCTGGAGTAATAGACGAACTCCTCCTTTGGGCCGGTTTATGTCACCAGTATCATCAGTTACAGCGGAAGGACAATAGACACAAACCCAAGAAAACATAGCCTCCAACGTGACTGTGAATTTTTAATTGAGGCACTTGTGGCACAATCTAACTCTCAAAGATTGGTCTCTTCAACCATCAATGCACGTGTACGATAAGGAGGCACGCCATGTGAAGTGGATTTACTGCTGCATGGACATTTAAAATTGATCTTTGTGAAATTGACTTGTAAACAGTTTGGTGTGTTTCATACACATGTACAGAAAAGCACACACACACGCACACACAGATGCGGATGTGTAAACACAAATAAAATAAAGAGATGCACAAACACACATGTGCGCCGTTTAAATACAGTGGCTGTAGGATCCTGCCGGCGACTGTGAGAGGCGTGAAACTCACCTTCCGACTCGCCAGATCCTGCTGAGATTTAAAAGTCAAAGCCATAATGTGCTGAGATAATCTTCACTTACCCAGACGCTGAAGGAGCACGCAAGACGGTCGATATTATTCTGAACAATTCGATGAACACACTCACCACCACCGATGATCTAGTGCTGCAATAATTAATACAGGGGATAATACATGAATCAGAACAGTGCATGCTGTACTCCGGCACTCTTGGTTAGCTGGGATATTGTCTTTTATCATGTACCAAATGCAGTGCCTAGTGCGATACATCAGAGCCAGAGCCCGGTGAAATCGAAAGAGCGGAATTGTGGTCTTCAGTATAACGTGATATAAAATCTGTGTAATGCATCAAAAGGGCATGGTCTTGTGGAATGAAGTGGCTCGGTGATTCCATTTATTAAAAAAAAATCGCTTCACACATTATCACACATTGGACATTGGACATTGCACATCGAGTTTCTTGAAGGGATAACCAAGAAGGTAGATGAGGGCAGTGCAGTTGGTGTTGTCCCAAGGCATTTTATTCATACGTTAGGAACAAAAGGGTTGTCAGGGAAAAAATCGGACCTCTCAGGGACAAAAGTGGGGAATTATGCTTGGAGCCCAAAGAAGTAGGGGAGATCCTAAATGAATACTTTGCATCGGTATTCACAAAGGAGAGGGATGTGTTGACTGGGAGTGTCTTAGAGGGGAGTGTTGAACCGTTGGAGAAAATCTCCATTACAAAGGAGGAAGTGTTAGGTTTGTTAGAGAATTTGAAGACTGACAAATCCTCAGGGCCTGATGGAATCTATCCAAGGCTGCTCAGGGAGACGAGAGATGAAATCGCTGGGCCTCTGACGCAAATCTTTGTCTCGTCACTGGACGCAGGTGAGGTCCCAGAGGATTGGAGGATAGCTAATGTAGTCCCGTTATTTAAGAAGGGTAGGAAGGATAACCCGGGTAATTAGAGGCCGGTGAGCTTGACATCCGTGGTGGGGAAGTTGTTGGAGAAGATTCTTAGAGATAGGATGTATGCGCATTTAGAAAGGAATAAACTCATTAACGATAGTCAGCATGGTTTTGTGAGAGGGAGGTCATGCCTCACTAACCTGGTGGAGTTTTTTGAAGAAGTGACCAGAATGGTTGACGAGGGAAGGGCCGTGGATGTCGTCTATATGGACTTTAGTAAAGCGTTTGACAAAGTCCCTCATGGTAGGCTGGTGAAAAAGGTTGGAGCTCTTGGGATAAAGGGGGAGGTGGCTAGATGGGTGGAGAACTGGCTTGGTCACAGAAGACAGAGGGTGGTAGTGGAAGGGTCTTTTTCCGGCTGGAGGCCTGTGACTAGTGGTGTTCCGCAGGGCTCTGTATTGGGACCTCTGCTGTTTGTGATTTATATAAATGATCTGGAAAAAGGTGTAACTGGGGTGATCAGTAAGTTTGCGGACGACACAAAATTGGCAGGACTTGCAGATAGTGAGGAGCATTGTCAGAAGCTACAGAAGGATATAGATAGGCTGGAAATTTGGGCAAGGAAATGGCAGATGGAGTTCAATCCTGATAAATGCGAAGTGATGCATTTTGGTGGAAATAATGTAGGGAGGAGCTATATGATAAATGGCAGAACCATAAAGGGTGTAGATACGCAGAGGGACCTGGGTGTGCAAGTCCACAGATCCTTGAAAGTGACGTCACAGGTGGAGAAGGTGGTGAAGAAGGCATATGGCATGCTTGCCTTTATAGGACGGGACATAGAGTATAAAAGTTGGGGTCTGATGTTCCGGTTGTATAGAACGTTGGTTCGGCCGCATCTGGAATACTGCGTCCAGTTCTGGTCGCCACACTACCAGAAGGATGTGGAGGCTTTGGAGAGAGTACAGAGGAGGTTTACCAGGATGTTACCTGGTATGGAGGGGCTTAGTTATGAGGAGAGATTGGGTAAACTGGGGTTGTTCTCCCTGGAAAGACGGAGGATGAGGGGAGACTTAATAGAGGTGTATAAAATTATGAAAGGCATGGATAGGGTGAACGGTGGGAAGCTTTTCCCCAGGTTGGTGGTGACGTTCACGAGGGGTCATAGGTTCAAGGTGAAGGGGGGGAGGTTTAACACGGATATCAGACGGACATATTTTACACAGAGGGTGGTGGGGGCCTGGAATGCGCTGCCAGGCAAGGTGGTGGAGGCGGACACACTGGGAACGTTTAAGACTTATCTAGACAGCCATATGAACGGAGTGGGAATGGAGGGATACAAAAGAATGGTCTAGTTTGGACCAGGGAGCGGCGCGGGCTTGGAGGGCCGAAGGGCCTGTTCCTGTGCTCTATTGTTCTTTGCTCTTTGTACATGGACTTTAGCGAGGCTTTTGACAAGGTAGCGCATGGTAGGTTGTTGCAAAAAGTTAAATCTTACGGGATCCAGGGTGAGGTATCTAAATGGATACAAAATTGGCTTCCAGACACAGAAGCCAGAGAGTGGTTGTAGAGAGTTGTTTTTCAAACTGGAGGCCTGTGACCAGCGGTGTGCCTCAGGGATCAGTGCTGGGTCCATTGTTATTTGTCATTTATATTAATGATTTGGATGAGAATATTGGGGGCATGGTTAGTAGGTTTGAAGATTGGTGGCATAGTGGACAGTGAAGAAAGTTATCTCCAATTGCAACGGGATCTTGATCAATTGGGCCAGTGGGCAGACGAATGGCAGATGGAGTTTAATTTAGACAAATGCGAGGTGATGCATTGTGGTAGATTGAACCAGGGCAGGACTTACTCGGTTAATGGTAGGGTGTTGGGGAGAGTTACAGAACAAAGAGATCTTGGGGTACATGTTCCTAACTCCTTGAAAGTGGAGTCACAGGTGGACAGAGTGGTGAAGAAGGCATTCGGCATGCTTGGTTTCAGCCGTCAGGACATTGAATACAGGAGTTGGGACGTCTTGTTGAAGTTGTACAAGACATTGGTAAGGCCACACTTGGAATTCTGTGTGCAATTCTGGTCAGCCTATTATAGAAAGGATATTATTAAACTAGAAAGAGTGCAGAAAAGATTTACTGGGATGCTACCGGGACTTGATGGATTGAGTTACAAGGAGAGGCTGAATAGACTGGGACTTTTTTCTCTGGAGCGTAGGAGGCTGAGGGGTGACCTTATAGAGGTCTACAATATAATGAGGAGCATAGACAAGGTAGATAGTCAATATCTTTTCCCAAAGGTCGGGAGTCTAAAACTAGAGGGCATAGGTTTAAGGTGAGAGTGGAGAGATACAAAAGTGTCCAGAGGGGCAATTTTTCACACAGAGGGTGGTGAGTGTCTGGAACAAGCTGCTGGATGTAGTCGTAGAAGCGGGTACAATTTTATCTTTTAAAAAGCATTTAGATTGTTACAGGGGTACGATGGATATAGAGGGATATGTGCCAAATGCAGGCAATTGGGATTAGCTTCGGGTTTTTTTTAAAAAAAGGACGCAAGGACAAGTTGGGCCGAAGGGCCTGTTTCCATGCTGTGAACCTCTGTGACTCTATGACTCTATTCTACCCACCATGGTCTCGCGTTTCGTCGGAATCCATATTCTTCCTTTAAATCAAGGCCAAGCAAAATCGATGAGCAGGAATTGACTTTTTTTCTCTTACTTATGTGCAAACCCATATACAGGTAACCATCATCAGTACTTAATTGTACTTTAAGTCCTCAGGGACGTCCAGAGCGTGACGTTAGTGTACATTTAGAAATGTGTTTTTTTTAACATGTTCTCTGCAGTTGTAAGCAGGACTTTTAGATTCAGTTGTTTTTACATTATGGTACTGGGTTGTCTCGAGAGGAGTCCTTTAATTGTTTCTCAAGCGGCTTAAATTGGGTTGTTTATGTTTACTCTGGGATTAGTTTTATGGCCCTGCATTGTTAGGAGAAAAGGTCATGGGTTCTGGACAGGTTTTTCTATGAGCTGGTACATCAGTATGAGCTGTTTCTTGATGTGCAAATATAAGAAACAGTAACTGCGATATACATTCACTGAATCGGCCAATTGTGCTTGCACCGGTTCTCCAAACGACCATTATGATTTTATGCCATTCTTTGCCTTTCCCCCGAACCCCAGCATATTGTTTTCAGTCAAGCAATGATCTAATGCTCACTAGAATGCCTCGATTGCACTTGCCTCCGCCACACCTTCAGGCAGTTCATTCAGACCTGAACAACTTGCTGTGCTAAATCATTTTTTTCTCGCATCACTTTTTCTTCTTCTGCATATCACTTTAAATATGTATCCTCTCGTTCTTGTTTTTTTTTCGTTGGAGTGTATTTACTCCTTAACTTGTCTGACGACCCCCCGCATGATTTTGAGCTCCTCTATCAAATGTCTTCTTAACCTTCTTCTCTCCAAGAAAACAATCCCAACCTTTTCAGTCTATTCTCATAACTGAAGTTTCTCATCCCTGGGGCCACACTTGTAAACCTCTTCTGCACTCTCTCCAATTTGTTCTCATCGTTTCAATAGCATAGCGCCCAGAACTGTAACAACATTCCTGCTGAGGCCGAACTCGTGCCTTATATATGTTCAGCATAACGCACTTGCGCGTGCACTCTATGCCCCAGTCAATAAATCCCAGAGCACTACATCTTTTAGTAACTGTTCTCTACACTTGCCCAAGGAACAAAGAACAAAGAACAAAGAACAGTACAGCACAGGAAACAGGCCCTTCCGCCCTCCAAGCCTGTGCCGCTCATTGGTCCAACTTGACCATTCGTTTGTATCCCTCCATTCCCAGAATGCTCACGTGACTATCCAGGTAAGTCTTAAACGATGCCAGCGTGTCTGCCTCCACCACCCTACTTGGCAGCGCATTCCAGGCCCCCACCACCCTCTGTGTAAAAAACATCCCTCTGATATCTGAGATATATCTCGCCCCTCTCACCTTGAGCCCATGACCCCTCGTGATCGTCACCTCCGACCTGGGAAAAAGCTTCCCACTGTTCACCCTATCTATACCCTTCATAATTTTGTACACCTCTATTCGGTCTCCCCTCATTCTCCGTCTTTCCAGGGAGAACAACCCCAGTTTACCCAATCTCTCCTCATAGCTAAGACCGTCCATACCAGGCAACATCCTGGTAAACCTTCTCTGCAATCTCTCTAAAGCCTCCACTCCTTCTGGTCGTGCGGCGACCAGAACTGGATGCAGTACTCCAAATGTGACCTAACTAGCGTTCTATACAGCTGCATCATCAGACTCCAGCTTTTATACTCTATACCCAGTCCTATAAAGGCAAGCATACCATATGCCTTCTTCACCACCTTCTCCACCTGTGCTGTCACCTTCAAGGATTTGTGGACTTGCACACCGAGGTCCCTCTGCGTTTCTATACTCTTGATGGCTCTGCCATTT
The DNA here is from genome assembly GCF_964213995.1 of Mustelus asterias. Lineage (NCBI taxonomy): Eukaryota > Metazoa > Chordata > Chondrichthyes > Carcharhiniformes > Triakidae > Mustelus > Mustelus asterias. The sequence goes on along the minus strand of NC_135834.1, from coordinate 17,118,930 downwards.
ATTGTATAACTCCCCCCTGCATTAGTTCTTCCAAAATGCATCACTTCGCATTGATCTGAATTAAATTCCATCTGCCATTTCTCCGCCCAATTTTCCAGCGTATCTCTATCCTGCTGTATTGTCCGACAATGTTCATCGCTATCCGCAAGTCCAGCCAAATTTGTGTCATCCGCAAACTTGCTGATAACACCAGTTACACCTTCTTCCAAATCATTTATATATATCACAAATAGCAGAGGTCCCAGTACAGAGCCCTGCGGAACACCACTGGTCATAGAACTCCAGCCGGAAAAAGACCCTTCGACTGCTACCTTCTGTCTCCTGTGGCCAAGCCAGTTCTCTCCCCATCTAGCCACCTCTCCTTGCATCGCATGAGCCTTAACCTTCTTAACCAACCTGCCATGAGGGACTTTGTCAAATGCCTTACTGAAATCCATATAGACGATATCCACGGTCCTTGCTTCGTCAACCGTTTTTGTCACTCCCTCAAAAAACTCCACCAAATTTGTAAGGCACGACCTCCCTCTTACAAAACCATGCTGTCTGTCATTAATGAGATTGTTCCGTTCTAAATGTGCAGACATCCTGTCTCTAGGAATCCTCTCCAACAACTTCCCTACCACGGACGTCAAGCATCCTGGCCTATAATTACCCGAACAGCTTCAATGACATATGCACATATACACCCACATGCCTCTGCTCCAGCATCACTTATAGAATTTTACACCTTATGATATCTTTTCCATATTTTTCTTACGAAAATGCAGAACATCACACTTCCCCACATTGAACCTCATCTGCCATCTATTTTCCCATTCCCCGAACCTATTTGCCCTTTTGAAGTTCAACACTATCCTCTTCACAGTCTAAAGTACTCACACGTTTTGCACGACACACACACTTTGGAACACCAAGTTCGGTGTCATTAATATATAAGCCAATGTCCCAATACCGACCGCTTGAGCATAACATTAGCAATCTTCCTGTTCCACCCACCATTAATCTCTGCTTCCTATTATCAGTCAATTTTGTATCCACGTTGCTATTGCCCCTTTTATTCCATGAGCTATATTTTTTCTCACAAAACTGTTTTCTGCCTTTGCACCGAATCCCTTCCTCGAGTCAAAGTACACCATAGTACCTAAGCAGCATTACCCTCATTGACCCTTTCTGTTACCTCCTCAAAAAGTTCCAGCAAGTCAGTTAAACACGATTTCCCCTTTGGCTCCTCCTTATCAACCATATTTTCACACCAGGAGTAATGACAATTATTGATCACGAGTTGGTAGGGAAATACGAAGCAGGATATCTGTCTTAATTACTACTCAGTCACGCAAGGACAAGGTATATAGTAACATAGATCTTGCCTCGGACATTACCTTTTCCAATTACGTCACATCAGCATCGCTGGCAAGGTTAGAATTGATTAACTATCCGCAATTGTGCTTGCTAACATGGTGGCGAACCGCCGTCTTGAATGTCCGTCGGTGTGAGTACCTCAGGGCGCTGTGAGAGAAGGAGTCCCATAAATTTATTCAGTGAATGGAAAAGGCCAGCGAATATCTCCAAGTCAGGATGGTGTGTGGCTCAGAGGGGATGTTGCATGGAAATGTGTTGTCATGTGTCTGTTTCTTTATCCTTCCAAGGCCTCAAGGTAACGGGTATGGAACATGATGGTGAAAAAGCCGTGGAGTGCTACTTCAGGGTTGCCTGTGAATGGTACACACTGGAGCCATCGTGTGCCAGAGGTGAAGGGAGTGAATGTCAACTGTTTATTAGAGTAACTATCAAGGGTTTGAATTCACGTGGATGGTGTTGTTGGATGCATCCCGTCAAGTACATATTATTCCAACACAATCCTTGGTCGTGGCTTATAGATTCTGGAGAGTCAATGGGAAGCAGGAGGTGAGTTATTCTCGATAGAATTCTCAGCCTTTGACATGTCTTTCCAGCTGCAAAACTTATGTGACCGGCCAGCTAAAGTTATATTTAATGATAAACCCCAGAGTGGGGGATTTCACGTTGTTAATAGTGTTGAGCGAGAAGGAGGAATGCTTACTTTCTTTCCAGTTAGAGCTGGCCTTGACCTGGAACTTTTGTGGTGCGTATTCTGCCATCAAGTCATCAGCACTGACACGATTGCACGTCTGTTATTGATGCAGCAAATAGGGGCAGTTAACTTATCTATGAAACCGACTGACTGAGCATCTCGGATGGAAGACCACGTGGCTGGACTAGAAGAGAGAATGATGAAATCTGGTGCACAATTGAAGTTGGATTTTACTTAATTAAGCAATTTAACAATTTGCCGTATTGGATATTTTACCCCATTCTTTAACTCCTCTCTGAATTTACTCTGGGTTCCTGCATAGATAAACGGGTTGATACATGAGCTCAAAAGCTGCAGCATATAGGCTTTTTCCTCAAGAACGAATGTTGATTCGTTGATATCGGAACTTGAAAAGTAACTAACTTTTCCAAGCTGAACATAGAGGAAAGTCATAACGTACAGCAAATATACCAGGATGAAACTTCCTGAGACACAGAAGAGTAAAACAATGGACTTTTTTCGCTTCTCCATCTCTGGGTCACTCTGATTCTCTCCATTGTTCTGGGCCCGGAGTCTCCGGCGGGCTTTACTAGCCAGTAGAATGTATCTGACAGTCAGAGCATTGAGCAATAGAATCAGAATGAAAGGGAGGCAAGGAGTTAAAATGTGGAAAATACAGTCATATGTGATCCATGCAGGTGATGTATAATAGATTACTTTTATGTCACAGAACCAAGGTAAATTGTTACTTATGTACAGAGGTTCGTAAATGAAATACAGGAAGGTGTTATTTAGGCAGCTAATTGTGCAGATCGTCCCGATGATCCGCAACGCCATTCTTTGGGAACAATATTTCATTTTCAGCTTCTGGCAACAAATGGCCACAAATCGATCAAAGGTGAAAGCCACAGTTAACCAAGCAGAACTATCAATAGATGCATATATTAGGACAAGACGCAGACTGCATACTGGTGTGACAGACAGGTAACTGTTTGGGAAATAAATACCAGTTATCCGGTTCAATATCACAGCGGTTATAATGAGCGATAGATCTGTTACCGCCATCGAAACTAAATAGGAAGTTATACATTTGGAGAGACCGCATCTCCCTCTGGACAGGATCACGATCACCATCAGGTTCGCTGCAACAAAGCGGGAGAGAAAGACAGGAAAGTGATTGAATGTATATATGGGTTTGGGAGAGAAGGGAAGAGGGAGTTTACAGCTCAATCTGCAATTACAAGTAACCATTTTACAAGACTTTGTGTGGCATGCTGTTTTTCAGGTGGTCCCGAGTTGGGCAGATATCTCTGCATTTATAATTGACATCCGATTTAAAGATAAGACAGGTCAATGGCACAGGAATGCCAAATAGCGTGATGACATCTGACCGAGAAAAAGTAGCATCAAAAGCAAAGAGAAACCAACATAGCCGCATGAAATAGATGATAAAAAACACACACCAACAATGCGTTGCTGGAAATATTGACGTGGATAAGTAACAAATCAAGCAACACAACAATGGAAACTGAGAAGAACACGATCAAATTTCGCCAAGGATCAACAGCGGATTCTTCCATTCAATTATTGTAAAATTATTCACTATGGGAGCTTTGATAACTAAATTTGTTCCAAGAGACATACATGCAAAAATGAATCAAGTGGCAATGAACATTTCCTAAATTTGGGTTCGGGATTCCGGTGTATTTATCAAGATAACTCCGAGCGAATAGTGAGCTGGAAAATCGGCGTCGATCTAAACCATTGGAACTGTCAGATAATGATGCATCATTCAGAGAAAGGTCTCTCTTTAAATGTAGCATTTCCTTCATATTTCATTGTGCTGCTGGGACGAATGATCAGCTTAGTCTTATTGTGCGTATTTTAAATCAATTACGTGTGCCGCAAATGGGAGAGACGCCATCAATTAGGCAGCATCATTTAAATTGGAGGAAGTGGTGAAGAAGGGAAAGTCTGGCATAATGCCAGGTGCTATGAAAGCGGCAGCACAGTGGTTAATACTGCTGCCTCACAGCGCCAGGGACCCAGGTTCGATTTCCGGTTTGGGTCACTGTCTGTGTGGAGTTTGCGCATTCTCCCCGTGTTTGCATGGGTTTGCTCTGAGTGCTCTGTTTTCTTCCCCCAGTCCAAAGATGTGCAGATAAGGTGGATTGGCCATGCTAAATTGCCCCTTAGTGTCAGGGGGACTAACTAGGGTAAATGCATGGGGTTATGGGGATAGGGCCTGGGTGGGATTGTGGTCGGCGCAGACTCGATGGGCCGAATGACCTCCTTCTGCACTGTAGGGATTCAATGGTTTTATGAAAGGAAGGAAATTTTGAGTCAATAATGGCCACTATAGAAAGGTCAGCAATAACTAATTTAGACGGAGGAGAGGTGGGCTCATCACTGAGGCTGGGAGCAGAAACACTGCTTTGGGAGTTTGGTGTAAATGAGGAACTTTCCACGAACGGGCAATGTTCCATTGTTCATTCATCTGTCTGAAATTCCGTGCTTCCTGATGTCCTTTTCACAAATCCACTCACTAAATACGATGGTGTGTCATTCACTGGCTTTGTGCTCTCAGTCAATTATTAATTTGTGGGATCATTCTGTTACTGACAGTGTGAATGAAACAATTAATCTACATTCATACCTTGACAAACAGTGTGATAACTCAAACGCAGTTAGACTGTCAGCAACAGATGAGAATCGCAGTTGCACCGTGATTACAATATGATAAACCAAGAACGGTTAGTCCGCCAGTAACAGAAGATAATCACATTTACAATTATTACAGGCTGATTATTCAAACGGAATTACCGTGTCAGCAATAAAAGAGAATCTTAATTACACCGGGATTGCAATGTAGTAAATCAACAAGTCAGACTGTCAACAACAGAAGCTAATCACAGCTCCACCGCGATTACAGTGTGATAATTCAACTGCAGTTGGACTGTCAGTAACAGAGGATGATCACGGTAATACCGCAATTACATCATGATAATTCGCCCCACTAACAGTGTCGATAACACGATAAAAGGACAGTTTCACTGTGTGATTAAACACTCGCAGCATGCAGGATAAAATAGTATTTTCCTCGGAATCAGACTTTGATAATTGACCCTCGCTAGCTGTATCAATAGCTCACCAGAGATACACTTGCAGTCAGAACAGCTTGACAATTAACCCAAAGTAATCCTGTCAGTGCCGACTAGAACCATGTTTAAACCATTGCATGTTCGCAATAATTGAGATATGTTATGTAATTTAAGAGATGGGATGGCAACGGGTTAGAGAAAAGCAGTTGCTATATGAAAGGGAAGAATTTATAAGGGCGACATGAAGAAACTGTCATTACAGCGAAGGAATGACACTATTAGCAAAGTAATATTACTCCACTAGCAGCTGGAAATGATACCATGAACGTGGCCGTTTATTTCCCACTATCAACGAAAACTCAAATTATCAACAGGGCAATATGATTGCACTAGCAACGAACAAATACACTTTTAAAAGTTCATATCATACTACTAAAAGCAACAATCTACACTATTAACAGACGGATATAATAACAGTAACAGAAAGAAATAAATGACACAATGTGCATCGTAATATTATAGCACTCACAGCGAGAAGTTAAACTACGAGCACGGTAATTTTAAACCATTAACAACGAGTAATTACACTATTAATGGGTAATTTTGCCACTAACAGGTAAAAATTACGACATTAATAACTTACTATCATACCACTGTATAGCGTGAAATTACACTATTATATCACTAAAAGCAAGAATTTATACTCTTAATAGGGTAAGATCATACTGGTAAAAGATAGAAATTACTCTCTTAACAGCGGCTTCTTGTGTCACGAATAGCGAGAAATTAGTTTATTAAGAGGGCAATGCCATATTCCGAATAGATAGAACTTACATCTTTAATAGTGGAATATTATGCCACTGATAGCGATAAATAACAGTATTGACAGGGTAATATGATACATCTAACAGTAAGAAACACTATTAACAGCGCAATGATGTACTACTGATGGCTAATAAGTTACACTATTAGCGGCGTGATAAAATAATACTAAACAAAGAAATATACTATTAACAGGGTAACATACGACTAACACCAAGAAATGTGAACAATTTAACACAATATGACAAACAATGAGAAATCACATCGTTAACAGGGTGATATTATACGACTGACGGTGAGAAATTACACTATTAACAACGTACTATTATGTCATTAAAAGTGGGAGATTGCACCATTCCAGTTGTAATTTTATATCACTCACAATTGGAAATTACAGCATTATCTGTGTAATATTATACTACAAAAACAGAGAAATGACACCCTTAACAGGCGAATATCATGCCACTAACAGTAAGCAGTTACACTATACTGAATGTCAAGGTGCGCAGTCAAGGTTGCTGCCTTACAGTGCCAGGGACCCGGGTTCGATTCCTGGTTTGGGTCACTGTCTGTGTGGAGCTTGCACGTTCTCCCTGTGTCTGTGTGGAGCTTACACGTTGTTTGTCTGTGTGGGTTTTCTTCGGATGCTCCGGTTTCCTCCCACAGCCCGATAGGCATGCTGGTTATGTGCATTGGCCATGCTAAGTTCTCCCTCAGCGTCCTGGCGCCGGAGTGTGGCGACTAGGGGACTTTGACAATAACTTCATTGCAGTGTTAATGTAAGCCTATTGGTGAAGCTAATAAATAAACTTTATTAGCATGGCAATGTTACACCACTAATGATGAGAAATTACACTATTAACAGGGTAATATTATGCCAGTAGCAGATAGAAATTACACTATTAACAAGGTAATACCATACTAATAACAGAGAGAACTTACACTATCAGAAGTGGATTATTGTCTCACTAATAGTCCTAAATTAGTCTATTAACAGGGTAATACCATGTTACTCTCAAATATAAATCACACAATTAATAATGGAATCTAATGTCACTAATAGCGATAAATTACAGTGTTAACGGGCTAACATGATACGTCTTACAGTGAGAAGTCATGCTCTTAACAGTACAATAGGCTACTACCAACAGCTAATAATTTGCACCACAAGCAGGGTAATATTATACGACTAAATGAGAGAAATAACGCTATTAACGGTAATATTATCCCACTAAGAGTGAGAAATGACACTTTGAACAAGTTAATATTAAAGCAATGACAGTGAGAAATCATACTCCTAACACGAGCAGTTAATTATTCACAATTGGCAGTGCAATATCAGACTACTAAACGAGAATATTGGCAGTGCAATATTAGACTACTAAATGGCAGTATTAACAGGGTAATATTACAACTCTAACAGTGAGAAATTACACTCTTCACATAGTTGTATTATACGTTTAAAAGCACGAAACAACATTATAAGCAGAGTGATATAACACGAACAGGGAGAAATCACATAATTGACAGGGTAATATCATACTACCAACAGCGAGAAATGACACTATGAACAGGGTAATATTATACCATTACAAGTGTGAGATTACGCTTTTAACATTGCAATCTAATACGGATAACAGCGACAAATTACGCTATTGAAAGGAGGAAATACCGCTAACAGCGATAAATTGCATTCTTAACAGAATAATATTGTACGACTGAAGTGATAAATTACAGTATTACACCCTAACAGCGAGAAATGTCATCATTAACAGGGTAATATTGCACAACTATCAGCGAGAAAGCAATATTTTTAACTGGTTAATATTATACCACTCAAAGAGAAATAACATTATTAACATATTTATATACAGCAACAGCGAAAATGACATCATTAACAAAATACTATTCTGCCTCCAGCAGCGAAAAATTGGTCTATTGTTTCTAACAGTGAGAAATGATAATATTATTGCGGCAATATTATACTGCTAATAGAGAACTTGGACTGTTAACATAGTTACTTTACACTACTAAAAACGACAAATCAACTTCGGAAAGCGAAAAAATTTTATGGTCAAAATTGAGAGTCTACACATTTAAAATGGCAAAATAGGGTTGTAAGTGTAACACAAATACAGGTAAAAGAGAGTAAGTGTGACACAAATACAGTTAAAAGAGAGACATTGATTAGTTAATGAGGAGAATAATACGGATAAAGTTGGGAAATACTCCATTAACTGGGAGAAAGGTGACACATTGTGGAAATGTGATACCTTTAAGTGGAACAATTGATGCTGTAAAGTGGCGTTTCCTGCACCTAATAAGTAATCACAATAGTTTACCTGGAACCCCGATAGCTGCCAGAACCGGGTAATAAATGGCAAATAGCAGGCCTTTTGGTGATCCGTTCATTTCTGTCAGAGGTTCTGAACGCGTTCTGCTCTTGACTGAAGGATTGGCGCAGTTATACCTGACATCATACTCCAGGGAGGTAATTAGACGGTCTCATCTTTTGCATTAATTGAACAGAAAACAGGTGAAGCCAGCTGCTCCGGAATGCTTTTAAGTTCTTTTGGGGAACATGTATCATGTCAAAGGGATGTACTGGAGGCAAAACAGATTGCAGAATGAAGCCAAGTCCCTTTATCGATGAGAATGTAACGCCCTGGATTTTGTGGTCGACAGTGAATCAAAGGCATTCCACACTGAATGCTGCCAGGAATGCGAATTTGTCTGTTACGTTGGCTGTCTACATAATTTCAACGTTTGTGTACAGCATGGCCCAGAGACAAAATGATTTGTCAAACTGAGCAGTTGGGTGAGATTGTGATGAAGCCCCGCCACCATCTCATGAATGCATGAGCCGCACACATGCTCATTGGGGTCAGCTTTTAGCTTAAAGAAACGTGAGCGTTTTAAGATGATTCAATTATTTCTAAGCACTTTAAAACTGTCCCGCACATTGACATACTTTTCGTGCTTAAACATACTTTTCAATGCATTTAAAATACTTAACAATACATTTCACATTATTTTGAACTCGAAGTGCAAAACTGAATACATTATAAAATTGAAAAAGTTTCGAGACAAGAACTTTCAGGCCATATCTGTGCGGAGTTATCAGATTGCAACGTGGCATAAATGTGATTTATTTTAGAAGTTGCAATGTGATTATTTAAGACACTCTGACGATAAATCTTCAATCATTACTTTGCAACGCTGTTTTTTTTTTAATTCGTTCATGGATTGTGGGCGTCCAATGGTTGGGCCAGAATTTATTTCTCACATAATTTCCCTTGAACGGAGTGGCTTGCTACGACATCTCAGAGGACACTTAAGAATCATCCACATTGCTATTTGTCTGTAGGCCAAGTAATGCGATTTCTTTTAACAACAATGTTTTCACGATCATGGATAGACTTTTAATTCAAGTTTCACTATTTGAGATGGTGGTGATTTGAAGCCGGATTTGCAGAGAATTACCCTGGTTTACTGGTCCAGAGACACTGAGCCACATCCACTGGCATTGTTACTGCCTGCATTTCATTATGAGGCACATTCGCTCAATTTAATTATGTCAGTAAATCATCAGCCACGCTGCTTTCGGCTTTGCTTTTCACAACCTTACTTTTTCAACAGGATTTACCATTGACTCGGCCTGAAAATTGAGGAGAGAACCTTTCTTTTAAGCTTTCTTCTTGGCCTAGCTCTTCAGCAGCAGTGGCACCAACTGCGTGATTTTACTGTTTTATTTGAATTGTACAAATGCATTTATTTGGTTTGCAGTTATTCCATGGAGGCCTTCAGCATCCAGAGGAAAAAATATTTGGATCAATTTTCTTCAACAGAAATCTGGATACCAACTATTTCCAAATGTCTTAATTTATTTAGTTTCTCGGATGTATGTGGCCACAAAGAAAAAAAATAACATTCAAAACCAAGTTTACGGCACGTTTTTACTTGTTAACCTCAAAATTTTTACGAATTATATTTTTGTTCCAAATGGCACTGCAAATCTAGTGTATCACTGTATCATCCAGTTGATGTGAAAATACTGACCCAACGCGACCACTGGAATCATCAATATGGAAGTTAATGAGATTGCGCTCCTAATAGTGGATGGGCTCCTGCTTAGACTTTTAAACTGCTTATATTTTTTAACAACGAACAGTACAGCACAGGAAACAGGCCCTTCGGCCCTCCAAGCCTGTGCCGCTCCTTGGTCCAACTAGACCAATCGTTTGTATCCCTCCATTCCCAGGCTGCTCATGTGACTATCCAGGTAAGTCTTAAACGACGTCAGCGTACCTGCCTCCACCACCCTACTTGGCAGCGCATTCCAGGCCCCCACCACCCTCTGTGTAAAAAACATCCCTCTAATATCTGAGTTATACTTCGCCCCTCTCACCTTGAGCCCGTGACCCCTCGTGATCATCACTTCTGATCTGGGAAAAAGCTTCCCACCGTTCACCCTATCTTTCCCCTTCATAATCTTGTACACCTCTATTAGATCTCCCCTCATTCTCCGTCTTTCCAGGGAGAACAACCCCAGTTTACCCAATCTCTCCTCATAGCTAAGACCCTCCATACCAGGAAACATCCTGGTAAACCTTCTCTGCACTCTCTCTAATGCCTCCACGTCCTTCTGGTAGTGCGGCGACCAGAACTGGATGCAGTACTCCAAATGTGGCCTCACCAGCGTTCTATAAGGTGCCCCATAAAAGGCTGCTGAAGAAGATGAGGGCAAACGGAGTTGGGGGTAGTGTGTTAAAGTGGATTGGGGACTGGCTATCCGACAGGAAGCAAAGAGTCGGAATAAATGGGTGTTTTTCCGGTTGGAGGAAGGTAACTAGTGGCGTGCCGCAGGGATCGGTACTCGGGCCGCAACTGTTTACCATTTATATAGATGATCTGGAGGAGGGGACGGAGTGTAGGGTAACGAAGTTTGCAGACGACACAAAGATAAGTGGAAAAGTGAATCGTGTGGAGGACGGAGAAGATCTGCAGAGAGATTTGGACAGGCTGAGTGAGTGGGCGAGGATATGGCAAATGGAGTATAACGTTGATAAATGCGAGGTTATACACTTTGGAGGAAATAATAACAAATGGGATTACTATCTCAATGGAAACAAATTAAAACATGCTACCGTGCAAAGGGACCTGGGGGTCCTTGTGCATGAGACGCAAAAGCCCAGTCTGCAGGTACAACAGGTGATCAAGAAGGCAAATGGGATGTTGGCCTATATCGCGAGGGGGATAGAATATAAAAGCAGGGATGTCTTGATGCACCTGTACAGGGCATTGGTGAGGCCGCAGCTGGAATACTGTGTGCAGTATTGGTCCCCTTATATGAGGAAGGATATATTGGCATTGGAGGGAGTGCAGAGAAGGTTCACCAGGTTGATAACGGAGATGAGGGGTTTGGATTATGAGGAGAGGCTGAGGAGATTGGGTTTGTACTCGTTGGAGTTTAGAAGGATGAGGGGGGATCTTATGGAGACTTATAAGATAATGTGGGGGCTGGATAGGGTGGAGGCGGAGAGATTCTTTCCACTTAGTAAGGAAGTTAAAACTAGAGGACACAGCCTCAAAATAAAGGGGGGTCGGTTTAAGACAGAGTTGAGGAGGAACTTCTTCTCCCAGAGGGTGGTGAATCTCTGGAATTCTCTGCCCACTGAGGTGGTGGAGGCTACCTCGCTGAATATGTTTAAAGCGCGGATGGATGGATTCCTGATCGGTAAGGGAATTAAGGGTTATGGGGATCAGGCGGGTAAGTGGTACTGATCCACGTCAGATCAGCCATGATCTTATTGAATGGCGGGGCAGGCTCGAGGGGCTAGATGGCCTACTCCTGCTCCTATATCTTATGTTCTTATGTTCTTATTCAGCTGCATCATCAGACTCCAGCTTTTATACTCTATACCCCGTCCTATAAAGGCAAGCATACCATAGGCCTTCTTCACCACCTTCTCCACCTGTGTTGCCACCTTCAAGGATTTGTGGACTTGCACACCTAGGTCCCTCTGTGTTTCTATACTCCTGATGACTCTGCCATTTATTGTATAACTCCTCCCTACATTATTTCTTCCAAAATGCATCACTTCGCATTTATCCAGATTAAACTCCATCTGCCACCTCTCCGCCCAATTTTCCAGCCTATCTATATCCTGCTGTATTGCCCGACAATGTTCATCGCTATCCGCAAGTCCAGCCATCTTCGTGTCATCCGCAAACTTGCTGATTACACCAGTTACACCTTCTTCCAAATCATTTATATATATCACAAATAGCAGAGGCCCCAGTACAGAGCCCTACGGAACATCACTGGTCACAGACCTCCAGCCGGAAAAAGACCCTTCGACCACTACCCTCTGTCTCCTATGGCCAAGCCAGTTCTCCACCCATCCAGCCACTTCTCCTTGTATCCCATGAGCCTTAACCTTCTTAACCAACCTGCCATGTGGGACTTTGTCAAATGCCTTACTGAAATCCATATAGACGACATCCACGGCCCTTCCTTCATCAACCGTTTTTGTCACTTCCTCAAAAAACTCCACCAAATTTGTAAGGCACGACCTCCCTCTTACAAAACCATGCTGTCTGTCACTAATGAGATTGTTCCGTTCTAAATGCACATACATCCTGTCTCTAAGAATCCTCTCCAACAACTTCCCTACCATGGACGTCAAGCTCACCGGCCTATAATTTCCTGGGTTATCCCTGCTACCCTTCTTAAACAACGGGACCATATTCGCTATCCTCCAATCCTCAGGGACCTCACCCGTGTCCAAAGAAGCGACAAAGATTTCCGTCAGAGGCCCAGCAATTTCATCTCTCGTCTCCCTGAGCAGTCGAGGATAGATGCCATCAGGCCCTGGGGCTTTGTCAGTTTTAATGTTCCCTAAAAAACCTAACACTTCCTCTCTTGTAATGGAGATTTTCTCTAACGGGTCAACACCTCCCTCCGAGACACTCCCGGTTAACACACCCCTCTCCTTCGTGAATACCGACGCAAAGTATTCATTTAGGATCTCCCCTATTCCCTTGGGTTCTAAGCATAATTCCCCTCCTTTGTCCCTGAATGGTCCGATTTTCTCCCTGACAACTCTTTTGTTCCTAACGTATGAACAGAATGCCTTAGGATTCTCCTTAATCCTGCCTGCCAAGAACATCTCGTGACCTCTTTTTGCCCTTCTAACTCCCCGTTTGAGTTCTTTCCTACTCTCTCTGTATTCCTCCAGAGCTCCATCTGTTTTCTGTTGCCTGGACTTAACGTACGCCTCCCTTTTCATTTTCCTCAGATCCTCAATTTCCCTGGTTATCCACGGCTCTCGAATCCTACCTTTCCTATCTTTCCTTTTTACAGGCACATGCCTATCCTGCAGCCTTATCAATAGTTCCTTAAAAGACTCCCACATGCCAGACGCGGACTTACCCTCGAACATCCTCTCCCAATCAACATCCACCAATTCCTGCCTAATCCGGCTATAGTTAGCCTTCCCCCAATTTAGCACCCTGCCCGTAGGACAGCACTCATCCTTGTCCATTACTATCCTAAAGTTAACAGAGTTGTGGTCACTATTTGCCACATGTTCCCCTACCGAAACTTTGGAGACCTGACCGGGCTCATTTCCCAGAACTAAGTCCAGTATAGCCCCCTCTCTCGTCGGGCTATCTACATACTGTTCCAAAGAACCTTCAAGTACGCATTTTACAAATTCCTCCCCGTCCGGATCCCCAGCTCTAAGCACTTTCCAGTCTGTGCCAGGGAAATTAAAGTCCCCCACTACAACAACCCTATTTTTTCTGCACCTATCCAGAATCTCCTGACATATCCTTTCCTCCACTTCCCGTGGGCTGTTGGGTGGTCTGTGGTACACCCCCAGCATAGTGACTGCACCCTTCCTGTTTCTGAGTTCCACCCACAGCGACTCAGTACATGACTCCTCTAAGTTGTCTACCCTCTGCACCGCGGTAATATGCTCCTTAACTAATATCGCTACTCCCCCACCTTTTTTAGCCCCTCCTCTGTCTCGCCGAAAACACTTATACCCCGGAATATTCAGCTGCCAGTCCTGTCCTTCTTTTAACCAAGTTTCCGTCACCGCAACCACATCCAAATTCCGCATAAGCATTAAGGCCCTAAGTTCATCTGTTTTACCCGTTACGCTCCTCACATTGAAGCAGATGCACTCCAGACCTCCAGGCCCACTCAGGTCATCCTCCTCCAGAGTGCTCGTCTTCTTAGCTAGCCTTGCCCTGGCCCCCAGCTCAACCCCAGCCTCAGTATTTACTGACCTACTGTTTTGTTCCCCACCCCCCTGCCACACTAGTTTAAATCCTGCCGAAACACTGTAGCAAAACTCCCAGCCAGGATATTTGCTCCCTTCCAGTTAAGGTGTAACCCATCCTTTCTGTACAGTTGCCATCCTGACTTGAAGATTTCCCAGTTACCTATGAATTCAAAACCCTCCCTCTTGCACCAGTCCTTTAGCCACGCGTTCAACTGTAGAATCTCCCTGTTCTGAGCCTCACTTGCACTCGACACCGGGAGCAGTCCAGAGATTGCTACCCTGGAGGCCTTACTTTTTAGCCTAGCACCCAACTCCCTGAATTTCTCTCGTATGACCCCCCTGCTCTTCCTACCTACATCATTTTCACCAATGTGTATAATCACATCCGTTTGACTACCTTCCTTTTTAAATATGCTTCCTACCCTCTCGAAGACATCCAGTACCCCGGCACCAGGGAGGCAGACTACCATCCTGGATTCTCGTTCACTCCCAGAGAACCGCCTGTCCGTGCCTCTAACCATTGCGTCCCCCACAACTATCGCTCTCCGAAACCCCTTCTTTCCCTTCCGGACCCCTGAGCCTGTCTCCGTGGAGGCAATCTGGTCCTCGTGGCTTACCCCTGGAGGGTCATCCCCCTCCACAGAATCCAAAACAATATACCTATTTTGGAGGGGGACAACCACAGGGGATGCCTCCACAGACTGCTCACTCCCTTCCTTTCTCCCATCTGTTGCCCATCCCTTTCTTTTATGGGAGACTGCCACTGGGGTACTTTCTGGCACATCACCCTTCTGACTATTACCCCTCCTAACTGTGACCCACGTGTCTTCCTTCCGAGACCCTGGTGTCACTACCTGACTGTAACTTTTATCTATCAATCTCTCATTTTCCCTAACTAAACTGAGTTCATTGAGCCTCAGCTCCAGCTCCCTTACACAATCCTTCAGGAGTTGCAGTTCCACGCATCTGGCACAGATATGGACTTCCGGGAGGCAAGTTGTCTCCAGGAACTCCCACATCCCACACCGAATGCAGTATACTGGCCTCCCACTCATACCAGCCATGTCCTTTTTAGTTTTTGGGAGATAAAACAAAAAAGGGGGTGTAACAGAAGAAAAACAAACAACCTTCCTCGCCTTCGCCGAAGCCCTGTGAGCCAAAGCCCTTACAGCTCACACTCTGCTCCCTGCTCACTCCACTGCCCGCTCCAGACGCTGCCCACTCAAAAGTGCGGCCTGCTTTTAAACCCTCCAAAAAACCTCCCCAGGCTGCTCCTGGGCCTCCTTCCTGTTTTGAAAAAAAACCTCCGATTTTTAAGCCAAATTTAACTGAAAAATAAATAAATAAATAAAATGCAGACACAATCTCTCTTACCCTCAGCCTGCTCCTGTGGAACAATGAGGCTGAAACCTCCAAGGTAAGCCCTTTTTAAACCTTCCCCAGGCTGCTCCTGGGCCTACTTCCTGTCTTGAAAAAAACCTCCTTTTTAAATTAGCCCTTTTTAAACCTTCCCCAGGCTGCTCCTGGGCCTACTTCCTGTTTTGAAAAAAAACCTCCGACTTTTAAGCCAAATTTAACTGAAAAATAAATAAAATGCAGACACAATCTCTCTTACCCTCAGCCTGCTCCTGTGGAACAATGAGCACTAAGTCTGTCAGGCCTATGACAGCTTCTGGACTCCCAGGTACAATTGCCGATCAGCATTTAGCACTACTTTAGAAAGGGGCCCTGTGGTGAAAATCAGCAATTAAAAATTCACACACAAAAAAAAACCAATAATCTGCTTTTATACTTTTACTGCTAAAGTGAATGACTTCAAACATCACCACAATAGATGAGGTATCTGTTACCCTTTAGGCAGTTTGGTCTGTCTGTAAGGCTTTACAATCTATTGCTTTCTTCTTACAGCGTGGATACAATTAAGTTGATGCAGTCAGGCAATTAATTACCGTTGTCTCTGTCTGTATTTCTAAGTTATGAATCTAGATGGTACATCATTCGGACCCATACAATGATCCGTCTAGTACTCCACTAATTACAGCCGGCTAACTTGTAAGTGCGCCTGTTACCCCAAATTTCATCTTTCTGCCAGTTGACCAAACCTGTACTATGTCTCTATATTAATGAGCTCTGACCATGGGATAAAGGACATAATGATAGTTGGCTGTGGAACATCTTATCGAATGACTTCTGGAAATCTATGCAAACCACTTGGACAGGTTACCCTTTATCCACTTTATAAGCTGCATCACTAGAAGTTAAATTTTGCAAAATGTTATTTCCATTTGGTAAAACCTTGGTGAGTATGCCTGATCTTAATGTGATCACTTCAGTGCATTGTAATGAATTCCTTAATGACCAATGAATTCCGCAGTTTTCTCACTGTTGGATGCTTTCTCTCGAATCCGCGTCGACTAAATCCCGTCTCCCGCTCTTTAATGCTGTTCTGGGCAAGAGATCGCTGCACGGCCACCCCGCCACACGTTAAATTCTGTCCTTCAAATACCCCCATTAATTGTTTACCTTGCTATCCTCTCGTGTCTTTGCGCAAATCGATTTCCGCCAGTCCTCTCATATCTAAAGTAAATACCTTCAAGACTTAATTCCGTTGTGAGCCGAGTGAGTGCTAATTCCGGCTGTCCTCCTGTTGATCATACACATGGGGGAGGACGACCTCACTGAGCCTGGGGGTCTGGAGTGCTTATACTTCAATGCAAGGAGCGTAGCAGGTAAAACAGACGAACTTGGGGCCTTAATGCGCACGAGGAATTTGGATGTGGTTGCGGTGACGGAGACTTGGTTGAAAGAGGGACAGGACTGGCAGCTGAATATTCCAGGGTACAAGTGTTTTAGGCGAGACAGAGGAGGGGCCAAAAGAGGTGGGGGAGTAGCGGTATTGGTTGGAGAGCATATTACAGCGGTGCAGAGGGAGGACAATTCGGAGGAGTCGTGTAGCGAGTCACTCTGGGTGGAGCTTAGAAACAGGAAAGGCGCAGTCACTATGTTGGGGGTGTACTACAGGCCCCCCAACAGCCCAAGGGAAGTGGAAGAATGGATATGTCAGGAGATACTGGATAGGTGCAGGAAATATAGGGTTGTTGTAGTGGGAGACTTCAATTTCCCTGGTATAGACTGGAAATCGCTGAGGGCAGGGACTCTGGATGGTGAGGCATTTGTAAAATGTGTACAGGAGGGTTCGTTGGAACAATATGTGGACAGCCCAAC
Organism: Mustelus asterias; assembly: GCF_964213995.1. Classification (NCBI taxonomy): domain Eukaryota; kingdom Metazoa; phylum Chordata; class Chondrichthyes; order Carcharhiniformes; family Triakidae; genus Mustelus; species Mustelus asterias. The sequence goes on along the minus strand of NC_135834.1, from coordinate 17,101,438 downwards.
TAGAGAGGGGGCTATACTGGACCTGGTGCTGGGGAATGAGCCCGGTCAGGTCTTCAAAGTTTTGGTCGGGGAACATGTGGCAAATAGTGACCACAATTCTGTTAGCTTTAGGATAGTGATGGAAAAGGATGAGTGGTGTCCCAAGGGTAAGGTGTTGGATTGGGGGAAGGCTAACTTTATTGGGATCAGGCAGAAATTGGCAGCTCTTGATTGGGAGAGGCTGTTTGAGGGTAAATCCACATCTGGTATGTGGCAGTCTTTTAAGGAACGGTTGTTAGGGCTACAGGACAAGCATGTGCCTGTAAAAAAGAAGGATAGGAAGGGTAGGATTAGAGAACCGTGGATAACCAGGGAAATTGAGGGACTGGTCAAAAGGAAAAGAGAGGCGTATGTTAGGTCCAAGCAGCTAAAAACGGAGGGAGCTCTGGAGGAGTATAATGAAAGTAGGAAAATACTCAAACGGGGAATTAGAAGAGCAAAAAGGGGTCACGAAATGTTCTTGGCAGACAGGATTAAGGAGAATCCCAAGGCATTTTATTCATACGTTAGGAACAAAAGGGTTGTAAGGGAAAAAATCGGACCTCTCAGGGACAAAAGTGGGGACTTATGCTTGGAGCCCAAAGAGGTAGGGGAGATCCTAAATGAATACTTTGCGTCGGTATTCACTAAGGAGAGGGATGTGTTGACTGGGAGTGTCTCGGAGGGGAGTGTTGAACCGTTGGAGAAAATCTCCATTACAAAGGAGGAAGTGTTAGGTTTGTTAGAGAATATAAAGACTGACAAATCCCCAGGGCCTGATGGAATCTATCCAAGGCTGCTCAGGGAGACGAGAGGTGAAATAGTTGGGCCTCTGACGCAAATCTTTGTCTCGTCACTGGACACAGGTGAGGTCCCAGAGGATTGGAGGATAGCCAATGTGGTCCCGTTATTTAAGAAGGGTAGGAAGGATAACCCGGGTAATTATAGGCCGGTGAGCTTGACGTCCGTGGTGGGGAAGTTGTTGGAGAAGATTCTTAAAGATAGGATGTATGCGCATATAGAAAGGAATAAACTCATTAACGATAGTCAACATGGTTTTGTGAGAGGGAGGTCATGCCTCACGAACCTGGTGGTGTTTTTTGAAGAAGTGACCAAAATGGTTGACGAAGGAAGGGCCGTGGATGTTGTCTATATGGACTTTAGTAAAGCATTTGACAAAGTCCCTCATGGTAGGCTAGTGAAAAAGGTTGGATCCCATGGGATAAAGGGGGAGGTGGCTAGATGGGTGGAGAACTGGCTTGGTCATAGAAGACAGAGGGTGGTAGTGGAAGGGTCTTTTTCCGGCTGGAGGCCTGTGACTAGTGGTGTACCGCAGGGCTCTGTATTGGGACCTCTGCTGTTTGTGATTTATATAAATGATCTGGAAGAAGGAGTAACTGGGGTGATCAGTAAGTTTGCGGACGACACAAAACTGGCAGGACTTGCAGATAGTGAGGAACATTGTCAGAGGCTACAGAAGGATATAGATAGGCTGGAAATTTGGGCAAGGAAATGGCAGATGGAGTTCAATCCTGATAAATGCGAAGTGATGCATTTTGGTGGGAATAATGTAGGGAGGAGCTACACGATAAATGGAAGAACCATAAAGGGTGTAGAGACGCAGAGGGACCTGGGTGTGCAAGTCCACAGATCTTTGAAGGTGACGTCACAGGTGGAGAAGGTGGTGAAGAAGGCATATGGCATGCTTGCCTTTATAGGACGGGGCATAGAGTATAAAAGTTGGGGTCTGATGTTGCAGATGTATAGAACGTTGGTTCGGCCGCATTTGGAATACTGCGTCCAGTTCTGGTCGCCACACTACCAGAAGGACGTGGAGGCTTTGGAGAGAGTACAGAGGAGGTTTACCAGGATGTTGCCTGGTATGGAGGGGCTTGGTTATGAGGAGAGATTGGGGAAATTGGGGTTGTTCTCCTTGGAAAGACGGAGGATGAGGGGAGACTTAATAGAGGTGTATAAAATTATGAAAGGCATAGATAGGGTGAACGGTGGGAAGCTTTTCCCCGGGTCGGTGGTGACGTTCACGAGGGGTCATAGGTTCAAGGTGAAGGGGGGGAGGTTTAACACAGATATCAGAAGGACATATTTCACACAGAGGGTCGTGGGGGCCTGGAATGTGTTGCCGGGCAAGGTGGTGGAGGCGGACACACTGGGAACGTTTAAGACTTATCTAGACAGCTATATGAACGGAGTGGGAATGGAGGGATACAAAAGAGTGGTCTAGTTTGGACCAGGGAGCGGCGCGGGCTAATTGTTCCTGGTTTCTCGTTTCAAGGCTTCATTCTACGATCATCTTGCTGGTGCCAGTACAGAGTGAGACTGCGGATAGTTGGGAACCTGTCTCGGGGGCAGGGAATTCATATGGTGTTCGTGGAAGTGGAAATGACTAGGGTTGGGAAGCATTTTCCGATCTGGGCCATTGTGATCTCCTGGACTCGTTTCGATCGCCTCAGGGGGTCGGAGAGGAATTTCCCAGATTTTTTTTCCCCATGTTGGCCCTGGGGTTTTTCACTCTGGGTTTTCGCCTCTCCCTGGAGATCACATGGTCTGGAATGGGGGGGTGGGGGTAAGTTAATAGGTTGTAATGAACAAAGCATCGTAGCTGTGAGGGACAGCTCGGTGGATAGGATATTGGTATGTAGATAGGCTGGAAAATTGGGCGGGGATCCTGCTTTCAGGATTCAATCCTGGACCGGGGAGCGGCGCGGGCTTGGAGGGCCGAAGGGCCTGTTCCTGTGCTGTATTGTTCTTTGTTCTTTGTTCTTTGTTATTAGGCTTTGATTGAGACTTAGGGATAACAGACATAATTTGACAATTTCTGGATGCTATGTAATGTGGCAATATACGTGTTCAAAAGGTTCATTGACTTGTTCTGCTTCTCCATCATTTTGATTTCTATATTCCTGCTGCCTCTCAAGCCTGTTATCTTGGAAGAAATATCTTCCATAAACTGGCAACTCTGCGACCCGCGCTGTGACTGATGTTTTTCGCGCTCGGTCCCTCACTGTCGGGAGAATGTTTCGCTTCCTCCAGTTGTTCTCGGCCCCTTGCCCTCAGGGCGATGTCTAAGCATTTTCAGCTCAGTTGGCTGGATGGCTGGATCGTGCTGCAGAGTCAGGTTCCATTCTCGTATCTGCTGAAGTTGTTCATGAAGGCCCCGCTTCTCAAATTGCCCCTCGCCTGAGGTGTGCTGATCATCAGGGTAAATAGACATGAGGCAGCACCCTCCCTCAAACTGGAGAATGGTCACCTGGGATTTTAGCGACTTCACCTTTAACTATTACTCCATTGTTGTTATTATTGCTAAGATATTATCATTAGTTGTATTATCATTGTAGTTATCATTAGTATACTTGTTAGCATCATTATGATTATTGTTCATATTTTTTTCATAATTTCATGATCAATGTTGTTGTTAGCACCTTTATGGTTATTATTAACATTTATTATGATTATTATTATTGATGTCACACTCAGCTAGAGAAGTGGGGGGAAAACAGATTTTGTACCCAAATGTGGAGACACCATTCAGATCTTTATATCAGGAAAATAGGTTCTGTATAAGTTTTTATTGCCCCCCCCCCCCCCCCCAAGTTTGAAAATGACTATTATAATTAAACATCAATTGCAGACAGGTCAGCCTTTGTGCCTTCAGTAATACATAACAGGGGGCAGTGGGAAGAGGTGAAGCAAAGATCAGTCGGGGTGGCATTTGTGGAGAGAAGTGATTTATGTCCATTTCCACGTGTTCTCCGCAGTGCAGAGAACAACCCGGGCTGATAAAAGACTGGAGCAAACCGCGGGACAATGCATTAGGAAAGGAAAGTGAAACTTTGCGAGATGTTAAATGGAAATTTATTCCGGCTGGCGGCGCTCAATGAAAATCCGGATATTACAAATATGTTTCCAAAATTTGTAAAGTTTATAACGTCGTCATTGCTCAGAACTCAATGTCACCGTTTAATGTCAGGCGTTCCAGGGATGATTAATCATTCCTCATTTAGCACTGAGAGGTTTCGGAAAGCATGAAAGGTTCAGGAAGTCTGTCTGCTGCTGATAGTGGAGACGAGCAATGTCCATATTTACTCAGTGTTGAGATAAGGAAAAAAGCGAAAACTGACTTGAGAACAATTAATGACAGCCGACGTGTTTCGAAACAGAACGGCGACCTGAAATAAAGTGAAGCAAATGTACGAATTACACTCTGCCCCATTCCTGCTGCAGAACCCCTTATCAATGTCAAACTTGCACCACTGCCCCTCTCTCTGCACATATCCCTCTATCAACATAAACTTGTCCCACTCTAGCCCTCTTTCACTATAGCCTGTAAATATATCAAATTAATCCTAATGTCCCACTTTCTCCTCATAGCCAATATACATTTTCAATAATCACACTTTTCCTTTGTCTCTCATTAGCCCTGTTTGAATCTTACACTAATCCAACCTTTCTCGCTCTCTTCATAGAAACATAGAAACATAGAAAATAAGTGCAAGAGTAGGCCATTCGACCCTTCGAGCCCGTGCCACCATTTAATATGATCATGGTTGATCATGCACTTTCAGTATCCCACTCCCGCTTTCTCACAATACCCCTTGGTCCCTTTAGCATTTAGGGCTATACCCTTATATCAGTCTGGAATCTATCCCATTCTCCCGCTCTTTCCCCATAGTCCTACATTAGTACGAAATTAATCCCACAATCCTTCTCTCTTCCCCATAGTCCTGCCGCAATCGAAATCCAGTCCAATTCTCTGGATCGTTCTCCAAAGCCTTTCATGAACAAAGAACAAAGAACAATACAGCACAGGAACAGGCCCCTCGGCCCTCCAAGCCCGCGCCGCTCCCCGGTCCAGGATTGAATCCTGAATCCAGGATCCCCACCCAATTTTCCAGCCTATCTACATACCAATATCCTATCCACCGAGCTGTCCCTCACAGCTACGATGCTTTGTTCATTACAACCTATTAACTTACCCCCACCCCCCCATTCCAGACCATGTGATCTCCAGGGAGAGGCGAAAACCCAGAGTGAAAAACCCCAGGGCCAATATGGGGAAAAAAAAATCTGGGAAATTCCTCTCCGACCCCCTGAGGCGATCGAAACGAGTCCAGGAGATCACAATGGCCCCGATCGGAAAATGCTTCCCAACCCTAGTCATTTCCACTTCCACGAACACCATATGAATCCCCTGCCCCCGAGACAGGTTCCCAACTATCCGCAGTCTCACTCTGTACTGGCACCAGCAAGATGATCGTAGAATGAAGCCTTGAAACGAGAAACCAGGAACAATTAGCCCGCGCCGCTCCCTGGTCCAAACTAGATCACTCTTTTGTATCCCTCCATTCCCACTCCGTTCATATAGCTTTAATTTTTCTTAAAAAAAAATTTTTTTTTACAGGAATCTCTCTCTCCCTCCCTCCCTCCTGGTACAGGATTCTCTCTCTCTCCCTCCCTCCCGGTACAGGATTCTCTCTCCCTCCTGGTACAGGATTCTCTATCTCTCCCTCCCTCCCGGTACAGGATTCTCTCTCTCTCCCTATATAACACAAATCCCACAGTCACGCTCTCTGCCCATAGCCATGTCACAATATTAAGCCACTCCAATTCTCCAGCACCTTCTCCATAACCTTTCAAAAATTACAGAGTCATAGAGCAATACAGCATGGAAATAGGCCATTCAACCCAACAGATTCGTGCCAACTATGGTGCCTCCCTAATTAATCCGAATTGCCCACGTTTGGAGCATATTCCTCTAATATATTCCAACCCATGAATTTATCTAAATGCTTTTTAAATTTTGCTCCTGTACCTGCCTCAACCATTTTCTCTGGTTTTCCCTCGACAGTTTTCCCTGTCACAAAAACTCACCTGGACCTTTTGTCGAAGGAAATCAGCCATCCTTACCCAGTCTGGCCTCCATGGGACTCCAGACCCACATCAATGTGGTTGACTCTTAACTGCCCTCTGAAAGTGCCCAGAAAAATATTCAGTTAAACGTGAAATAGGGATGGCCAAGAAATGCTGGCCTTGGCAACGAAACACATATTACACTCGTAATATTTTAGGAATGATTAATTCTCAGTTTGTTTCATTTCATGTGAAACAGGTGACATAGCCTGATGTGTTATTATTTAACACCTCTGCCCTTGAACTATTTAAACAAGTAAGGTTCAGTCAGAGAAAACTGATCCACACTGACCCAAAAACAAGACATCACAGTTGCTGCAAATCCCACCTCAAAGCAGAAAATGCCGGAAACGCTCAGCAGGTCAAACAAGTGTCAATGGAGAGGGGAACACAGTGAATGTCTCAGGTGGCTGATCTCTTATCCAAACTGGAAGAATAATGGTTTAAAGAAAATACAGAGTCATGAAAAATAGGGCGGGCGGGGGGTGGGGGGGGGGGGGGGGCGGGGGCGGCGGAGGGAGGGGAGGAAAGAGCACATGGTCTTGTGATAGGATGGAAGGCTGGAATGATTAAATGATAATGGGGATGATTATTGTTTCTACTGACACTATCTCCCAGATCTGGGTTCAAATCTCGCGCAAAATGAGAAGAAAACGTCTTGCTAAATTAAGCTTTAAACTATTCGACTTGCACTAACGCAGCGATAGCACAGTGGTTCGCACTGCTACTTCACAGCGCCAGGGGCCCGGGTGTGGAGTTTGCACGTTCTCCCTGTGCCTGTGTGGGTTTCCTCTGGTTCCGCCCACATTCTGAAAGACATGCTGGTTACGTGCATTGATCCGAACAGGCGCCGGACTGTGGCGAATAGGGGAATTTCACAGTAACTTCATTGCAGTGTTAATGTAAGCCTTACTTGTGACTAATAAACTAACTTTGACATTGCTGGAGGAATGGAGAGCTGGAATGGGAAAAAGTTTAAAACAATGTTCCCCCGACCCTGAGGTTGAGAGTTTCATCTTATTCCCACTGAGTAGCCGGCCACATGGAGGACGCAGCAGTCCATATCCTAAAATGCATGGTGACAAATACGGTGTTTCCACCGGGTGTCTCGGGTTGTCCTGATTACAAAATTTGCAATTAATTGACCTACAGAATCCCCAAGCTTACAATGCATTGCTCTCAATCATTAATGACTTCATTCACATCTTCCACTTCTTAGCTGCATCTCCTTCCAAACATTGCAAACTCCTCTAACATCTTTCACCTTAATGCGCTTGTTCTAAATACTCCACCCAGGAGTGGGGGGAACAGCCTCTCAGCATGTACACTGTCAACCTCTCTCCCAGTTTCAGACTTTTCAATCAGATCGCCTCTGATTTATCCAAATTCCAGAGGGAACAGACTCATCCCACTGAATCTCTCCTCCCGGGACAACCACCTCATCACAGAAATCAATCCAGTGAACCTTGGTTACACACAAACAGAGAATAGGGGGAGCTAAGAGCAAAAGAAGGAACAGTGATCGATACACCGACAGAGAGACTGAGTGAAAGAGACTGAGGCAGGTATACAGTGACAAAGAGAGACAGAAATTGGGGCAGACACGCACAACCCATGAGTAACAATATACATGCAGTCTCTGTCTGAACCCACAAGCATGGGGTCCTCTGAATTGGTGATAGAGATAAAGCAAATGTCCGCAAGCATAGTCACCTTTTAAATATGTCTTGATTTGCTTGTGAGCGTGCTGTGCAGATAGATTCCCTGCAGTGTGAGCTCAGGTTCTCAAACCAAACCCCATGTGAACCAATCCCGCCGTGTGCACGGGAATTAAATGAACAAAAGCAACGTTTTGGCCTTTCCGAACACCAGAAAAATGAGGATTTGTCCAAGATTATCACCTGGAATCGCTCGCAAACCTGTGGACTTTGCGAGAATCATGTACCTATATCAACGAGCCACCGTTCGCGAAACTGTTGAAAATTGAAACTTACACTTTGAAAGATAGGAATTAGGAGCAGGAGTATGCAAATTCAGCTCTTTGAGCTTGCTCTGCCATCCAGTCAGATCATGGCTGATCTCCCCCTGGTCTCAAATCCATCTCCCTACCTGTTCCCCATACTCGTTTAACCCGTTTTTTCCATTAGAAATATATCTATCTTCTCATTGAACCATTTAATGATTCAGACTCTTCCGTGCTATGGGGCAGCGACGTCCACAAATTCATCACACTGTACGAGAAGTAGTTCCTCGTCATCTCAGTTTTAAATCTACCGCCTCTCAACCGATACCTGTGCCCCTTTGTTCGAGATTGCCCAGTCAGAGGAAACATTTGGCCTACGTTTACTCTATCAATCCCTTTTAGAATTTTATATACCTCGATCAGATCCCTTCTCACCCTTTTAAACTTCAACATCCTGTAGGCTATTTCACCTTACTGTCGATTTCATTTCCCAGCGAACTCAATCGGTGTTGTCATTGGCTGAATGAGACGCTTATGTTCCGTCCAAGTATGACATTTTGAAGGAGAATTTTGTTTCTGGTGAAAATTATATGAGATTAAAATAATAAGCAAAGGGATACAGGGTAAGTCAGTTTGAGAAACAGAGTTCATCAGTTACCCTGGTAGTCATGTGGTTTGGGTTCACCACTCCCCCAGTGATGTTTGGGTTCACTTTCCGCTCAGGAAAATAAGACTTGTTTCTCTCGCCAAACTATGTAAAATAACCAGATTCATTCTCTGATCAAAAGCGGATCGACTAAAATTAGCCAAGTGAGGTTTGCAAGTTTACAGCAGAGCTGAAAATATCACATGTGCAACAGTTTCAAGAGCAAACACGGAAAGAGGACAGTGATAGGCTGCAAAACGCTGTCGATAGAGATGGTGAAGCAATGTAAAATCTGGATGGTAATGGGGCAGATTTTACTGTTCAGACTGACAGTGAATTATGAAACTTTATCCTCACACTGCAATGAAAAGCATTTGGAAATATTTTTGTCCGGTTTCGAACCGTCGGTAGCGAAAGTGATGATTATAGTGGTGTGCTTGTTGCATGTTGTCATTGTAAAGTAAATTTATTTATTAGTCACAAGTAAGGCTTCATTAACACTGCAATGAAGTTACTGTGTAATTCCCCTAGTAGCCACAGTCCGGCGCCTGTTCAGGTCAATGTACCTGACCAGTACGCCTTTCAGAATGAGGGAGGAAATGGGAGCACCCGGAGGAAACCCACGCAGACACGGGGAGAACGTGCAAATTCGACACATTCAGTGACCCAAGCTGAAAATCGAACAGAGACTTCTGGCGCTGCGACGCAGCAGTGCGAACCACTGTACTAGCGTGTGATGAATACATTACTGGTGTTGAAGCAGAACGTGTCATTTTGCAGGAGAAATTTGTGTTGAAAGTGGTCTGGCGTGAAAATTAAAATAACAAAAGGAGCGTGGATAAAGCAAATTGGTGGTTCGAGTTCCAAACAGCCCATCCCAACTCCGTCGGTTCTGATATATTTTAGCATCAATACAAGAAAATGACATAATTAATTGATTAACAGGGGTATCAGGGGTTATGGGTAAAAGGCAGGAGAATGGGGATGAGAAAAATATCAACCATGATTGAATGGCGGAGCAGATTCGACGGGCCGAGTGGCCTAATTCTGCTCCTATGTCTTATGGTCTTATAATGAGCAGCTTCTTCCGCGTGGTAGTGTGGCCGAGCGGTCTAAGGCGCTGGATTTAGGCATCAGTCTCTATGGGGGCGTGGGTTCGAATGCCAACACTAATTTGAGTTTTCCTTCTTGCAGTTGAAGTCGAACAGCTCTGAATGCAGGAGAGTGTGCAGTGCTCTCTTCCAAAGCGTGAAAACAATATCAGTTGTTTCCCAGTGGAACACAGAAATGTTAGTCTCGTCTCGTGTCCTGTCCTTTCTGGAGTGAAGGCCCTAAGTAAATTCACAGGAATTTTTCTTGTCTTTTCTGGCAGGATATTGGAAACCTATCTGGGTCAAGTTTCCAGTCTCTGTGAAGGCGGTGTTTCGAACCCATCGCTGCCGCAGTAGAGTTTTGGTCTTTGCAGCTAAAGTCTAACGGCTCAGATTGAATGCAGGAGTTTGTACGGTGTCCTTTTTGGCAGGAGCAATGAGGAGAGACAGTACCGATGTAAACATTTGTTTGGGTAAAGGAGCGTGTGTGGAATGAATGGAGTTGCTCCTACAGAGAGCACACACGGGAACACAGGCTGAATAACTGTCTGGCTGCCGATATTAACAACAGGATTACAAACATTGAGACTGTATTCCCGGTCCAGGAGATGGACTGGGCTTTTCTAACTCTTTCAAATCCTGTTACGTACGCTTCCCATCATTCCTCATTGTTACTATGTCTTCAGTAAAAGTTATTTGAAATGAAACAATGAGAAGAGATAATCACCTTGTTGCAAATCTCTCACTTCAGCTTTGCTGAAGGTACAATGTTCAGGATTCAGCGCAATGGCCCCGGGTTAGATTCCCAGTCACGGAGTGAATAACTTTTTGTTTAATTCTTCATTTAACGAAAACACGCCTCGCAGCATCTGTGAAGGGAGCCAGATGGTTGTACTTGTATCAGAGCTGGAAAAGTCAGAGATAGAACAAAGATCAAAGAAAAATACAGCACAGGAATAGACCCTCCGGCCCTCCAAGCCTGCATCGACCATGCTGCCCCATGCTGTAATATTAACGATAAAGAAGAATCACATGACACACATGTCAAATTATGCCACTTTTAAGTTGCATGTTTTAACTTCCTGCTTTCCATATCAGACATTTTCACATTCATCAAACATACTAGCCAAATTGTTTCTATTTCTATGATACTCTCCCTGAAAACTCAACCTGTTGCACAATTACTCTGAGAGCTTTGTAGTAATTAGGTCGCGGCTCAGTGGTTAGAGCACAGGCCTTTTTTAACCATGGGTTGCAAACCCAGTTCTTGCCGGAGCCTGTCGGTGAAATTTAAGCTGATGAGAGCTGTAGGGAAGACACCGAGACAGTGAGAGGAGATAAGTGGGCACGATAACAGATCGCGATTAATTTTGGAAAGTGAATAGGTGTTCTCTTCTTCGTAAAAATAGAAAGAGCAGGACATATTTGAAAAGGTGAGAAAGTTAAATGTTGATATTCAAAACAAAATACGTGCGTTTTGTGCAAGGAATGCATAAAGATAGCTTGTAGGTGCAGCAAAAAATAGGACGGGAAGTTACATTTTAGTCTTTAATGCCGACAGACGGGAGTACAGGAATAAAGAGATGTTGCTTCAGTTGGTTATGTTGAGACCACATGTTGAATACTCTGTGCAGTTTTGGTATCCACATTTAATAAAGGATCTGTTTGCATTGGAAACGGTACAGAGAAGGTTCACTGGCTTAGTCCCTGGCCAAGTGATTTATCCTGTGATGAGAGGCTGAGCAAATTGGGCTGAAATTCTCTGGGGTTTTGAAGAATGACAGGCGCTCATATTAAACCTACACAATTCTGATTGGATTTGATGGGACGGAGGCTGAGATTTGTTTTCTGTTGGTGGGGAATTTAACACACGGTGGCACAGTCTCAGCATAAGGGGCTGATCATTTAGGGCTGAGATAGGGAGAAATTACTTTACTCAAAGGGGTGTGAATTTTTGGAATACACTGCAGCAGACAGTTGCTGATGCTCCATCATCGGGCAAATTTAAGGTTGGGACAGACAGGTTTCTGTTCTCTCTGGAATTCAGGGATATGGGGCGCTGGTGGAAAAACTAAGTTGTAGACCAAGATCAGCCATGATGGTATATAATGGCGAACCAGCTCGATGGACCGGGTGGTCTAACCTTGCTCCTATTTATTGTGTTCATTTGTATGATACAGCCAGTAATTCATGATATAATAAAAGAAAACAGAAAGTACTGGAAGTTCTCAGCAGGTCTTGCAACAAATGTGAAGCAAGACAGAGTTAAGGTTCCGAGTCCAATAAGACTCTTTTCAAACCAGTAACTGAACCTGAGTTACAACGATTAGCACAAAATTGAGACAGGGAATTGAATTGAATCCAGGCAGTGAAAGCCCTGAATTTAAACTGCTGTAGTATTTTTGTTGTAAACTTGTTCATAAATGTAGGTGCCAACTGAAAGGGCGGAAGTTTGAGACCACCCCCTAGCGAAATAGACTCCCTCTATTCCTGCTTCTACTTATTTTCCCGACATAGATATATTTTGTGTCCTCCTGCAACAGGGAAATATTGTCCAAACTTTGCAGTCTTGCTGTTATTTAGTAAATTACCATAAAAATAGATCTATGAATATTAATTTCAAATAAAAGGAGATACATTCGGCCATGCTGCAGTATTTTTCCAACCTATTAGAAATTGTGGGTTCACAATAACTGATAGAGATTGATGCTGTGATTGCAGATTAAGAACTGGAACCCATCATCACAACGAGTCAATTCACTGTCTTTTTAAAAGTTGATCAGTGAAAATTTCAATCGTGCTCTGCTGTGCAACATATGGGCGCTGAGTCAATAACCAATATCCACTCCAAATAAAAGTCAGAATGGGTCAAGCTGTCTCGCAACTTTCAAACCTGTTATTCTTTGTACCATTTACCATTAAGCTCTATGAATAAGTGAATGCAGTTTGTGATGGCAACAATATTTTCATCCTCTCGGGGCACTGAATCACATTGATGCACATAGAGGAGCACATGCAGCAACCGAGACTGACAGAGACCTGAGGAGGCACAAACACCCATAAATCAAGAATATCACCAATTGGGTTCAGTTTTGATTCATTTCTGGATGGAGTTTTGGCGAATTCTCGCTGATGAACAGAAATGAAGCAATGCGGAAAAACCGATGGGAATATTTGGAAGGTTTTGATTCCATTGAATGAATAATTAATTCTGGAGTCACTTAAAGGATTGAATGCTGAGCAATGTAGTGGTGAGGTTAAAATATTCTTGAGAAAACAGCAATGAATTTCAAATCCACCGCCTTAACCATTTGGACAGCACTACAGCCGGTGTTAATGTGCCAGTGTTCATCGTATTAAATCATTGAATGGAAACATTCTGCCCTCGGAGGTCATCCTGTAACTTCCCTCCCTCTCGTTTTCCTTCTTAACAAAATGTCACTCACTGAACAATGGGCCGTGTAGCAGCGATAGAATTTGAATCCACGCTTCCTTGGAAGCTGGAAGTAACATACAGCGACTTAGATAACACGTCCACAGGACGACGCGAAGCTTTAAGATGACTATTGCTCGGTGTGGTATTGGCACGTTATAATTTAATTGGAATTTGGCATAAAACATTTCACCCCTCGAGCCCCTCGCAATATTTTGGAATCATAGCCAAGCCCTTGTTTTCCATCTGTTGAATCTCTGACTTTTCCAGCTCTGAGGAACGATCATCCAGCTGGAAGATTAAATCTGTTTCTCACTCCACAGACGCTGCCAGATCTGGGTTCATTCAACGAAGAATTCTTTTTCATGGTGTCAGTTCACACAGCAACACAGAAGAGTTACTCTCTGGCTGGGGATTGAATCCAGACCACAGTGATGAACATGCCGAATCCTAACCACTGGACCAGCCGGGAAGCTGACCATAAGACACAGGAGCAGAATTAGGCCACTCGGCCCATCAAGTCTGCTCCGCCATTCAATCATGATGATATTTTTCTCATCCCCATTCTCCGGCATTTTCCCCATAACCCCTGATCCACTTATTAATCAGGAACATATCGATCTCTGCCTTAAAGACACTCAATGGCCTGGCCTCCACAGCCTTCTGCGGCAAAACGTTCCACAGATTCACCACTCTCTGGCTGAAGAAATTCCTCCTCATCTCTGTTTTAAAGGATAATCCCTTTAGCCTGAGATTATGCCCTCTGGTTCTCGTTTTCCCTACTAGTGGAAACATCCTCTCCACATCCACTCTATCCACGCCTTGCAGTATCCTGTAAGTTTCAATAAGATCCCCCCCCAACCCCCCCCCCCACTCCCCCCCGCCACCCCCCCCCCCCGATCCTCACCCCCATCCCCATCCTTCTAAACTCCAACGAGTACAGACCCAGAGTCCTCAACCGTTCCTCATACAACAAGCTCTTCATTCCAGGGATCATTCTTGTGAACCTCCTCTGGACCCTTTCCAAGACCAACACATCCTTCCTTAGGTATGGGACCCAAAACTGCTCACAATACTCCAAATAGGGTCTGACCAGAGCCTTATGCAATCTCAGAAGATATCCCTGCTCTTGTATTCTAACCCTCTCGACATGAATGCTAACATTACATTTGCCTTCCGAACTGTCGACTGAACCTGCACGTTAACCTGAAGAGAATTTTGAACAAGGATTCCAAGTCCCTTTGTGCTTCTGATTTCCGAAGCATTTCCCATTTAGAAAATAGTCTATGCCTCCATTCCTCCTTCCAAAGTGCAAAACTTCACATTTTTCCACATTGTTGAACTGAACTAGCATATGTCCATTATATCTCAAGCCACATCTGAACTGGTAGTCACCATTAGAATGATCGATAGACCATCAGTAGTGACCTGGACCAGGTTAGTTGGTTATTTCTTTTCACAAGAGCATGGTACGGTACGGGGCGGCACGGTAGCACAGTGGTTAGCACTGCTGCTTCACAGCTCCAGGGACCTGGGTTCGATTCCCGGCTTGGGTCATTGTCTGTGTGGAGTTTGCACATTCTCCTCGTGTCTGCGTGGCTTTCCTCTGGGTGCTCCGGTTTCCTCCCACAGTCCAAAGATGTGCGGGTTAGGTTGATTGGCCATGTTAAAATTGTCCCTTAGTGTCCTAAGATGTGTAGATTAGAGGGATTAGTGGGTAAATGTGTAGGGATATGGGGGTAGGGCCTGGGTGGGATTGTGTTTGGTGCAGACGTGATGGGCCGAATGGCCTCTTTCTGTAGGGTTTCTATATAAATTCTATATTGTATTCCACCTACCCCTTCTTTGCCTACTCTCCTAACCTGTTCAAGTCCTTCTGCAGCCCCCCTGCTTCCTCAATATTACCTGTCCCTCGACATACCTTTGTATCATCTGCAAACTTAGCAACAGTGCCTTCAGTTCCTTCTTCCAAATCGTTCATGTATATTGTGAAAGGTTGTGGTCCCAGCACCGACCCCTGAGGCACACCACTAGTCACCGGCTGCCATCCTGAAAAAGACCCCTTTATCCCCACTCTCTGCCTTCTGCCAGTCAGCCAATCCTCTAGCCATGCCAGATCTTACCCTTAACACCAAGGTGCTGCAGAGGCGACTGCCATTTAAAAGTCTCCCATGTGGCACCTTGTCAAAGGCCTTCCGGAAATCTAAATGAATCACGTCCACTTGTTCTCCTTTCTCTAACTTCCTTGTTACCTTCTCAAAGAACTCTAAAGACTTGCCAGGCCTGACCTCCCCTTGACGAAGGCGTGCTGACTCAGTCCTATTTTATCATGCACATCCAAGACTTCCGCGATCTCATCTTTAATAGTGGACTCTAAACTCTTTCCAAAGATATGTAGAGGGACAGGTAGTATTGAGGAAGCGGCAGGGTGAGGGGGTGGGGGGGGGGGGGCTGCAGAAGATCTTGGACAGGTTAGGAGAGTGGGCAAAGGAGTGGTAGATGGAATATAATGCGGAAAAGCGTGAGGTTATGCACTTTGGAAGGAAAAATGGAGGCATAGACCATTTTCCAAATGGGGAAATGCTTAGGTAATCAGAAGCACAAAGGGACTTGGGAGTCCTTGTTCAAGATTCTCTTAAGGTTAACGTGCAGGTTCAGTCGGCAAATGCAATGTTAGCATTCATGTTGAGAGGGCGAGAATACAAGAGCATGGGTGTAGTTCTGAGGCTGTATAAGGCTCTGGTCAGACCACATTTGGAGTATTGTAAGTAGTTTTCGGCCCCATATCTAAGGAAAGATGTGCTGGCCTTGGAAAAGGTCCAGAGGAGGTTCACAAGAATGATCCCTGGAATGAAGAGCTTGTCGTATGAGGAACGGTTGAGGAGTCTGGGTCTGTACTCGTTGGAGTTTAAAAGGATGAGGCGGGATCTTATTGAAACTTATAGGATACTGCGAGGCCTGGATAGAGTGGACGTGGAGAGGATGTTTCCACTAGTAGGAGGCTGGAGAAGTTCTAATAGGAAACACAGCAATGGCAGAGGAGCTGAATAGCTACTTTGCATCTGTCTTCACGGTGGAAGACACCAGTGGGACGCCAGAGCACCAGGAGAGTCAAGGGGCACAGGTGAGTGTAGTGGCCATCACTAAGGAGAAGGTTCTGGGGAAACTGAAAGGGCTGAAGGTGGATAAATCACCTGGACCGGATGGACTACACCCCAGGGTTCTAACCGAGATAGCTGAGGAAATTGTGGAGGCATTGGTGGTTATCTTTCAGGAATCACTGGAGGTAGGGAGGGTACCAGAGGACTGGAAAGTAGCTAATGTAACACTGCTGTTTAAGAAAGGAGGGAGGCAGCAGACAGGAAATTATAGGCCGTTTAGCCTGACTTCGGTCATTGGCAAGACTTTCGAGTCCATTATTAAAGATGAGATCGCAGAGTACTTGGAAGTGCATGATAAAGTAGGACTGAGTCAGCACAGCTTTGTCAAGAGGAGGTCACGTCTGACAAATCTGTTAGAGTTCTTTGAGGAGGTAAGAAGGAAGTTAGAGAAATGAGAACCAGTGTACATGGTTTATTTAGATTTCGAGAAGGCCTTTGACAAGGTGCCGCAAAGGAGACTGTTAAATAAGTTAAGTGCTCATGGTGTTAAGGCTAAGATCCTGGCATGGATAGAGGATTGGCTGACTGGCAAAAGGCAGAGAGTGAGAACAAAGGGGTATTTTTCAGGATGGCAGCTGGTGACTAGTGGTGTGCCTCAGGCATCAATGCTGGCACCACAACTTTTCACAATATACATTAACGATTCGGAAAAAGGAACTTAAGGCACTGTTGCTAAGTTTGTAGATGATACAAAGATATGTAGAGGGACAGGTAGTATTGAGGAAGCAGGAGGGCTGCAGAAGGACTTGAACAGGTTAGGAGAGTGAGCAAAGATGGGGTAGATGGAATACAATGTGGAAAAGTGTGAGGTTATGCACTTTGGAAGGAGGAACAGAGACATAGACTATTTTCTAAATGAGAAAATGCTTAGGAAATCAGAAACACAAAGGGACTGGGAGTCATTGTTCAAGATTCTCTTAAGGTTAACGTGCAGATTCAGTCTACAGTTCGGAAGGCAAATGCAATGTTAGCATTCATGTCAAGAGGGCTAGAATACAAGAGCAGGGATGTACTTCTGAGGCTGTATAAGGCTCTGGTCAAAATCCATTTGGAGTATTGTGAGCAGTTTTGGGTCCCATACCTAAGGAAGGATGTGTTGGCCTTGGAAAGAGTCCAGCGGAGGTTCACAAGAATGATCCCTAGAATGAAGAGCTTGTTGTGTGACGAACGGTTGAGGACTCTGGGTCTGTATTCGTTAGAGTTTAGAAGGATGAGGTGGGAGGGTGGGATCTTATTGAAACTTACAGGGTACTGCGAGGCCTAGATAGAGTGGACATGGAGAGGATGTTTCCACTAGTAGGAAAAACGAGAACCAGAGGGCACAACCTGAGGCTAAAGGGACAATCCTTTAAAACAGAGATGAGGAGGAATTTCTTCAACCAGAGAGTGGTGCATCTGTGGAACTCTTTGCCGTAGAAGGCTGCGGAGGCCAGGTCATTGAGTGCTTTAAGAGCAAGATAGGTAGGCCCTTGGTTAGTAAGGAGATCAGGGGTGATGGGGAAAAGGCAGGAGAATGGGGATGAGAAAAATAGCAAGCATGATTGAATGGCAGAGCAGATTCGATGGGCCGAGTGGCCTAATTCTGCTCCTATGTCCTCTGGTTTTATGGTCTCATGGTCTTTCCCCAATGTACTGATTTCCCACTTTGATTTAAATTCCCAAACATACTCACTTTGACTGTGTCTCACGCAGGCTGAGGTCTCGCCACTGCTTGTTTGCCATTTGCTGATGCGCATGCATACCTGGAAGCTCAACTTGGGGTAAAATATGACACCAAATTGGCTATCAGTATGCTTCTGCCCCAGACGTTTGCCAGGGAGAGATATGGGGTCAGAAGCTATGGAGAGGAGATTGCAGTGGACTGAAGACAATGGCGTGAGTCTTCCGAATATTCAAATGTAGGCAATTTCTGTTCATCCCATACTGGATGTCAGACCAGTTAGGATGATGTGTTACTTGGAAGGAGCTGATGGTATTGACATAGATGTACTACCCTGATCCTTCTAGGTGCTGGAGGTTGTGGGTTCGGGAAATTCTATCTGAGATCAAGACAAGTCAAATCCCTGTTCACTGCAGTGAGATGGGGAAATCCTGCTGGCGTGAACAGTCAGAAACCTCTGGCTATAAAATTCCACACCTTCTCCCTTGCCTCCGCACCTTTCTCCCTCTGCTCCCACTCCCTCTCTCTCTCCTCCTGATTCTTGTGTAGGCCCAGAGTGGCATGTTCCCTTCCCTGAAGCTCATTTGTGAACCAATTGGTTTTTTCCGACAAGTCAGCAGCTTTTGTGGTCATTTTTTCCGAATGCCGGCCCCACAAATTGCCAGGTTTATTCAGCTCATTTTCACAACCTGCCTTCGTGTTTTTGTGGGTTCTCTCTCATTCCCTGTTTTCTGTTTTAATTCAATTTCATAGGATGTCAGAAGAGGAGAATTTGCAGTTGGGAAATTGAAACTAAACATCACATCAGGATCCGATGGAGTCACCATAACCTGAATATCATCGGATTTTGATGATGAAAGGGAAAAAGCACCGTTCACTGTGGGGAGAAAGTGTACACGGCTTCTGTGTGTGGACGAGGATTCAGCCGATTATCTGACCTTTTAAAACATAAGCACAGTCATGATGAAGAGAAATTATGGAAATGTGAGAATTGTGGGAAGGGATTCAATTGTCAACCGGTGCTGGAAATTCATCGACTGTGTTCACACTGATGAGAGACCGTGCAGGGGCTCTCACTGTGGGACTGGGTTCAGGTGGTCATCTTATCTTACTGTGCACCAGCAAGTTCACACTAGGGAGTGACTGTTCACCTGTTCTCAGTGTGGGAAGGGATTCACTCAGTCATCACGTCTGCTGAAACACCAGCAAGTTCACAAGTAACTACAGCGATTGGATTTTGTTGCTAATCACATACAGGACTGAACAGTATTTATTGGGGTCTGGTTATTTCGAACACAATGTTAGGTGTTAAACTTCTGTGCAAAAATCAAATAAATCAGCTTTTTGTTTCATCATTATGTGAGAGGCTGGGATTCGTCCAGTTTTGAACGAACAATGGAATAGACCATAAGATGTAGGAACATTATTATGCTATTTGTCCTACATTACAACAATGACTTCATTCTGAATCCCACTGGTTGGGAAAGGCACGAGAATTATGTTCAATCCCAGTTCTCTGGTTACTGATCCCCATCAGTGGAAACAGTTTTTCCCTATCTTGTTATATCAAACCACCTGCCCCACCCCCATAATATTGAACAGCCCCATGAAAGCTCTGTTCAAGCTTCTTTGCTCTAAAGAGAACACTCCCGATCTCTATAATCTCTCCACAAAACTCATTCCTGGTCATGATGCAAGGTAAGAAGTTTAACAACACCAGGTTAAAGTCCAACAGGTTTATTTGGTAGCAAAAGCCACACAAGCTTTCGGAGCTCTAAGCCCCTTCTTCAGGTGAGTGGGAATTCTGTTCACAAACAGAGCTTATAAAGACACAGACTCAATTTACATGAATAATGGTTGGAATGCGAATACTTACAACTAATCAAGTCTTTAAGAAACAAAACAATGGGAGTGGAGAGAGCATCAAGACAGGCTAAAAAGATGTGTATTGTCTCCAGACAAGACAGCCAGTGAAACTCTGCAGGTCCACGCAACTGTGGGGGTTACAAATAGTGTGACATGAACCCAATATCCCGGTTGAGGCCGTCCTCGTGTGTGCGGAACTTGGCTATCAGTTTCTGCTCAGCGACTCTGCGCTGTCGTGTGTCGCGAAGGCTGCCTTGGAGAACGCTTACCCGAATATCAGAGGCCGAATGAACACCGCTCGACAATCACCAGGCAAGACTGTTCTCTTCCTGTTGGGGAGCACTTCAGTGGTCACGGGCATTCGGCCTCTGATATTCGGGTAAGCATTCTCCAAGGCAGCCTTCGCGACACACGACAGCGCAGAGTCACTGAGCAGAAACTGATAGCCAAGTTCCGCACACACGAGGACGGCCTCAACCGGGATATTGGGTTCATGTCACACTATTTGTAACCCCCACAGTTGCGTGGACCTGCAGAGTTTCACTGGCTGTCTTGTCTGGAGACAATACACATCTTTTTAGCCTGTCTTGATGCTCTCTCCATTCACATTGTTTTGTTTCTTAAAGACTTGATTAGTTGTAAGTATTCGCATTCCAACCATTATTCATGTAAATTGAGTCTGTGTCTTTATAAGCTCTGTTTGTGAACAGAATTCCCACTCACCTGAAGAAGGGGCTTAGAGCTCCGAAAGCTTGTGTGGCTTTTGCTACCAAATAAACCTGTTGGACTTTAACCTGGTGTTGTTAAACTTCTTACTGTGTTTACCCCAGTCCAACTCCGGCATCTCCACATTATGATGCAAGGTGCAGGATTAAGAGTTTTTGGAAAATATTGTTAGTTGTCGTGGAGAAGATGGAGAATGAACCAAATCAGAAAACCCAGTCTCCAGCTTTGTGAATCTTTAGAAAAGTCGGAGATGTTAACTTTCCCAACATTGACTGGGACAGCCATAGTATTAAAGGGTTGCATGGAGAGAAATTTGTTGAGTGTATTCAGGAGGAATTTCTCATTCAGTATGTGGATGGCCCGACTAGAGAAGGGGCAAAACTTGACCTCCTCTTGGGAAATAAGGTAGGGCAGGTGACAGAAGTGTGAGTGAGGGATCACTTTGGGACCAGTGACCATCATTCTATTGGTTTTAAGATAGCGATGGAGAATGATAGGTCTGGCCCAAAAGTTAAAATTCTAAATTGGGGCAAGGCCAATTTTGATGGGATCAGGCAGGAACTTTCAAAGGTTAATTGGGGGAGTCTGTGGGAAGGCAAAGGGACGTCTGGTAAGTGGCACGCTTTCAAAAGTGTGTTAACCAGGGTTCAGGGTAAACACGTTCCTCTTAGAGTGAAGGGCAAGGCTGGCAGAAGTCGGGAGCCCTGGATGAGTCAGGATATTGAGGCCCTGGTCAAGAAGATGAAAGGGGCACATGACATGCATAGGCAGCTGGGGTCAAGTGAATCTCTTAAAGAGTATAGGGGGTGTAGGAGTAGAGTTAAGAGAGAAATCAGGAGGGCAAAAGGGGGACACGAGATTGTTTTGGCAGATAAAGCAAAGGAGAATCCAAAGAGCTTCTACAAATACATAAAGGGCAAAAGAGTAACAAGGGACAGAGTAGGGCCTCTTAAGGATCAACATGGTCATCTATGTGCGGATCCACAAGAGATGGGTGAGATCCTAAATGAATATTTCTCATCAGTATTTACTGTTGAGAAAAGCATGGATGTTAGGGAACTTGGGGAAATAAATAGTGATCTCTTGAAGAGTGTACATATTACAGAGAAGGAGGTGCTGGAAGTCTTAAAGCGCATCAAGGTAGATAAATCCCCGGGACCTGATGAAGTGTATCCCAGGATGTTGTGGGAGGCTAGGGAAGAAATTGCAGGTCCCCAAGCAGAGATATTTGAATCACCAATAATTACGGGTCAGGTGCCTGAAGATTGGAGAGTGTCAAATGTTCTTCCTTTGTTTAAAAAGGGCTGCAGGGAAAAGCCTGGGAACTACAGGCCAGTGAGCCTCACATCTGTGGTGGGTAAGTTGTTGGAAGGTATTTTGAGAAGCAGGATCTACAGGCATTTAGAGACGAAAGGACTGATTAGGGACAGTCAGCATGGCTTTGTGAGTGGAAAATCATGCCTCACAAATTTGATTGAGTTTTTTGAAGGGGTAACCAAGAAGGTCGATGAGGGCAATGCAGTTGATGTTGTCCACACGGACTTTAGCAAGACCTTTGACAAGGTACCACATGATATAAGAACATAAGAAATAGGAGCAGGAGTAGGCCATCTAGCCCCTCGAGCCTGCCCCGCCATTCAATAAGATCATGGCTGATCTGACGTGGATCAGTACCACTTACCCGCCTGATCCCCATAACCCTTAATTCCCTTACCGATCAGGAATCCATCCATCCGCGCTTTAAACATATTCAGCGAGGTAGCCTCCACCACCTCAGTGGGCAGAGAATTCCAGAGATTCACCACCCTCTGGGAGAAGAAGTTCCTCCTCAACTCTGTCTTAAACCGACCCCCCTTTATTTTGAGGCTGTGTCCTCTAGTTTTAACTTCCTTACTAAGTGGAAAGAATCTCTCCGCCTCCACCCTATCCAGCCCCCGCATTATCTTATAAGTCTCCATAAGATCCCCCTTCATCCTTCTAAACTCCAACGAGTACAAACCCAATCTCCTCAGCCTCTCCTCATAATCCAAACCCCTCATCTCCGGTATCAACCTGGTGAACCTTCTCTGCACTCCCTCCAATGCC
This sequence comes from Mustelus asterias, assembly GCF_964213995.1. NCBI lineage: Eukaryota > Metazoa > Chordata > Chondrichthyes > Carcharhiniformes > Triakidae > Mustelus > Mustelus asterias. The sequence goes on along the minus strand of NC_135834.1, from coordinate 17,078,861 downwards.
AATATATCCTTCCTCATATAAGGGGACCAATACTGCACACAGTATTCCAGCTGCGGCCTCACCAATGCCCTGTACAGGTGCATCAAGACATCCCTGCTTTTATATTCTATCCCCCTCGCGATATAGGCCAACATCCCATTTGCCTTCTTGATCACCTGTTGTACCTGCAGACTGGGCTTTTGCGTCTCATGCACAAGGACCCCCAGGTCCCTTTGCACGGTAGCATGTTTTAATTTGTTTCCATTGAGATAGTAATCCCATTTGTTATTATTTCCTCCAAAGTGTATAACCTCGCATTTATCAACGTTATACTCCATTTGCCATATCCTCGCCCACTCACTCAGCCTGTCCAAATCTCTCTGCAGATCTTCTCCGTCCTCCACACGATTCACTTTTCCACTTATCTTTGTGTCGTCTGCAAACTTCGTTACCCTACACTCCGTCCCCTCCTCCAGATCATCTATATAAATGGTAAACAGTTGCGGCCCGAGTACCGATCCCTGCGGCACGCCACTAGTTACCTTCCTCCAACCGGAAAAACACCCATTTATTCCGACTCTTTGCTTCCTGTCGGATAGCCAGTCCCCAATCCACTTTAACACACTACCCCCAACTCCGTGTGCCCTAATCTTCTTCAGCAGCCTTTTATGGGACACCTTATCAAACGCCTTTTGGAAATCCAAAAACACCGCATCCACCGGTTCTCCTCCATCAACCGCCCTAGTCACATCTTCATAAAAATCCAAAATGTTCGTCAAGCACGACTTTCCCCTCATGAATCCATGCTGCGTCTGATTGATCGAACCATTTCTATCCAGATGCCCTGCTATCTCCTCTTTAATAATGGATTCCAGCATTTTCCCTACTACAGACGTTAAGCTGACCGGCCTATAGTTACCCGCCTTTTGTCTCCTTCCTTTTTTAAACAGCGGCGTAACATTAGCCGTTTTCCAATCAACCGGCACTACCCCAGAATGCAACGAGTTTTGATAAATAATCACATGTTGCATAAGGTTAAATCTCACGGGATCCAGGGTGAGGTATCTGAATGGATACAAAATTGGCTTCTTGCCAGAAGCCAGAGGATGGTTGGAGAGGGTTGTTTTTCAAACTGGAGGCCTGTGACCAGCGGTGTGCCTCAGGGATCAGTGCTGGGTCCACTGTTATTTGTCATTCATATTAATGATTTGGATGAGAATTTAGGAGGCATGGTTAGTAAGTTTGCAGATGACACCAAGATTGGTGGCATAGTGGACAGTGAAGATAGTTATCGCCAATTGCAACGGGATCTTGATCAGTTGGGCCAGTGGGCTGACGAATGGCAGATGGAGTTTAATTTAGACAAATGCGAGGTGATGCATTGTGGTAGATTGAACCAGGGCAGGACTTACTCAGTTAATGGAAGGGCGTTGGGGAGAGTTACAGAACGAAGAGATCTTGGGGTACATGTTCATAGCTCCTTGAAAGTGGAGTCCACAGGTGGACAGAGTGATGAAGAAGGCATTCGGCATGCTTGGTTTTATTGGTCAGAACATTGAATACAGGAGTTGGAATGTCTTGTTGAAGTTGTACAAGACATTGGTAAGGCCACACTTGGAATACTGTGTGCAATTCTGGTCAGCCTATTATAGAAAGGATATTATTAAACTAGAAAGAGTGCAGAAAAGATTGACTAGGATGCTACCGGGACTTGATGAATTGAGTTATAAGGAGAGGCTGAATAGACTGGGACTTTTTTTTCTGGAGCGTAGGGGGCTGAGGGGTGATCTTATAGAGGTCTATAAAATAATGAGGGGCATAGATCAGCTAGATAGTCAATATCTTTTTCCAAAGGTCGGGGAGTCTAAAACAAGAGAGCATAGGTTTAAGGTGAGAGGGGAGAGATACAAAAGGGTCCAGAGGAGCAATTTCTTCACACAGAGGGTGCCGAGTGTCTGGAACAAGCTGCCAGAAGTAGTAGTAGAGGCGGGTACAACTTTGTCTTTTAAAAAGCATTTAGATAGTTACATGGGTGCGATGGGTATAGAGGGATATGGGGCAAATGCGGGCAATTGGGATTAGCTTAGGGGTTTTAAAAAAGAAAGGGCGGCATGGACAAGTTGGGCCGAAGGGCCTGTTTCCATGCTGGAAACCTCTATGACTCCTTCGGAACCGGAGTCAGAGGAGAATGAAGAGTGAACTGTCTGACTGAGCAGAAACCAGGTCAGAAACCCCATGGCATTTTAGACTAAACTCCAACTATTTTTGATTTTGGTATTCATATGAGCATAAAATCACTCCAGGTGTGATTCTATTGACCAACTCGGAAGCTTTTGTTAAAACAAACTTTATTTCACAATCCAGTTTAATTGTAAGAAAAGTAATTAGTGTAACTTTTCCCAATTGAAATACTTGAACATGACAAAATACAATTCTTAATTGCTAGCCTATCTCTACTTGTTCCAATTTAAACAATATTGCTCACAAACGTAAACACCTTTTCAAAACCAATCAGCAAATAACTGGTGTACATGTTGGTGTGTGGGCTGCTAGACTGAAAGCCTCCAGAACTGAAGAGGAAGAGAGGGGAAGATAGAGAGAGGCAGAGAAACCGCAAGGGAAAACCCAACAAAACTGCACTAGCTCAGATCAAAACAAACACCCCATTTATTACCTCAGGTCCATTATGCTTCTACATTCTCAACATGTAGGCTGCCTGGAGCAGACAGATCAGCACCGTAAACCAGAGTGGGCTCTCAACCTTGCTCCTTGTCTGAGGTGTGGCAATTGTCAGTTTAAATCACCACCAGATAGCTCTCCTCCTCAAAGTGGAGAGCACCTATGGTCATCTGGAAATATGGCGACCTTTACCTTTACTTCAGATATGCAAGGTGATTCACTCAGTTTTCCCACTGTTTAAGATTGCAGTGTTCAAGGTACAAATCATTTGATCCACTATTAGCGGCACAGTAGCACAGTGGCTAGCACTGCTGCCTCACAGTGCCAGGGACCCGGATTCGATTCCTGACTTGGGTCACTGTTTGTGTGGAGTTTGCATGTTCTCCACGTGTCTGCGTGGGTTTCCTCCAGGTGCTCCGGTTTCCTCCCACAGTCCAAAGATGTGCAGGCTAGGTGCATTGGCTATGCTAAATTCTCCCTCAGTGTACCTGAACAGGCGCCGGAGTGTGGTGACAAGTGGATTTTCACAGTAACTTCATTGCAGTGTGAATGAATGTAAGCCTACTTGGGACTAATAAATAAACTTTTTTTTAAACTTTACTTTTTTTGACAAGGGGCTGTTTAATCAGTCTGTTGATGGGAAAAAAATCAATCACTGTTTACCCCACCTGCTGAAGATCCAATAAATTCACATCTAACTGTCAGTGTTGCTAATTTCATTCAGGACAGAACTATGGTGGAGGGTATGTACTTTCCAGTTGCTGTATCAGTTGATTTACTAATTCTGTACCTTGGCAATTGCCTCCGATTGTAACCCAATCCCCAATCATAACTTTGAATCATAGAATCCTACAGTGCAGAAGGAGTCTGCACTGACTACAATCCCACTCAGGCGCTATCCCGATAACCCCATGCATTTACCCTAGCTCGTCCCCCTGATACTAAGGGGCAACTTAGCATGGCCAATCCACCTAACCCAGCATATCTTTGGACTGTGGAAGGAAATTGGAGCACCCAGAGGAAACACATGCAAACACGGGGAGAATGTGCAAACTCCACACAGACAGTGACCCAAGCCGGGGATTGAACCTGGGGCCCTGGCACTGTGAGGCAGCAATGCTAACCACCGTGCCGCCCGGTTCAATAACATGAGTATCAATGGTGGATTACCTACCCAGCATTACCACAATGACTTCATTGTGAATCCCACTGGTTGGGAAAGGCACGATAATTATGTTCAATCCCAGTACTCTGGTTACTGAATTACCTCATCCCTGGACATGATGCAAGGTAAGAAGTCTCACAACACCAGGTTAAAGTCCAACAGGTTTATTTGGTAGCAAATACCATAAGCTTTCAGAGCGCTGCTCTTTGGTCAGATGGAGTGGAAATGTGCTCTCAAACAGTGCAAACAGACACAAAATCAAGTTGCAGAATACTGATTAGAATACGAATCCCTACAGCCAGCCAGGTCTTAAAGGTACAGACAATATGGGTGGAGGGAGCATTAAACACAGGTTAAAGAGATGTGTATTGTCTCCAGACAGAACAGCTAGTGAGATTCTGCAAGCCCAGGGGGCAAGCTGTGGGGGTTACTGATAATGTGACATAAATCCAACATCCCGGTTTAGGCCGTCCTCATGGATGGAAAGGATGGCAGGAAAGGATGTCCCGAGGCATGGTACATTGGGGAAACCATGCAGACGCTACGACAACGGATGAACGAACACCACTCGACAATCACCAGGCAAGACTGTTCTCTTCCTGTGAGGGAGCACTTCAGCAGTCACGGGCATTCAGCCTTGGATCTTCAGGTAAGCGTTCTCCAAGGCGGCCTTCACGACAGTGCAGAGTCGCTGAGCAGAAACTGATAGCCATGTTCCGCACACGTGAGGACGGCCTAAACCGGGATGTTGGATTTATGTCACATTATCAGTAACCCCCACAGCTTGCCTCCTGGGCTTGCAGAATCTCACTAGCTGTTCTGTCTGGAGACAATACACATCTCTTTAACCTGTGTTTAATGCTCCCTCCTCCCACATTGTCTGTACCTTTAAGACCTGGCTGGTTGTAGGGATTCGCATTCTAATCAGTATTCTGCAACTTGATTTTGTGTCTGTTTGCACTGTTTGAGTGCAAACTTTCCACTCCATCTGACGAAGGAGTAGCGCTCCGAAAGCTTATGGTATTTGCTACCAAATAAACCTGTTGGACTTTAACCTGGTGTTGTGAGACTTCATACTGTGTTCACCCCAGTCCAACGCCGGCATCTTCACATCATGATGCAAGGTGCAGGACTGAGAGGAGATTTTGGAAAATATTGTCAGGTGGGGAAGGTGGAGAATGAACCAAACCAGAAAACCCAGTCTCCAGCTTTGTGAACCTTCAGCAACTCCTTGGGAACCGGAATCAGAGGAGAACGGAGAGTGAACTGTCTTGACTGAGCAGACACCGGATCAGAAACCCAGAAAATGCCCCGTTCTCACCGCTGGCGCAGGCGCAGTGCCCGGCTGAGACTGGAGCCTGCGTGTTACGAGCTGTCGCGAGCTGCGAGGAACGGACATGAAACAATGGCGAGCGGTTGGATAAAGGAGCCGGTGAGCGGGGGAGCAGGAGAATAGAGCCAATAGAGTGGGCGGGGAAGTTTCATGACCATCCCGTGGACATTCCTAAACCGAGATAATAAAACTACCTATTCTCACTTCAGCAGCGAAAGGGGAATGAGCTTCGGAGCCGCCCCTCGGGTCGCCAGGCAAAGGCCCGAATTAACGGCCGCCATCTTCGTCAGGGGCAATGAGCCAGAGAGCGCATGTGCGGCAGCCATCTTTGTGATTCCAATGGGCAATGTTCAACAGAGTGCATGCGCAGCCGCCATGTTTATTGGGGGCAAAGTGCTTCAATGTTTTCAATGACAAAATTGAACAATTTGTCCCATCAAACTGCTTCACATTGAGTTACAATGTCTTATTGATAAGGACACTAAGAGTTTTAACAACACCAGGTTAAAGTCCAACAGGTTTATTTGGTAGCAAATGCCATTAGCTTTTGGAGCGCTGCCCCTTCGTCAGATGGAGTGGATATCTGCTTGCAAACAAGGCACACCTTGTGTCACTGTTTGTGTCTCTGTGCCTTGTTTGAGAGCAGATATCCACTCCATCTGATGAAGGGGCAGCGCTCCGAAAGCTAATGGCATTTGCTACCAAATAAACCTGTTGGACTTTAACCTGGTGTTGTTAAAACTCTTACTGTGTTTACCCCAGTCCAACGCCGGCATCTCCACATTATTGATAAGGCACATTGATATATTTTCAAGTCAGTGACAGTAATTTATATTGTACCGTTAATGTAATAAAACTTTCCAAATAATTTCTCAGAACTTTTACAAAGTAACATTTGACACTGAGACATAAGAAGATATCAGGCATATTACAGCGGTGCAGAGGGAGGACAATTCGGAGGAGTCGTGTAGCGAGTCACTCTGGGTGGAGCTTAGAAACAGGAAAGGCGCAGTCACTATGTTGGGGGTGTACTACAGGCCCCCCAACAGCCCAAGGGAAGTGGAAGAATGGATATGTCAGGAGATACTGGATAGGTGCAGGAAATATAGGGTTGTTGTAGTGGGAGACTTCAATTTCCCTGGTATAGACTGGAAATCGCTGAGGGCAGGGACTCTGGATGGGGAGGAATTTGTAAAATGTGTACAGGAGGGTTCGTTGGAACAATATGTGGACAGCCCGACTAGAGAGGGGGCTATACTGGACCTGGTACTGGGGAATGAGCCCGGTCAGGTCTTCAAAGTTTTGGTTGGGGAACATGTGGCAAATAGTGACCACAATTCTGTTAGCTTTAGGATAGTGATGGAAAAGGATGAGTGGTGTCCCAAGGGTAAGGTGTTGGATTGGGGGAAGGCTAACTTTATTGGGATCAGGCAGAAATTGGCAGCTCTTGATTGGGAGAGGCTGTTTGAGGGTAAATCCACATCTGGTATGTGGCAGTCTTTTAAGGAACGGTTGTTAGGGCTACAGGACAAGCATGTGCCTGTAAAAAAGAAGGATAGGAAGGGTAGGATTAGAGAACCGTGGATAACCAGGGAAATTGAGGGACTGGTCAAAAGGAAAAGAGAGGCGTATGTTAGGTCCAAGCAGCTAAAAACGGAGGGAGCTCTGGAGGAGTACAATGAAAGTAGGAAAGTACTCAAACGGGGAATTAGAAGAGCAAAAAGGGGTCACGAAATGTTCTTGGCAGACAGGATTAAGGAGAATCCCAAGGCATTTTATTCATATGTTAGGAACAAAAGGGTTGTTAGGGAAAAAATCGGACCTCTCAGGGACAAAAGTGGGGACTTATGCTTGGAGCCCAAAGAAGTAGGGGAGATCCTAAATAAATACTTTGCGTCGGTATTCACAAAGGAGAGGGATGTGTTGACTGGGAGTGTCTCTGAGGGGAGTGTTGAACCGTTGGAGAAAATCTCCATTACAAAGGAGGAAGTGTTAGGTTTGTTAGAGAATATAAAGACTGACAAATCCCCAGGGCCTGATGGAATCTATCCAAGGCTGCTCAGGGAGACGAGAGGTGAAATAGTTGGGCCTCTGACGCAAATCTTTGTCTCGTCACTGGACACAGGTGAGGTCCCAGAGGATTGGAGGATAGCCAATGTGGTCCCGTTATTTAAGAAGGGTGGGAAGGATAACCCGGGTAATTATAGGCCGGTGAGCTTGACGTCCGTGGTGGGGAAGTTGTTGGAGAAGATTCTTAGAGATAGGATGTATGCGCATTTAGAAAGGAATAAACTCATTAACGATAGTCAACATGGTTTTGTGAGAGGGAGGTCATGCCTCACTAACCTGGTGGTGTTTTTTGAAGAAGTGACCAGAATGGTTGACGAAGGAAGGGCCGTGGATGTTGTCTATATGGACTTTAGTGAAGCGTTTGACAAAGTCCCTCATGGGAGGCGAGTGAAAAAGGTTGGATCCCATGGGATAAAGGGGGAGGTGGCTAGATGGGTGGAGAACTGGCTTGGTCATAGAAGACAGAGGGTGGTAGTGGAAGGGTCTTTTTCCGGCTGGAGGCCTGTGACTAGTGGTGTACCGCAGGGCTCTGTATTGGGACCTCTGCTGTTTGTGATTTATATAAATGATCTGGAAGAAGGAGTAACTGGGGTGATCAGTAAGTTTGCGGACGACACAAAACTGGCAGGACTTGCAGATAGTGAGGAACATTGTCAGAGGCTACAGAAGGACATAGATAGGCTGGAAATTTGGGCAAGGAAATGGCAGATGGAGTTCAATCCTGATAAATGCGAAGTGATGCATTTTGGTGGGAATAATGTAGGGAGGAGCTACACGATAAATGGAAGAACCATAAAGGGTGTAGAGTCGCAGAGGGACCTGGGTGTGCAAGTCCACAGATCTTTGAAGGTGACGTCACAGGTGGAGAAGGTGGTGAAGAAGGCATATGGCATGCTTGCCTTTATAGGACGGGGCATAGAGTATAAGAGTTGGGGTCTGATGTTGCAGATGTATAGAACGTTGGTTCGGCCGCATTTGGAATACTGCGTCCAGTTCTGGTCGCCACACTACCAGAAGGACGTGGAGGCTTTGGAGAGAGTACAGAGGAGGTTTACCAGGATGTTGCCTGGTATGGAGGGGCTTGGTTATGAGGAGAGATTGGGGAAACTGGGGTTGTTCTCCTTGGAAAGACGGAGGATGAGGGGAGACTTAATAGAGGTGTATAAAATTATGAAAGGCATAGATAGGGTGAACGGTGGGAAGCTTTTCCCCGGGTCGGTGGTGACGTTCACGAGGGGTCATAGGTTCAAGGTGAAGGGGGGGAGGTTTAACACAGATATCAGAAGGACATATTTCACACAGAGGGTCGTGGGGGCCTGGAATGTGTTGCCGGGCAAGGTGGTGGAGGCGGACACACTGGGAACGTTTAAGACTTATCTAGACAGCTATATGAACGGAGTGGGAATGGAGGGATACAAAAGAGTGGTCTAGTTTGGACCAGGGAGCGGCGCGGGCTAATTGTTCCTTGTTTCTCGTTTCAAGGCTTCATTCTATGATCATCTTGCTGGTGCCAGTACAGAGCGAGACTGCGGATAGTTGGGAACCTGTCTCGGGGGCAGGGAATTCATATGGTGTTCGTGGAAGTAGAAATGACTAGGGTTGGGAAGCATTTTCCGATCAGGGCCATTGTGATCTCCTGGACCCGTTTCGATCGCCTCAGGGGGTCGGAGAGGAATTTCCCAGATTCTTTTTCCCCATATTGGCCCTGGGGTTTTCACTCTGGGTTTTCGCCTCTCCCTGGAGATCACATGGTCTGGAATGGGGGGGTGGGGGTGAGTTAATAGGTTGTGATGAACAAAGCATCGTAGCTGTGAGGGACAGCTCGGTGGATAGGATATTGGTATGTAGATAGGCTGGAAAATTGGGCGAGGATCCTGGATTCAGGATTCAATCCTGGACCGGGGAGCGGCGCGGGCTTGGAGGGCCGAAGGGCCTGTTCCTGTGCTGTATTGTTCTTTGTTCTTTGTTCAGGTCAGTTGACAAAAAGCTTGGTTAAAGAGGGAGGTTTAAGGAGAATCTTAAAGGATGAAAGTGAGCTGGAGAGGATTAAGAAATAAATTCCTGAGCTTGTGGTCCAGGCAAATGAAAGAACAGTCACCAATGGAGAAATGATCCATATCAGGAATCTTCAAGAGGCTGGAATTAAGTGAGTGTAGAGATGTCAGGTGGGTGTGTGGCGAGAGGAGTTTTCAGCGATAAGGATGGTCACAACCATGGAGGAAAATAAGGATGAGAATTTTAAAAGTTAGGTGATTCTTAACCAAGAACCTTTGTGGATCAGTGAGCACAAATGTGAGGGGTGAACAGGGTGAGGGGTGAACAAGACTTGGTGTGAACAAGCACATGGGCAGAAAAGTTTTGGATGACCTCAAGATTACAGGAAGGTTGAATGTGGGAGGCCGGGCGGGAGTGGTTTGGATGGTTAAATCTAGAAGGAACAAAGGAATGGATGAGCTGAGAGTTGGGTGATGTGATTGAGGTGGATTTGGTGATGATGTGGATATTTGGTTGGAAACTGATCTCAGGGTCAAATGTGACCCCATCAGTTCAAACATTCAGGTCCAGCCTCAGGCAGGGGTCAGGGGGGTAGGATGGGTGGGTGTCTAGCGAGTGGAGTTTGATCTGGGGACTGAATACAAGGGGAACCTGAAGCTGATGATAGAATCATAGAATCCTACAGTGCAGAAAGAGGCCATTCGGCCCATCGAGTCTGCACCAACCACAATCCAACCCAGGCTCTATCCCCATATCCACCCACTAATCCCTCTAACCTATGCATCCCAGGACACTAAGGGGCAATTTTTTTTTTAGAATGGCCAATCCACCTATCCCGCACGTCTTTGGACTATGGGAGGAAACCGGAGCACCCGGAGGAAACCCACGCAGACACAGGGAGAATGTGCAAACTCCACGCAGACAGTGACCCGAGCTGGGATTCGAACCCAGGTCGCTGGAGCTGTGAAGCAGCAGTGCTAACCACTGTGCTACCGTGCCGCCCTGATGTTCATGTACAACTGCTACCCTGTTTTTCGGCTGTGTAATGAGAGGTTTTTGGAAATTCTGTCAATGTTTGGTTGTGTTGTAGAGATTTAGAATCTATCTCGCTCACCCTCTACCTCTCCCAGCCCTCCCTCCCACTCTTCTCCCCTTCAGAATCTTGTTCCAGTCCAGACAAGATAACATTTCCTTTCCTGAAGGTCATGAGTGAACCATTTGACTTTTTACAACAACCCTTACCTGGACCTGGAAAACAAAATATTGATTTTGCTTTCGATTTTCACACCTCTGTCATCTTCGCATGGTCCATCTCCAACACTTCCTTTCCTTTACCTCTCTGTCTCCATTTCCAGTGACAGACTGACCACTAATGTTCATTTCAAACCCACTGATGCCCACAACTACCTCGACGACAGCTCACCACTCACCTTCCACTCCCTGTAAGCACTCCATCCCATTCTCGCAGATTTGCCGCCTCTGTCAAATCTGTTGTGATGATGCCAGCTTCGGAAATGGCACCTCCGACATGTCTGCATTTTCCCTTAACTGTGATTCCACTCCCATCCCCTATGTTTGACAGGATATTCTACTGGGTCCAACCCATTTTCCACAACTCTGCCCTCACCCTTTCCTCCTTCCCAGTAGCAGGATAGGGTTCCCCTTTGTCCTCACTTTCCACACCACTACCCTCTGCATTCAACGGATCATCCTCCTCCATTTCCACCAACTCCAGCATGATGCCACCACTAAACACATCTTCCCCTCGCTCCCCTTTTCAGCATTCTGCAGGATCCACACTCTCTGTGACACCTTGGTGCACTCCACCATCACACCCAAATCCCCATCATATTCCCATGGCACCTTCCCTTGGAATGACAGAAGGTGCAACACCTACTCCTTTATCTCCTTCCTCTTCACGTTTCAATGCCCCAAATGCACCTTTCAGGTTAAGCAGCATTTCACTTTGCACACCATCTTCCTTCAGTCCACAAACATGAACCCAAACTTCCTTTTGCTTGTCATTTTAACTCAGCACCTTGGTCTCATGCCCACTTGTCCATCCTGGGCCAGTGAAGCCCAGTGCAAACTGGAGGAGCAGCATCACATCTTCTGATTGGGCATGTGACATCCCTCAGGAATTAACATTGAGTTCAACAACTCCAGACAGTGACCTTTCTCCTCCATCTTAAACCTTTAGTTTATATTCCATACATTCATTGTAAAAACGCAAAAAAATTCCCTTCCCCTGCTCCTCCCACACTGGGCCATCTGTCTCCTCTCTCTGCTGACTCTGCCAGACCTGCTGAGTGTTTCCAGCATTCTCTGTTTTTGTGACTGTTTGAACAATCTGGCAGTTTGCATGGTCAATTTTCTGTCATGCTGCTCCCACAATATACCAAAGTCATTCAGCTCAATTTCATAATGAGAGCAGGACAGTGTGTGACTTGAAGTAGAACTTGGAGTTGATGCTGTTCATCTCCTGCTCCTCCTTGGTGTGGAGGTTGAGGGTTTCACAGATTATGTCAAATGGTGGCACAGTGGTGAGCACTGCTGCCTCACAGCGCGAGGGACCCGGGTTCAATTTCGGCCTTGGTAACTGTCTGTGTGGAGTTTGCTTGTCCTTCCCGTGTCTGCATGGGTTTCCTCCCACAGTCCAAAGATGCACAGGTTAGGTCGGTTGGCCATGTTAAATTGCCCCTTAGCATTCCAAGATGCGTAGGTTAGGGGGATTTGCAGGGTAAATACATGGGATTACACAGGAAAGGGCCTGGATGGGATGGTCTATTGGTGGGTCAGTGCAGACTCAATGAGCTGAATGGCCTCCTTCTGCACTGTAAGGATTCTATGATTCTGGCTGAGATGTAGATACCTCTCCTTCAACCCCTGCCACTCCCAAAGACACTCCCAGTTCTCCCAGAGAGGCCAGGATCTTGTGTTGGTCCAGAGTGGGTGACAGGTTGCCTTGCCTGAACGACATGTGCGAACCAGTTGCGTTTTTATGACAATCCAGCAGCTTTATGATCACTTTTTCCCAGTGTCAGCCCCACAAATTACAGACTCAGCTCAATTTCACAACCTGCCTTTTGTTTATGGGTTCTCTCTCACTCCTTTTTTTCCTGTTTTAAATCAAGTTCACAGGGTATTAGAAGGGAGGATCTGCAGTCGGGAAACTGAAATCAATTATCACATCAGGATCTGACAGAGTCGCCCCATTTATCGTAATCTGCCTGTCATCGGATTTTGAACATGGAAGGAAAAAGCACTGTTCACAGTGGGGAGAAAGCGTACATGTGTTCCGTATGTGGACAAGGATTCAGCCGATCATCTGGCCTGTCGAAACACAAATACAGTCACACTGAGGAGAAACCGTGTAAATGTAAGGACTGTGGGAAGGGATTCAAATATCCATTTGAGCTGGAAACTCATCGGCGCAGTCACACTGGGGAGAAACCTTTCACCTGTTCCACGTGTGGGAGAGGATTCACTAAATCATCCCACCTGCAGACACACCAGCGAGTCCACACTGATGAGAGACCTTTTAAATGTTCAGACTGTGGGAAGTGTTATAAAAGTTCTGGGGAACTGATGCTCCATCAACGTGTTCACACTGATGAGAGACCATTCAGATGCTCTCTCTGTGGGACTGGGTTCAGATGGTCATCTGACCTCAGTGTGCATCAGCGCACTCACACGGGGGAGAGACCGCTCACCTGCTCCAAGTGTGGGAAGAGATTCAGTCATTCATCTAGCCTGCGGAAACACCAGCGAGTTCACACTGATGAAAGACCTTTTAAATGCCTAAACTGTGGGAAGTGTTTTAAAAGTTCCGGGAACTTAATATCCCATCAATTAGTTCACACTGATGAGAGGCCGTTCAGATGCTCTCGCTGCGGGAATGGGTTCAAAACATCATCAGACCTCATTGTACACCAGCGAATTCACACTGTGGAGTGACCCTTCATCTGCTCTGTGTCTAGGAAGGGATTTGGTCACCCACCACATCTACTGAGACACCAGCGAGTTCACATTTAACTACAATAATTGGATTTTGCTGTGAATCACACCCAGCACAGAGCCATGTTTGTTGGTCAGTCTCTGTTGGCGTGAATACACAGTAAGAGTTTTAACAACACCAGGTTAAAGTCCAACAGGTTTATTTGGTAGCAAATACCATTAGCTTTTGGAGCGCTGCTCCTTCATCAGATGGAGTGGAAATGTGCTCTCAAACAGTGCACAGAGACACAAAATCAAGTTACAGAATACTGATTAGAATGCGAATCCCTACATCCAACCATATCTTAAAGATACAGACAATGTAGGTGGGGGGAGCATTAAGCACAGGTTAAAGAGATGTGTATTGTCTCCAGACAGAACAGCTAGTGAGATTCTGCAAGCCCAGGAGGCAAGCTGTGGGGGTTACTGATAATGTGACATAAATCCAACATCCCGGTTTAGGCCGTCCTCATGTGTGCGGAACTTGGCTATCAGTTTCTGCTCAGCAACTCTGCGCTGTCGTGTGTCCTGAAGGCCGCCTTGGAGAATGCTTACCTGAAGAACCAAGGCTGAATGCCCGTGACTGCTGAAGTGCTCCCCAACAGGAAGAGAACAGTCTTGCCTGGTGATTGTCGAGCGGTGTTCGTTCATCCGTTGTCGTAGCGTCTGCATGGTTTCCCCAATGTACCATGCCTCGGGACATGGGTGGAGGGAGCATTAAACACAGGTTAAAGAGATGTGTATTGTCTCCAGACAGAACAGCTAGTGAGATTCTGCAAGCTCAGGAGGCAAGCTGTGGGGGTTACTGATAATGTGACATAAATCCAACATCCCGGTTTAGGCCGTCCTCATGTGTGCGGAACTTGGCTATCAGTTTCTGCTCAGCGACTCTGCGCTGTCGTGTGTCGTGAAGGCCGCCCTAATGCTCCCCCCACCCACATTGTCTGTATCTTTAAGATCTGGTTGGCTGTAGGGATTCGCATTCTAATCAGTATTTTGTAACCTGATTTTGTGTCTCTGTGCCCTGTTTGAGAGCACATTTCCACTCCATCTGACGAAGGAGCAGCGCTCCGAAAGCTAATGGTATTTGTTACCAAATAAACCTGTTGGACTTTAACCTGGTGTTGTTAAAACTCTTACTGTGTTCACCCCAGTCCATCTCCACAACGTGAATACACTCCAGCCCAAATAGGTTTTAATGTTCTGGATGAATTAGATAAATCAGATTTGTGCTAAATAAAGTGTGTTGAATTTTTTAAATATCGCATGGTGGCACAGTGGTTAGCACTGCAGCCTCACAGCACCAGGGACCCGGATTCGATTCCCGGCTTGGGTCACTGTGTGGAGTTTGCACCTTCTCCCCGTGTCTGTGTGGGTTTCCTCCAGGTGCTCCGGTTTCCTCCCACAGACTGAAAGACGTACTGGTTAGGTGTATTGACTCGAACAGGCACCGGAGTGTGGCGACTAGGGGAATTTCACAGTAACTCCATTGCAGTGTTAATGTAAGGCTTACTTGTGACGAATAAATAAACTTTAACTTTATCTCTAATACAAGTTGGTTTCTTTTGAAGGTCTCTCCCTTGCTTCCTCCATCCTCACCTCTAACAAGTGTGAGGAGCTCATGGAGCTTCTTTCTCACGAAGAATGAGGCAATCCAATCAGCTGCTTCGCCTTCTGGCTGATTGACGGCAGCTGCGAGCCAATAGGAACAGAGGGGGCGGGGCTGGAAGACCGAGCGCAGCGGCTGGCCCTCCCACCGGAATGAATGAGGATCAGGGCGGGTCTGGGAGTGGAGCATGCGGAGTATAAACAATAGCCATGCTGCTGTTTCGGATTGCTGATCGGTGAGTACTAAAAAAGGCGAGAGGAGGGAGCGATGGATCTGGCGGGTGGGAGGAGAGGCTTCGTGAACATGCTGTGAAAACCGCTAACCCCGAAAAAGAATTCCCCGTCCTTCGTTTGCCCGGAATCGGGTCGCAGTTTGTTCCGACTTAAACTTGAGTTAACGACAGCCATGTTTAGCCATCTTTATGGGGGGAATATGCTGCAGGGTTAATGCGTGGCAGCCATCTTTGTGAAGGGCAATGTACAATCTCACGCATGCGTGGCCGCCATGTTTATTGGTGGCAATCATAGCATCCCGACAGTACAGAAGGAGGCCATTCGGCCCATCGAGTCTGCACGAACCACAATCCTAGCCCCTATTCCCGTAACCCCACATATTTACCCTGCTAATCACCCTGACACTAAGATCAGTTTAGCACGGCCAATCAACCTACTGTGCACATCTTCAGACCGTGGGAGGAAACCGGAGCACCCGGAGGAAACCCACGCAAACACGGGGAGAACGTGCAGACTCCACACAGATAGTGACCCAAGCTGGGATTCGAGCCCGGGTCCCGGGCGCCGTGAGGCAGCAGTGCTAACCACGACTACCGTGCCGCCCAATGTTCTTCAATCTTTTCAAACTCCACACAGTCACCTGAGGCTGGAATTGAACCTGGGTCCCTGGTGTTGTGAGGCAGCAGTGCTAATCACAGTCCCACCATGCCACATTCTAAGGCATTTAACAGAAATGTGACGAAGTAACATTTGTCACTGAGCCACATAAGGAGACATTCGGGCAGGTGACCAAAAGCTTGGTCGAGGAGGGAGGTATTATAGATAATCTGGAAGATTAATAAGTGAGAGAGACAGAGAGGTCCAAGGAGGGAATTCCAGAGCTTTTGGCCTGGGCAGCTAAACGCATGGTCACAAACGGTCAATAAATTAAAATCAGAACATCAATCAGCCAGCATTTGATGAGTTCAGATATCTGGGGGGATGTAGATTTGAAGAACTTATAGAGGTAGTGAGGGGAGAGGTGACCATAGGATTTGGAAACAAGGATGATAATTTTGACATTGAGGTGCTGTTCAACCAGGAGTCTGTGGAGCTCAGTGAGCACAGTAAGAAGTCTCACAACACCAGGTTAAAGTCCAACAGGTTTATTTGGTAGCACAAGCCACAAGCTTTCAGAGCGCTGCTCCTTCATCAGGTCACTCACCTGATGAAGGAGCAGCGCTCTGAAAGCTTGTGGCTTGTGCTACCAAATAAATGTGATAATATAAATAGGGCCTAGTTTTAAGGCTGATAAAATTGGATATCCTAATCTAAAGAATTGGGCATATTAAAATCAAACACAATCAAACCTCGGGCAGGCCAATTGTACAAAAACACAAACATGTCTGGGCCTGACCCATCAAAGGTCGTTGCACTCTACTGATACTGAGCAGGAGATCATTGCACCCCATTGAAATGCACCGGCCTATTGTTAGAAGCGCAGATCGGGCCAGACTTTCTGTCACCGAGAGTTCCTGCAGTTACCTTATCTGATAACAGGTTACATGTAAGCAACAGCATGGAGATGGGCACCTGGGGGTGGACCCTGGTGTCCTGTCAGGCAGACATCAAGAAACCCACTGGTTATTGGAACCCCCTCCTGGGACCTCACTGGCCGGAAGCCAGAGAAGTTTCTGGAAAGGCAAGCAGGCAGGGGGATAAAGGGACAAATTTCAGACACACCAGGAGCGAAGACTCGACGAAGGAGGCGACCTTGACCATCCGGAAGACTGACCAGAAAAGGAAGGAAGGAAAGAAGGAAGAAGCTGCCATCGAGATTCACCTTCGTGACGACGGACCAGAGGGACTCAGCAAATCGAGCCTGCAGTTTCACCAAACCATCTTTGCGGGTAGTATACTTGAATTTGGGGTATCCTCTTGTTTTATGTGGGTAATTTAAGGGTTAATAGTGTTATTATTAATAAACTTGTTGAACCTTTACTTGTGTTTGTCCATCTTGCAAATAAGGGCACCGGGGTAAAACCTTGGAGTAAGTAAACTGGTCGAAAGTATCTGAGAATTAACAGGTACAATTTACCTAGAATCATAGAAACCCTACAGTGCAGAAGGAGGCCATTCGGCCCATCGAGTCTGCACCGACCACAATCCCACCCAGGCCCTACCCCCACATATTTTACCCGCTAATCCCTCTAACCTACGCATCCCAGGACTCTAAGGGGCAATTTTTTTAAACCTGGCCAATCAAACTAACCCGCACATCTTTGGACTGTGGGAGGAAACCAGAGCACCCGGAGGAAACCCACGCAGACACAAGGAGAATGTGCAAACTCCACACAGACAGTGACCCGAGCCAGGAATCGAACCCGGGACCCTGGAGCTGTAAAGCAGCAGTGCTAACCACTGTGCTACCGTGCCGCCCGTTGGACTTTAACCTGGTGTTGTGAGACTTCTTACTTTGCTTACCCCAGTCCAACATCGGCATCTCCACATCAGAGCTCAGTGAGCACAGGGGTGTTGGATGAATGAGACTTAGTGGGAGTAAGGGCACGGGAAGCATAGTTTTGAATGATCCCATCTGGAGGAGGGAATGGACGAATTGAGTCTTCAGAGATCGTGCAGAATTTCAACAAAAACGGCTTCATTCAACATGCATGAAGGAGAGCAGAACTCGTGGCTGTAACTACAGATTGCTTCTGAGCTACTCTACTGAGCATTGGGTCTTACACATTCTTTATACCCCTTTCTTTACATTACAATGTGTTACATTTCGATTAGGTCATCAGATTGTTACCTTGAATTGGTTACAGTTCTGTTTTTGATTACATTCTGCGGTTCCATTGCCTTGGGGGTGATGCAGCCTTCATCACTTTGTGGGCATCTCCTGTCCACCTGTTCACAATATCGATGTGTTGTGTTTGTCAAACTGATTTTGATGTGGTGTTAATTGTCCCATCTCCTGGATAAGTTTTCAGAAGCGCAATGGTTCCTCCCGCCCTTTTGGAGCCTTGATAATTGGTATCAATTCTCTTATAGTTGCTGAAAGCTTGGAGCGATACCACCTGGTGTGTGACTGTTTTAGTGCCATCTGAGATGTCGTTATTTGTATTTTGTCCTGACTGCCTGCAGTGAGCGTGGATACCACAGTGCTGTCTGTTTAACCCTTTCCATTCATTCCTCTCTTGCTGTGGCCCACACCCCCTTGGTTAGCCCGACTACACCATCTTTATGTGGGCAGCTGTGAATGTTCCAGTTTCAAGGGAACAAAGTTTCAGCAACAGATGAGCTGAGGCAGAAGTGAAGTTAGACAAAGTTACTGAGGTGGAAATACTTGGTCTTTGTGATATGTGGTCAGAAGCTCAGCTTGGGGTAAAATATTATTATTTCATTGCATGGATTACATGGACGCCACGGTGACATAGTGGTTAGCACTGCTGTTTCACAGCGCCAGGGGTCCTGGTTCGATTCCTGACTTGGGTCACTGTCTTTGTGGAGTCTGCACGTTCTCCCTGTGTCCGTATGGGCTTCTTCCAGGTGCTCCAGTTTCCTCCCACAGTCTGAAAGACGTGCTACTTAGGTGCATCGACCCGAACAGGCGCCGGATTGTGGTGACTCGGGGAATTTCACAGTAACTTCATTGCAGTGTTAATGTAAGCCTTACTTGTGACCAATAAATAAACTTTTTACTTTAAAATATGACACCAAGATTATGAACAGTTTTGTTCAGACTCAAATTTGTAAGAGAGATGGGTGGTGTTGATGGTTAGAGAGAGGAGTTTGTAGTGGGATTGAAGACAATCATTTCAGTCTTCCCAATTTTTAAATGAAGGAAATTTCTGTTTGTCCAGTGCTGGATGTCAGACAAGTCAGGATGGTGCGTGACTCATAAGGAGTCTCCAGGCAGGTTGGTCAAAGAGGGAGGTTTTAAGGAGAATCTTAAAGGAGGAAAATGAGGTGGAGAGGTTTAAGGAGGAAATTCCAGAGCTTGTGGCCCAAGCAAATTAAAACATTCACCAATGGTGGAGCGATTAAACACAGTAAGAAGTTTAACAACACCAGGTTAAAGTCCAACAGGTTTATTTGGTAGCAAAAGCCACACAAGCTTTCGGAGCTCCAAGCCCCTTCTTCAGGTGAGTGGGAATTCTGTTCACAAACAGGGCATATAAAGACACAGACTCAATTTACATGAATAATGGTTGGAATGCGAATACTTACAGCTAATCAAGTCTTTAAGAAACAAAACAACGTGAGTAGAGAGAGCATCAAGACAGGCTAAAAAGATGTGTATTGTCTCCAGATAAGACAGCCGGTGAAACTCTGCAGGTCCAGGCAGGCTGTGGGGGTTACAGATAGTGTGACATGAACCCAATATCCCGGTTGAGGCCATCCTCGTGTGTGCGGAACTTGGCTATCAGTTTCTGCTCAGCGACTCTGCGCCGTCATGTGTCGCGAAGGCCGCCTTGGAGAACGCTTACCCGAATATCAGAGGCCAAATGCCCGTGACCGCTGAAGTACTCCCCAACAGGAAGAGAACAGTCTTGCCTGGTGATTGTGGAGCGATTAAAATCAGGAATGTTGAAGAGATTTGGATTCGATGAGTGTAGAGATCTCGGAGGGTGTGCGCCTGCAGGAGTTTACAGAGATAGGGATGGTTAGGACAATGGATGAAATAAGAGATGGGAATTTTAATGTTTTGATGCGCCTTCACCAGGAACCTTTGTAGGTCAGAGAGCACAAAGGTGATGGGTGTACTAGACTTGGTGTGAGTAAGCACACGGGCAGCAGAGTTTTGGATACCCTCAAGATTACAGGGAGGTTGAATGTGGCAGGCCGGCCAGGAGGGCATTAGGATAGGTAAATCTAGAGGTAACAATAGAATGGGTTAGAGTTTCAGCATCAGGTGATCTGAGACTGCAAAGCAGAGATGTTGTTGAGATGGGAGGGTGGCATTTTAGTGATGATGTGGATATAGGATTTTAAAAGTTGTGAACAATATGTTTGCACATCAGGAATTTCCTGCACAGAGGGCTGGAGTCGGTGGCTAGGGAGCTGAGTTTGCAGCGGGGCCTGAAGGCAATGGTTTCAGTCTTCCTAATAATAAATACAGGAAATGTTTGCTTCTTCATCACTTGATTTCAAACACATTAAGACTGCTATCCTGGTCCTTGGTGGTGAAGATTGGGGGGATGTTTGGGAGATTCCATCAAAGATTTTATTGCATTATAGATATATGAAATGTTTGTCCTTCGCTAATGGTGTATCTCGATCTATGTTTCTCCGGTTCCCACTTGTGTGGCAGACACCAGAATCTCATGTAGGCCCAGACCAGGTGGCAGCTTCCCTTCCCTGAAGGACATTAGTGACCCAGTTGGGTTTTTACAACAATCCAGCAGCTTTCATGGTCATTTGTTCCTAGTGCCGGCCTCACAAATTATCAGATTAATTCAGTTCAATTTCACAACCTGCCTTTGTGTTTTTGACAGTTCTCTCACTCATTTTTTTTTGTCTCAAACCAATTTCATAGGGTATTGCAGTCAGGAAACTGGAATCAAACATCACATCAGGAACTGAAGGGTTTGCCCAATTTATTGTAAACTAAATATCATCAGGTTTTGAACATGGAAGGAAAAAGCACCATTCACAGTGGGGAGAAATTGTACACGTGTTCTGCGTGTGGAAGAGAATTCAGCTGAACATCTGACCTGTCAGAACATAAATGCCGTTGCAACAGGGAGAAACCGTGGAAATGTGAGCACTGTGGGAAGGGATTCAATTATTCATTTGAACTGGAAGCTCATCGCTATAGCCACACTGGAGAGAGACCGTTCACCTGCTCCACATGTGGGAAAGGATTTATTACCTCACATAGCCTGGTGAAATACCAGCGATGTTACACTGACAAAATCTTTTAAATGCTCAGACTGTGAGAAGTGCTGTAAATGTTCCTGGGAACTGATGTCCCATCAATGTGTTCACACTGACGAAAGACCTTTCAAATGTTCAGACTGTTGCAAGTTTGATAAAAGTTCTGGGGAAATGATGCGCCATCAACGTGTTTACACTGGTGTGAGACCTTTTAAATGTCCAGACTGTGGGAAGTGCTTTAAAATTTCTGGTGTATTGATAATCCATCAACGTGGTCACACTGACGAGAAACGATTCAAGGGCTCTCACGGTGGAGCTGGGTTCCGGCAGTCATCATACCTCATTAAACACCAGCTCACTCACACTGGAGGGAGACCATTCAGGTGAACTCCCTGTGGGGCTGGGTTCAGGCGATCATCACAACTCACTGCACATCTGCCAGTTCACACTGGGGTGTGGCCATTCAGCTGCTCCAAGTGTGGGAACAGATTCACTGAGTTATCCCATCTGGTGACACATCAGAGGGTTCACACCGGGAGAAACCTTTTAAATGCCCAGACTGCAGGGAAAACTTTAAATGTTCTCAGGAATTAAAAACGCCATCAATGTATTCACAATGAAGAGAAACTATTCAGGTGCTCTCACTGTGCGTCGGGGTTCAAGACATCATTTGAGCTCACTGTACACCAATGAGTTCATACAGGGGAGAGACCGTTCAAATGCTCCAAGTTTGGGAAAGCATTCCCTCAGTCATCTCACTTGCTGATACACCAGCAAGTTCACACCGGAGAGAGACCGTTTATCTGCTGCAAGTGTGGGAAAGCATTCATAGAATCATCGAATCCTACGGTGCAGAAGGAGGCCATTCAGCCCATTGAGTCTGTACCGACCACTATCTCACCCAGGCCCTATCCCCATAACCCCATGTATTTACCCTAGCTGGTCCCCCTGACACTAGGGTAATTTCACATGACCAATCCACCTAACCTTTGGACTGTGGAAGAAAACCAGAGCACCCAGAGGAAACCCATGCACACACAGGGAGAATGTGCAGACTCTGCACAGACAGTGACCCAAGCCAGGAATTGAACCCAGGTCCCTGGCGCTGTGAGGAAGCAGTGCTAACCACTGTGCCACAGTGTTTCACTCAGTCATCTCACTTGCTGATACACCAGCGAGTTCACACCAGGGAGAGACCATTCACCTGCTCCAAGTGTGGGATGGCATTCACTCAGTCATCCGTGCTGGTGAGACACCAACGAGTTCACACTGACAAGAAACCTTTCAAATGCCCAGACTGTGAGAAGTGTTTTAAAGATTCTGGTAGCCTGATGGCCCACCAACATGTTCACACTAAAGATAAACTATGCAGGTGCTCTGACTGTGGGTCTGGGTTCAAAGCATCGTTTGGGTTCACTGTACACCAGCGGAGTCACAATGGGGAGAGGCTATTCACCTACTCTGAGTGTGGGAAGGGATTCCTCACCTCATCCAACCTGCTGAGACGCCAACAAATTCACAATTAACTAGAGTGATTAGATTTAAGAACATAAGAAATAGGAGCAGGAGTAGGCCATCCAGCCCCTCGAGCCCGCCCCGCCATTCAATAAGATCATGGCTGATCTGACGTGGATCAGTACCACTTACCCGCCTGATCCCCATAACCCTTAATTCCCTTACCGATCAGGAATCCATCCATCCGCGTTTTAAACATATTCAGCGAGGTAGCCTCCACCACCTCAGTGGGCAGAGAATTCCAGAGATTCACCACCCTCTGGGAGAAGAAGTTCCTCCTCAACTCTGTCCTAAACCGACCCCCCTTTATTTTGAGGCTGTGTCCTCTAGTTTTAACTTCCTTACTAAGTGGAAAGAATCTCTCCGCCTCCACCCTATCCAGCCCCCGCATTATCTTATAAGTCTCCATAAGATCCCCCCTCATCCTTCTAAACTCCAACGAGTACAAACCCAATCTCCTCAGCCTCTCCTCATAATCCAAACCCCTCATCTCCGGTATCAACCTGGTGAACCTTCTCTGCACTCCCTCCAATGCCAATATATCCTTCCTCATATAAGGGGACCAATACTGCACACAGTATTCCAGCTGCGGCCTCACCAATGCCCTGTACAGGTGCATCAAGACATCCCTGCTTTTATATTCTATCCCCTTCGCAATATAGGCCAACATCCCATTTGCCTTCTTGATCACCTGTTGTACCTGCAGACTGGGCTTTTGCGTCTCATGCACAAGGACCCCCAGGTCCCTTTGCACGGTAGCATGTTTTAATTTGTTTCCATTGAGATAGTAATCCCATTTGTTATTATTTCCTCCAAAGTGTATAACCTCGCATTTCTCAACGTTATACTCCATTTGCCATATCCTCGCCCACTCACTCAGCCTGTCCAAATCTCTCTGCAGATCTTCTCCGTCCTCCACACGATTCACTTTTCCACTTATCTTTGTGTCGTCTGCAAACTTCGTTACCCTACACTCCGTCCCCTCCTCCAGATCATCTATATAAATGGTAAATAGTTGCGGCCCGAGTACCGATCCCTGCGGCACGCCACTAGTCACCTTCCTCCAACCGGAAAAACACCCATTTATTCCGACTCTTTGCTTCCTGTCGGATAGCCAGTCCCCAATCCACTTTAACACACTACCCCCAACTCCGTGTGCCCTAATCTTCTTCAGTAGCCTTTTATGGGGCACCTTATCAAACGCCTTTTGGAAATCCAAAAACACCGCATCCACCGGTTCTCCTCCATCAACCGCCCTAGTCACATCTTCATAAAAATCCAACATGTTCGTCAAGCACGACTTTCCCCTCATGAATCCATGCTGCGTCTGATTGATCGAACATTAAGTTAACATTCAGTGAAAAGTATTGTTTCTTGCACACTACACAAACAGAACATACTGTTCATAGAGAAGGAAACGAGAGAATGCAGAATGTAGTGTTACAGTCATAGCTAGGGTGTAGAGAAAGATCAACTTAATGCAAGGTAGGTTTGTTCAAAAGTCTTGACGGCAACAGGGAAGAAGCTGTTCTTGAGTCGGTTGGTACGCGACCTCAGACTTTGGTATCTTTTTCCCGATGGAAGAAAGTAGAAGAGAGAATGTTCAAGGTGCGTGGGGTCCTTAATTATGCTGGCTGCTTTGCCGAGGCAGCGGGAAGTGTGGACAGAGTCAATGGATAGGAGGCTGGTTTGCGTGATGGATTGGGCTACATTCATGACCTTTTGTAGTTCCTTGCGGTCTTGGGCAGAGCAGGATCCATACCAAACTGTGATATAGCCAGAAAGAATGCTTTCTATGGTGCATCTGTAAAAGTTGGTGAGAGTCATAACTGACATGCCAAATTTCCTTAGTCTTCTGAGAAAGTAGAGGCGTTTGGTGGGCTTTCTTAACTATAGTGTCGGCATGGAGGGACCAGGACAGGTTGTTGGTGATCTGGACATCTAAACACTTCAAGCTCTCGACCCTTTCCACTTCGTCCCCGTTGATGTAGACAGGGGCATGTTCTCCTCTACGCTTCCTGAAGTCGATGACAATCTCCCTTCATTTTGTTGACATTGAGGGAGAGATTATTGTCACCGCACCAGATTCTCTATGTCATTCCTGTACTGTCTCGTCAGAGTTTGAGGTGCGACCTACTACAGTGGTGTCGTCAGCAAACTTGAAAATCGAGTTGGTGGGGAATTTGGTCAAAGTCACATAAATCAGCTTTGTGTTAAATACAGTGTCTGATGTTTTTAATATCTCAGTCAGTTCCTTTTGAAGTTCTCTCCCTCTCCCCTGTCTCCTCCATCAACAAGAGTGAGGAGCTCATAGAGCTTCTTTGTCAATAAGATTGAGACAATCCTATCAACTGCCTCTGCTGCTTCCTTCTCTTCCATTAGCCCACTGGCAAATTGTCTCCAATGTTCTCCTGTCTTAGACCAGAAACTCGCATCTATTTTCAGTTACTCTGCTGTCTTCCTTCAGGCAGGTTTCCCTGGAGTAGAAGATAAATTGAAGCACACAATACAGACCCCAGACTGAGACCAGGTAAGTTCTGGAAACACCGAGGATGTAAGGGTTTTGAGGAGCAAGAGGGGTTAAGAATTGTGAGGGGGTGGGGGGGGGTGAAGAGTTGTGACAGCCAGAATAGGGGAGGTGGGGTCATTCCTCACTAACCTATACAAAGGAGTCAGTGACGAGGCCTCAAATCTCATTCTCTCGACTCCCAAACCATCAAAAAGAAAATAGACACACGTCCTGGAGCCTCTAATCCGGTGGCAGGACTGTCTCAGCTGGGACTCTGCTGGAAATCTGTTGCTGTCTTGAAGCTCACTATCCCAATTCCTCAGGAATGGAGCAGTGGGTATAGCAGTAAAGTGCGAGGAATGTGGAAGGCATTCCCAGATCAGTTTGAGATCTGTGTCTGAACTTAAAATGTAGAGTTAAACTCACACAGCAAACAGATTGTTCACCAGCTGCATCTCCAAATCTTTCATTTCTGAGGCCTGTAAGAGTTTACAAACATAATCACAGTCAGTGCAGACAATTCTACGAATTGTAATTTGCATGGAATTTATTTTATCTCTTTTTCCAAAACTGATCATGCCCCATTCCACACATTCTATTTCCTGTGCTAATTTCCAAACCCATCACAACAGCTCCAACATTTATTTCCGGCAATCAAAGCTTTCTCCCTTCCTCGACCTGACAAAGCCCGGACTGTGATGGACAGCCGAGTGGGACCAATAGGAAGGAGGGAACGGGGAACCGAGCCGGGTCGGCTGGTCCTGCAACCAATCGGAGTGGAGGAGGGGCGGGCCTGAGCCGGGACTGACTTCACTGGTTGCGCATGCGCTCTACCACACACAGCCCGTTCTCAAAATGGCGCAAAACGCGAGGAAATGGCGTCGCTTCCAGCGCCGGCTTGGTCGGTATTTGCGAGTTGGGGACTACGAAGGGTGTTTATGAAGCCTCCAATCCACTCGCTCTACTTCTCCCATCCCATCCACTTCTCCCGGGTCTGTCTCCCTTCGGCTGAGGAACAGCACTGCGCATGCCACAGTTCACAATGGCCCGGTGATTGACGGCAGCTCCAGACCAATAGGAAGCGGGAGCGAGGCAGGAGGACTGTGTGAGAGCGGTTGGTCCTCCAGCCAATCGGAGTGAAGGAGGGGCGGGGTTGAGCCTGGACGGTTCAGGTGTCTCCCAAGATTGGCTGCGGTTCCCAACCACTCCCGGATTTCATAGAATCCCTACAGTGCAGAAGGAGGCCATTCGGTCAATGGACTCTGCACCGACTGTTAACCAGGTTTACCCCGTATCCCCATGTATTCACCCCGCAAATCCCCCGAATCTACACATTTTGGGGCAAGTTTTAAGTTTATGTATTTATTGTCACAAGTAGGCTTACATTAACACTGCAATAAAGATACTGTGAAACTGACCTAGTCGCCACACTCCGGCGCCTGCTCAGGTACACTGAGGGAGAATTTAGCATGGCCAGTGCACCTAACCAGCACGTCTTTCGGACTATGGGAGGAAATCCGGTGGAAACCCACGCAGACACGGGGAGAACGTGCAGACTCTGCACAAACAGTGACCCAAGCCGGGAATCGACCCCGGGTCCCGTAAACTGCTGCGAGGCAGTAGTGCTAAGCACTGTTCCACCGTGCTGCCAAATCTGGAGACTCTAGGCATTGATCAGTCTGCAGGACATTGCTGTGTGCAACCCTGCAGAAAGGGGCATGAAAAGAGGTTGTTTCATTGTTATTTTCTCACCCTATGAGAGTGAAAGACTGAGACTTGGGGAAATTATGTTCCACAGAAATTATAATTGTTCTGAATTTGTGTCTGTTCTTAGAGTGAGAATTGTTTTCAATTTATTTTACAGGATATTAGAACGGGAGGATTTACAGAAAGGAAAATCAAATCAAACATCACATCAAGATCTGACACAGTAAAAACAATCTCCAGGATATCATCGTCCTTTGAATGTGTTAGGGAAAATATTTGTCTGTGGGAAACAATTTAAATATCAGTGTGATTGGGGCAGCACCGAGACAGACACACTGAGCTGGGAACTGCTGAGAGGCCGTTCACCAGCTCCTCCTGTTGGAGGGATTGACTCTGCCAATAAACATGCTGACACGCCAGCGAGCTCGCAGTAGCAACAGGCCATTCACCTGCTCTGTGTGTGGGAAGAGGTTCAGCGAGTCAGAGCATCTCGCTGAGCACCAGAGCATTCATACCAAGGACAAGCCATGCAGCAGCTCTCCGTGTGGGAAGAGATTCACGCATTCCTCCCAATACACTGACCACCAACTAATTCACTCAGATAAGAGACATTTTAAATGCATCAAATGTGGGAAGAGCTTTAAAAGAAGCAGTGACCTGTTGAGACATCAATATACTCACACAGGGGAGAGGCCGTTCCCCTGCACTGTGTGTGGGAAGAGATTCATTCTTTCAATCCACCTTCTTACACACAAGCGCATTCACACTGGGGAGAGACCATTCACCTGCTCCATGTGTAGCAAGGCTTTCATTTGTTCATCCGATCTTCTGAAACACCAGCGAATTCACACTGGGGAGAGACCATTTATCTGCTCCGAGTGTGGGAAGGGATTCACAATGTCATCCCACCTGCTGACACACCGACAGGTTCACACTGGGGAAAGGCCATTCATCTGCTCCGAATGTGGGAAAACATTCTCTCGGTCATGCAACCTTTTGATTCATAGGCGTCTTCACACTGGGGAGAAACCGTACATTTGCCCCATGTGTGGGAAGGGATTTACTTGTCCACATCACCTGCAGATACACCGGTCTGTTCACACTGGGGAGAAGGCATTCACCTGTCCCGAGTGTGGGAAAAGTTTCACTCAGTCATCCGACCTCAAGAAACACCGACGCACCCACACTGGGGAGAGGCCGTTCACCTGCTGTGTGTGTGGCAAGGGATTCAGTCAATCCTCCCAGTGCATTGAACACCAACGTGTTCATTCTGATTGGAGACCCTTTCAATGCTCTGAATGTGAGAAGACCTTTAAGAGAAGATATGATCTGGTGAGACACCAGCGCACTCACACTGGAGAGAGGCCGTTCCCCTGCACAGAGTGTGGGAAAAGATTCACCCATTCATCTGATCTGCTGAAACACCAGCACATTCACACAGGGCTGAAGCCATTCCCCTGTTCTGAGTGTGGGAAGAGATTCACCCACTTATCCGATTTGGTGAGACACCAGAGCACTCACACTGGGGAGTGACCGTTCACCTGCTGCGTGTGTGAGAAGAGATTTACTTGTCCACATCACCTGCTGAGACACAGCGAAGTCACACTTTACCTGAAAACAGATTCAATTGCAACTGAAAACCATATCCAGGACTGAATCTATTCTAAAGTAAAGTTTATTTATTAGTTACAAGTAGGCTTACATTCGCACTGCAATGAAGTTACTGTGAAAATCCCCTCATCGTCACTCCGGCGCCTGTTTGGGTGCACTGAGGGAGAATTTAGCATGGCCAGTTCACCTAACCTGCACATCTTTGGACTGTGGGAGGAAACCAGAGCCCGAGTGGAAACCCACACAGACACAGGGAGAACGTGCAAACTTCACACAGACAGTGACCCAAGCAAGCCAGGAATCGAACTTGGGTCCCTGGTGCCGTGAGGGAGCAGTGCTAACCACTGTGCCACCCTTCTCCTTCCTAACCCTAGATTATTCCATTTTTCATACCTTCAGTTACTCTGATGGACAATTCCAACTCTCCCCATATTCCAGAGTGTCGCTTCAAGCCTTGGAACCCAGGGAAATTATCGGGAACACAACTGGGATCACTAAACCCAGCCTGTTCATCGCTCTCAGCTGCTGGACTCAGTGTCCATCCCACAGCATTTCTCACCCTTGATGTATGAACTGAACATCACAGCTGTAAACCTGGTTCAATTTGAAATCCACTCAATAAATATTTGTAATGAAATGCTGCAATTGATGAGAGTGTCAGTGTGGCAGAATGTTGCTGTGTGAGTCATGCATTAGTAGGGAGCTCTCACCTCTGACCCAGAAGGTTGTGAGTTCAAGTCCCACATCAGCCACTTAACACAGGAAGCAAGGTTGACTCTCCAGCATAATATCAATGTAGTTCCGCACTGTCAGAGGGTCAGTATTGAGGGAGTGTCGCACTGCCAGAGCCTCAGTATTTCCTCGGAATGTCCCACTGGGACTGGGGTTTGGGGGGGGGGGTGGGTCTTGTATTCAGCCAATCACAGTTAACACAAAGACTTGTGAGAGACAGTGTGCAGTTAAAGACGTTCTTTATTTGACCAACACGTATTGGGAGAGAGACAGTCAGAGGATTCCAACTTCTCTCTGACGTTACGTCACATGAGGACAACAGATATACATTTCTGAAGATTCGATTCACCTGCCCAACCTATCCAAGCTGGACGGTCAAAATATATTAATGCACCTTATTTACTTTGGCCTGTAGCATTCTACCTTTTAGCAGAATTGGGAATTAATTGGTCATCAAACCCAGAGATTCTTCCCCCCCCCCACTGTTGCCTAATAACTTTACCGACACAAATCCGGTAGGTTCCAGGGTCGGACCTAACACCTGCAATCATGGGAACGAGAAGGCAGTCATCTTTCTTTTCTAGTTCCTGTTCCCTTATCAGTGGAGGTTGAAGATATCCATTCATTGCAGCTAGAAGTTAAACCTTTCTGTTCACTTCAAAAACCTTGATAGCTTGTAGCTGCCTGGCCTGCCCCGAATAATAGGATATACACTCTATGCTTCATTGTTCCAAAAGAATGCCTAATCTGTCTAATTAAACTTATTTCCCATTATGCCAAGCAGTAAACTGCTTGTTGGCCAAAGTTCACAAGAAAATACAAAAATACAGTTTTAAATCTATAATCCTTGTTCAAAAATGATTATATATGTGCTTATACAGACAATACTTTCATATAGTATTTAAGTGAGGCACATTGTGATGATACCTTTGATGTATAAGGCGCACTGTGGTCCCTATTTTAAACTAATCTACTTTGTTTTAATAGTCTCAGAAAGCAAGGGTTTCTGTATCGCCTGCTACAGATTGGTCTCGAGGAATATGGGTCAAACGTGGGCAATTGGGACTGGCTGAATGGTAAAAACTGGGCGGCATGGCCAAGTTGGATTGAAAGGCCTGTTTCCATGCTGCAAACCTCTATGACTCTATGCTATTAGACTTCATATGTATCGACCTGTAAACCATTAGAAATCTACGAAGTTATTGCTTTCAAACAACACCATCAATTATTTTCTCTTCCTCAGCTCCACGGTGCGTGAGACAGGGAAAAGCAGCAAAATTCCAGCCCTGCACCCTCCCAACACCTGCTGCCAGAAAAGCAATTTTGCTGTGTGTATTTTCTAAGAAATGGTCAAGAACAAATATTCAATATTTCGATGATACCGAATTCAGTTCACATTCAAGAATACTAATTGAGTTGGGGAACATCAGAACAGTGAATTTTGAGAATGTTTCAGGCCAGGCAGTGGCCCTGATAACCAGTGCACTATGAAAACCTGCCCACGACCAAAGCCACCGACTCAGAATGTCGACCTGTGAAGTGATGCTGCACTTCAGCACCTTGTTCTGTGGAAGTGCAATGCAGCTGAAAAGATTTGCAACACGTTACAGAAATTGGTCCAACATTTGGATCATAAAATGGCATTCGTCCCAATTTTTGCTTCTCCATAACACTGCTTCAGCAGAATATCATTAAAACTTGGGCAAGTGTAAATATCACATGGCTGTCAGATAATGTATTCAGTTAATATTTAACAAGAAGCCGAATGAGGCAACTTTCCCTCACACTCAGATGAGTAAATTTGAATAATGTTTTTGCCGAGTTCTGAAGAGGGACTTTTCACGTATGAAAATGTAACTATCACTACAGTTCAGTAACGGATAAAAAATGAAGTGTTTAAGATTTTGAATGTGTCACTTGCTTTAAGATCGTCATGTGATCATAAGATAGAGGATCAGAATTAAGTTATTCAGCCCATCGAGTCTCCTCCGCCATTCAGTCATGGCTGATACAGTTTTCAACCCCATTCTCCTGCCTTTTCCCCATAACCTTTGATCCCCTTACCAATCAAGAATCTATCTATCTCTGTCTTAAACACACTCAATGATCTGGCCTCCACAGCCTTCTGTGGAAATGAATTCCATAGATTCACCACCCTCTGGCTGAAGAAATTCCTCCTCATCTTGGTTCTTTCAGTGATGAACATTTGCCCTGTGTTACTGTTGTACCTGTTAATCTCAGATACTTTCAACCAGTTTACATACTCCAAGGTTTTACCCTGGTGCCCTTATTTGCAAGGTGGACAAAGGACCAACACAAGTAAAGGTTCAACAAGATTATTAATAATAACACTATTAACCCTTAAATTACCCACATAAAACAAGAGGATACCCAGATTCAAGTATACTACCCGTAAAGGTGGTTTGGTTAAACTGCAGGCCCGATTCTCTGAGTCCCTCTGGTCTGTCATCTCGATGGCAGCTTCTTCCTTCCTTCCTTCTCTGGTCAGTCTTCCGAATGGTCACGGCCGTCTCCCCTGTCCAGTCTTCGCTGCAGTGTGCCTCTGAGTGTGTCCCTTTATCCCCAGCCTGCTTGCCTTTCCAGAAACTTCTCTGGCTTCCGGCCAATGAGGTCCCAGAAGAGGGTTCCAATACCCAGTGGGTTTCTTGATGTCTGCCTGACAGGACACCAGGGTCCGCCCCCCAGGTGTCCATCTCCATGTTGTTGAACTTGTTATCAGGTAAGGTTTCTGCAGGATCTCTTGGTGACAGAAAGTCTGGCCCGATCTGGGCTTCTAACAATAGACCGATGCATTTCAATGAGGTGCCATGATCTCCTGCTAAGTCTCAAGTAGAGTGTAATGACCTTTGATAGGTCAGGCCCAGACACATTTGTGTATTTGTACAATTGGCCTGCCCGAGGTTTGACTGTGTTTGATTTCAATATGCCCAATTCTTTAATTTAGGATATCCAATTTTATCAGCCTTAAAACTAGGCCCTGTTTATTTCACCACGTTCCCTCCTCTTGATCCAATGAACGTCAGCGAACCGGATCACACAATTCTCACTAAACCATCTGAACAAGAAAGTACCCCGAATCTGGCGTTGACAGTATCATCCCTAACCCACAATAGTAATAACAAATTTAAATGAAGTAAAATAATTAAAAAAAACAATAAGCAATCGGGTATATACAAAACAAAGCAATAAACAGTACAAAATGAAGTAAAATGATTTTAAAAACAACAAGAAACAATACGTCAATTGGGTATATACAAAACAAAGCAATAAACAGTACAAAATGACAAGTGACCAAGATGGGAGAGTATCAAGGCTCTTGATTGTAGAGCCTGTCCCGATGTCGGATGGCCCTTGCCGAAATTGCTTAGGATGATAGAGAAGCCGGAGCAGTCTGATTGTTGTTGGAAGAAAACATGGTTGGAAAACTTCCAAGTTGCTTCTGTAAATCAACCATATACTGGTAACACTGAGCGTAGTAGGTCAACTGGGCACCAACATAGTCATGCGGGCAACAAAGGTGATGCACATGTGTACTGCTAATTCCTTCAAGCAAAGGTCTTGTGATCTCTGCCTGGCGATCGAATTCACTTTGTGTAATTCGCATTTCCTGTTCTGCTGCTGAACGGGCCTCTGAGACCTTTGCCTTCTTCAGTCTTGCTTTTTGCTGCATCTAAATCAAGTCTTTTATTCTGCAAGAGTTTACATTCTTTAGATATTGTTCTGTAGTCCCCTTCCAGAAAGTTTCTAAGGGGTGCCAAAAGGTTGACCTCTGACGAGTGTACTTCCATCGGGCGTGGGGTGAACCACATATATCCGGGGTATCGTAGGCTGATCTTCTGGTCTTTGGTTGATGTGGTGTCTGTGGTTCGGTCTGCGACAAGGAGTCCCAGATAACAGGGAAGTATGTAGTTCATTCTGGGGAAGATCAAAGTAGCACCTGTTAATTCTTATCAATATCTGATTCTCTTTTCCTTTTCTTTACTAGAATGTCGTATGACTTCTCTTTTTTTCTAAAAAAAACAAAGAAATAAGTAAAGGAATAATAAAGGCCCAATAGTGTCATACGAAGGGTAGTGGGGTAAGGAGTTTGCAGAGCGTGAAAATAAAATGTTGGCTATGTGGCACGTGTCCTTGTTGTTGGAGGACTATGGCACAGTATAACAATAGATTCTTCATCTCACAACCAAACTGTGGTGTGTCGGAAGATTATGACGCAGTATAATGTGGGCAGATAAGAAACCCTTTTCAATTGGGTGATGCGTGGAGTGGACGGATAAAGCTATTTACAATTTGGACTGTAATGTCCTGATTCTTTCTTAGTGGAGGGAACCTATATGGGCGGGCTTTGGCTGCCAGGTACCCACTGCATTCCCACCTCTGGTAGTGAGCTCCGGGTCAAACGGTTCTGGGAGTCCCGGTACCAGGGGCGCCACAGGGGGTAAGGTTTGCGGGTTCCCCATCCTTTCCGTCGGGGTCCCCTGGGCCGGGGTTTTATTCCTGAAGCCCTGTAAATTGGGGTGGGGTCCGAGGTTGCGTGTGCTGTTCCTGGGGACACTGGGTGGGGGTTGATAACCTGGGGTACAGGTTGTGGACCGTCGTTTAGGTCCGGTGCTGTGGGGTGAGGGTTGGGGCTTCCTTGTGGCTCAAAGACTCCTTCCAAGGTGACATGGTATTGGTGCAAATTTTGCTGGGAGCCGAATGCCTTCATTTGGTTCACATGATACCACCCGGCTTTCTTGTGGTCGACCATGACCTTGTATACCGAGGAGCTGGCCTTATCTACCACTGGATAGGGTCCGGTATTTGGGGGACAAGAACGTTCCTGGCTGGAAGACTCTGAGCATTATCTGTTGCCCAACCTCATATTCGATGGGTTTTACCTTACCATCAAAATAGGCCTTACTTTGCTGCTTCCGTTTGCCTATCTTAACAGCTGCAGCCTGTTGTGCGGCCTGTATGTTTTCTAGGATGGCTCTCACGGCATTTTCGTGGGTGAGGGCCGTGACTTCAGGCCCAGACAGATCCAGCCCGAGTAAAGGTTCAATTCCTCGCATAGGTCGCCCAGTCATGAGGACATGGGGGGTGAATCCGGTGGAACTAGATACGGAATTGCGCACTATCATTAATATGAAGGGGAAGACTTTGTTCCAGGAGTGATTGTTCTGCTGAACGGTCTTATGGATCATATCTTTGAGGGTACGGTTCATCCTCACTACTACACCGCTAGATTGGGGGTGGTAAGCAATGTGGAATTGTTGCTTTATCCCGAACAATTCCATTACGCGTTGCATTACCTGGGCAGTGAAGTGAGTGCCCTGGTCCAAGTCGATGCTGCGGGGAAGGCCCCACCTAGTGAATATACGCTGCACTAGGATGTCAGCCGTGACCTTGGCTGTGTTAGTGCGGGTTGGAAAAGCTTCCACCCATTTACTAAAAGTGTCTACGATGACCAGGATGTATTTGTAACCTCCCACTCCGGGTGGTAGGGGACCAATATAGTCAATCTGGAGATTTGTCCAGGGACCTTCCACAGGGCGAGTCTGCCTCAGTTCCCCTTTGTGGGGATATTTATCAGGATTGTTCTGTGCACAGATGATACAATTATCGACGTAATGCCGCACATCCTGTTTCAGGTTTGGCCACCAACACAATCCTTTGATTTGCTCACTTGTAGTTCCTGCCCCTTGATGGCCCTGGACATCGTGGTTTTGGAAAATGATTTGGTTACGGTCCCTGGTTGGGACCACATATAGGCCGTCCTTAAGGACAAGCCCATCCTGTACCAATATTGCGTCCCGCCATTTTTCAAAGGAAGCGGGGTTTGCCCCTTCCTGAATTTGTTTCAGGTCCTGGTCACTGCTCTGGGCTTGTTTTAGGTCTTCAACCTTGGTCCGACTAACAGTCGCAGCTTCAATTCGCTCTGTAACTATTGGTTGCCAAAATTTCCCCTCTCTCGCACCCTGTTTGGCTAATTCATCCGCCCTTATGTTCCCAAGTGGGGAGGTGCGGTGGTTATGCCATACTCCCGGTCTTGGGCAGCCTGGAAAATAAATCTGAACAGTGGGGCTGATGGCAGAGGTTTCCCAGCTGCAGATATGAATCCCCTTGCTTCCCATAGGGGCATGAAGTCTGTTAAACTGTTGCAGACATACATACTATCAGAGTGGGGGTAGGGCCTGGGTGGGATTGTGGTCGGTGCAGACTCGATGGGCCGAATGGCCTCCTTCTGCACTGTAGGGTTTCTATGATTTCTATGAGAGTGTATGTCCGCGGGTGTGGGGAACAGCTCAGGATGGCTGACTACGTATGCTATCGCTGCCAGTTCTGCAGCTTGTGCACTCATGTGTGCTGGAAGTTTTAAGGCTATCTCCCTCAGGGGCTTGCCTTCTTGGTCTTCCACATATATCCCACATCCTGTCCTCCTGTTTCCCTCTTCCACCATGGATGACCCATCTACAAAAATTTTTAAACTATCCTGAGCCTGGATTTGGCTGATTCCCCTGGCTCCTCTCCCCTTTTGTTTTGGCAAAAATGGCCCCTTGGGGCCTTTTATTGCCGGAACCTGGCATTCATGGGGCTCCCCACCGTAGCTTAGGTTGGCTGCCAGGAATGTGGGGACCCGGGTGTGTTTGACCGCAATGTCTCGACCCTGTAACATCAGTGTCCACCGTGCAATACGGTTTTGACTAACCGTCCCATCTTTAATTTGGCCGTTCAGCAGTAGTTGTATGGGGGTGTGTTCTGTAAGTATAGTGAGGGGGTTCAAGCCGACTATGTAGTTAAAGCGGTGCACTGCCCAGAAAACTGATTATAAGTGGGTTTCGCACTTCCCGCCTTTTGGCTAAGATCAAGTGTAGTATGGATCGCCTGCACTTGGTTGAGGTCATTAGGTTACGCTGAGGCTTCATATGTTTCATATGAAGCAATTTTTAGAAGCGGCATCTCGGCCTTTTGGCTAAGATGCAAATGAGCTCAAGTCTTGGAGGAGGATCCTCCCCCTTCTCCAATCAGCTTGACTCATGTAGATCAGGCCCAGGACAGGGTGGTTTTGGTCTCCCGTCCTGTCTTGTCAGCCTGGATCTGAAATGTCTCAACTTGTTGAGACTCTGAATTGGATTTGATTTGATTGAATTGGAAAAGTATTAAAAAAAAGTGGGTTTCGCACACCGAAAAACTTTGTTCAACTGGAGTTAGTATGCGGGAAGCATAAGCAATTGGGCCAAATCGTCCATGCCACTGTTGTACCTGTTAATTCTCAGATACTTTCAACCAGTTTGCTTACTCAAAGGTTTTACCCCGGTGCCCTTATTTGCAAGAGGGACAAAGGACAAACACAAGTAAAGGTTCAACAAGTTTATTAATAATAACACTATTAACCCTTAAATTACCCACATAAAACAAGAGGATACCCAGATTCAAGTATACTACCCGTAAAGGTGGTTTGGTTAAACTGCAGGCCCGATTCTCTGAGTCCCTCTGGTCTGTCGTCACGAAGGTGAGTCTCGATGGCCGCTTCTTCCTTCCTTCCTTCTCTGGTCAGTCTTCCGAATGGTCACGGCCGTCTCCCCTGTCCAGTCTTCGCTGCAGTGTGCCTCTGAGTGTGTCCCGTTATCCCCAGCCTGCTTGCCTTTCCAGAAACTTCTCTGGCTTCCAGCCAATGAGGTCCCAGAAGGGGGTTCCAATACCCAGTGGGTTTCTTGATGTCTGCCTGACAGGACACCAGGGTCCGCCCCCCAGGTGTCCATCTCCATGTTGTTGAACTTGTTATCAGGTAAGGTTTCTACAGGATCTCTTGGTGACAGAAAGTCTGGCCCGATCTGGGCTTCTAACAATAGACCGATGCATTTCAATGAGGTGCCATGATCTCCTGCTAAGTCTCAAGTAGAGTGTAACGACCTTTGATGGGTGGTTGATGGGTCAGGCCCAGACACATTTGTGTATTGTACAATTGGCCTGCCTGAGGTTTGACTGTGTTTGATTTCAATATGCCCAATTCTTTAATTTAGGATATCCAATTTTATCAGCCTTAAAACTAGGCCCTGTTTATATCACCACATTACCTTGCAAGTTTCAGAGGAACCACAGTGGTTAGTTTGATGGGACTATTTCACCTCACTGTTGATTTAATGTTCCAGCTGAAGTAGTAATTTGTGTTCCACCTACACATAACATTTTGTGGGAGATACTATTCTCTGGCGAAAAATGTCGGAATTGAAAGAAAAAAAGTCAAAAGCATCTTGGATAAGCCAGGTTAAAAAGCTCACATACAGCTCCCACAGTGGTGTAGTGGTTAGATTTTGGTGTTTTCACTGCCGTGGCCAGTTCCATTCCCAGTCACGGAATGAAGACTTGTTGCTCTTCTGCAACCTGTTGAAACAAACTTGAATGACATCCTGATCTAATACAGAAAACAGATTGACCAGAATCAGTGGAATGAGATTAGTGGTTTCACATCACAACTGAAAATGTCACATCTGCAACAGGTCAGGAACAAATAGAGGCAGAATGAGATAGGCTGCAAAGAGAGATGGTGGGGCAAGGTAATATATTGGTGTTAATAGCTCAGTTAGTACGCCATCTGGACAGCTTTGGAAATCTGCTGTCCTTTCCCAGTGTAGCCTATCTGGGACTCGAGACTCACAGCAACATGATTAACTCTTAACTGCTCTCTGAAATGACCAAGCAAGCTACTGAATTCAAGGTCAAATTGGGATGGTTAACAAATGATTTAAAATTGATATTCATATTGCATGAAAGAATATATTAAAATGACCAAATCAAATTTTAATGTATTTTGCGTTAAACATGGTGGTGTAAACTGGTGTCTCATTATTTGAAACTTTCACCATTCACCTATTCAAACAGGTAAGGTTCAGTCAGAGAAAATTGACCCACTGACCCAAAAACAATCCCACCTCAAAACAGAAAATGTTGGAAACACTCAGCAGGTCAAACAACTTCTATGAAGAGTGAAAGAGTGGATGCTTTAGGTTGCTTATCCAAACTAGAAGAATTGAGAGATTTAATGATTCAAAAACAAGCACAGAGTCAAGGAAAAGAGCGAGGGAGAGGAGGAAAGAACAAACAACCTTGTGATAGGAAGGAAGGCTGGAGTGGTTAAATGACAAAGGAGAAGATAGTGGAAGGCAACACTGGGTGATGAGCCAATAAATAAACTAATGGGACAAGAGAAGAAACAAAAGATACGTCCTGAGGAGGGACCAATGGTAACAGTGGAAGCATTACCAACACCAACTGTCTGAACAAAATGGGACCAGTGGTTATCATCTGAAATTAGTGAAATGTTGAGATCATAAAATGCTTAATCCACAAATGAGATGCTGCTTCATTGGTTTCCAATGAACTTTGTTGGAACAAAGCAGAATTTCAAGAATAGAGGGGTCAGACTGGGACGGGACCATATAATCAGAAAGACAAATGACTGAAAGCTTAGGATCATGTCTGAAGACTGGTTATGTTCCATAAAACAGTCACCCAATCTAAATTTATTCGCCTCGGTGTAGAAACAACATCATACCGTGTCATCTGGAAAGTGTGTTTGGGGCACTGGAATGTGGGAAGTAAGGAAATGAAAGGGAAGGTGCTGTATCTGTTGTGTTTGAATGGAGATTCACTAAAATGATGCCAGAATTGGAATTACATTTTTATAAAGAAAGATTGGACATGCCAAACATGTTTCCTCTGAAAAGAAAAGTGAGTGTTAATTTGATTGAGGCCTTAAAGATTAGGAAAGGGTTTGACAGGAGGATCAATGGGAGATGCTTCCACTTGCGTGGATGGACAAGAATAAATATAACTCAGTCGCAGAGATATTTCGAATAGAATCACTAGTGCACAAAGAGGCCATTGGGCCCATCATGCCTGCACCAACAACAGGTCTACCCAGGTCCTATCGTTGCATTTAATATGCATTTCAGGAGCAACTTCATTAACTGAAGGTAAAAATCTAAAAAAAGTGTTTAAAATACTCAGCATATCTGGCAACATCAGTGCATTATATAACAGCGAACATTTCTAGTCTGTGCACTCCAACATTTTTTTGTTTTAATTTCCGATAGACATTATAGAGTGTATTTTGCTTCCATTTACCTGGAGAGAGTTGAGAATGTGGAACTCAGTACCAGGAGCGTCCAAGATTCCTGTCTGAGCTGGAAACCCAGGAGTAAATCCCATCTTGAAAACACCATTCTCTGCTGAAAGTGCAAAAGGAATCACTGGGTTGTCCAAAGTACTGAAACAGTGGCACAATCATACTGGAGGAAGACAATTCAGATTCTACACGTGTGGAATGCCAGTTCCTCAGTTTTCCCCGTGTGTTAACAATCAATTTTTTAAAAAAAATTCAAAGGATTTGATTTACAATCAGCACTTTCTTACTGGCAAGAAATGGTTTACGCGTTTGGTATATGGGGGAAGTCACTAGTTCACGCTTACTGCTGCGACTGCAATAAATTCACATCTTACTGTAGGTACAGAAACAGAGAATGTTGGAAAATCCCAGCAGGTCTGACAGCAACTGTGGTGGACAGATAGTGGAGCAAACGTTTCGAGCCTCTCTCCACAGATGCTGTCAGACCTGCTGAGGGTTTCCAGCATTTTCTGTTTTTGTTTCAGAATCCAGCATCTGCAATATTTCACCTTTACAGAAACATAGAAGATAGAAGTAGGAGGAGAACATTCGGCCCTCCAAGCCTGCTCCACCATTCATCACGATCATGGCTGATCCTCCAACAGCCAAATCTTGCTTTCTCCCCATAACCTTTGATCCTATTTGCCCCAAGTGCTATATCCAGCCGCCTCTTGAATACATTCAATGTTTTGGCATCAACTACTTCCTGTGGTAATGAATTCCATAGGCTCACCAGTCTTTGGGTGAAGAAATGTCTCCTCATCTCTGTCCTAAATGGTCTACCCTGTATCCTCAGACTGTGACCACCGGTTCTGGACACCCCCACCATCGGGAACATCCTTCAAAGAACAAAGAACAATACAGCACAGGAACAGGCCCTTCGGCCCTCCAAGCCTGCGCCGCTCATGTGCCCAACTAGACCATTCTTTTGTATCCCTTTATTCCCAGTCTGTTCATGTGGTTATCTAGATAAGTCTTAAACGATCCCTGCGTGTCCACCTCACTCACCTTGCTTGGCAGTGCATTCCAGGCCCCCACCACCCTCTGTGTAAAATACGTTCCCCTGACATCTGTGTTGAACCTTGCCCCCCTCACCTTGAACCCATGACCCCTTGTGTTCGTCACCTCCGACCTGGGAAAAAGCTTCCCACTGTTCACTCTATCTATGCCCTTCATAATTTTATACACCTCTATGAGGTCGCCCCTCATCCTCCATCTTTCCAGGGAGAACAACCCCAGTTTACCCAATCTCTCCTCAAAGCTAAGACCCTCCATACCAGGCAACATCCTGGTAAACCTTCTCTGTACTCTCTCCAAAGCCTCCACGTCCTTCTGGTAGTGTGGTGACGAGAACTGGATGCAGTATTCCAAGTGTGGCCTAACCATCGTTCTATACAGCTGCAACATCATATGCCAACTTTTATATTCTATGCCCCGTCCAATAAAGGCAAGCATGCCACATGCCTTCTTCACCACCCTCTCCACCTGTGCTGCCACCTTTAAGGATCTGTGGACATGTACACCCAGGTCCCTCTGTGTGTCTATACTCCTGATGGTTCTGCCATTTATTGTATAACTCCCCCTTACATTAGATCTACCGAAATGCATCACTTTGCATTTATCTGGATTAAATTCCATCTGCCATTTCTCCGCCCAATTTTCCAGCCCATCTATATCCTGCTGTATTCTCTGACAATGTTCATCACTATCCGCAACTCCAGCAATCTTTGTGTCATCCACAAACTTACTGATCACACCAGTTACATCTTCCTCCAAATCATTTATATATATCACAAACAGCAGAGGTCCCAGTACAGAGCCCTGCGGAACACCACTAATCACAGACCTCCAACCGGAAAAAGACCCCTCCACTGCTACCCTCTGTCTTCTATGGCTAAGAACATAAGAAATAGGAGCAGGAGTAGGCCATCTGGCCCTTCGAGCCTGCCCCGCCATTCAACAAGATCATGGCTGATCTGAAGCGAATCAGTCCCACTTACCCGCCTGCTCCCCATATCCCCTAATTCTCTTATCGATCAGAAAACTATCTACCCGTGATTTAAACATATTCAACGAGGAAGCCTCCACCACTTCAATGGGCAGAGAATTCCAGAGATTCACTCCCCTCTGAGAGAAGAAGTTCCCCCTCAACTCCGTTCTGAACCGGCCCCCCCTTATTTTGAGGCTGTGCCCTCTAGTTCTGGTTTCCCTTCTAAGTGGAAAGAATCTCTCCACCTCTACCCTATCCAGCCCCTTCATTATCTTATATGTCTCTATAAGATCACCCCTCATCCTTCTAAACTCCAACGAGTACAGACCCAATCTGTTTAATCTCTACTCATAAGCTACACCCCTCATCTCCGGTATCAACCTGGTGAACCTTCTCTGCACTCCCTCCAAGGCCAATATATCATTTCGCAAATAAGGGGACCAAAACTGCACACAGTACTCCAGTTGCGGCCTCACCAGCGCCTTGTACAGTTGCAGCAAGACCTCCCTGCTTTTATATTCTATCCCCCTCGCGATAAAGGCCAACATTCCATTCGCCTTCTTGATCACCTGCTGCACCTGCAGACTGAGTTTTTGCGATTCGTGCACAAGGACCCCCAGGTCCCTCTGCACAGTCGCACGATGTAATTTTTCTCCATTTAAATAATATTCCAATTTACTATTATTTCTTCCAAAGTGGATAACCTCACATTTGCTAACGTTATATTCCATCTGCCAGATCCTCGCCCACTCGCTCAGCCTATCCAAATCTCTCTGCAGACTTTCCGCGTCCTCCACGCAATTCGCTTTCCCACTCAACTTCGTGTCATCAGCAAACTTGAATACCCTAGATTCAGTCCCCTCCTCCAGATCATCTATGTAAATGGTAAACAATTGAGGCCCCAGCACCGATCCCTGCGGCACGCCACTGGTCACCAACTGCCTACCAGAAAAGCACCCATTTATCCCAACTCTCTGCTTCCTGTTAGATAGCCAATCCCCAATCCACTCCAACACCTTACCCCTAACTCCGTGTACCCCAATCTTCTGCAGCAACCTTTTGTGAGGCACCTTATCGAACGCCTTCTGGAAATCTAAAAACACCACATCCACCGGTTCCCCTCTGTCAGCCGCACTAGTGACATCTTCATAAAAGTCCAGTAGATTCGTCAAACACGACTTTCCCTTCATGAATCCATGCTGCGTCTGCTTGATCGAACCATTCTTATTCAGGTGCTCTGTTATTTCCTCTTTAATAATGGACTCTCGCATCTTCCCAACTACGGACGTTAAGCTAACTGGCCTGTAGTTACCCGCCTTTTGTCTACTTCCTTTTTTAAACAGCGGCGTAACAGTAGCTGTTTTCCAGTCAGCCGGCACTACCCCAGAGTCCAGCGAATTTTGATAAATTACTACTAACACATCTGCTATTACCTCAGCCATTTCTTTCAGTACCCTGGGATGCATTCCATCCGGGCCCGGGGACTTGTCTACCTTCAGTCCTATTAGTCTACCAAGCACCACCTCCTTAGTAACAGTAATTGTATTAAGGACCTCCCCTCCCACCAACTCTCGATCTCTAATATTCGGCAAACTATTTGTGTCTTCCACCGTGAAGACCGACACAAAGAACTTATTTAAAGTCTCAGCCATTTCCTCGTTTTCCACTATTAAATCCCCCCTCTCATCTTCCAAGGGTCCAACATTCACTCTAGCCACTCTATTCCTTTTTATATACTTGTAAAAACTTTTACTCTCATTTTTTATATTTTGAGCTAGTTTAGTTTCATAATCTATCTTTCCTTTCTTAATCGCTTTCTTAGTCGTTCTTTGTTTTTCTTTAAAGCTTTCCCAATCCACTAATTCTCCACTATTTTTGGCCACTCTGTACACATCTGATTTTATTTTAATACTCTCCTTTATTTCCTTCGTTATCCACGTCCGGTTATCCTTTTTCTTACAGTCCTTCTTTATCACCGGAATATATTTTTGCTGAGTACTTAAAAAAATCTCCTTAAAAATCCTCCACTGTTCCTCAGCTGTCCTACCTACCAGTCTGCTCGCCCAGTCTACATTAGCCAATTCCACCCTCATCCTATCGTACTCCCCTCTGTTCAAGCAGAGGACACTGGTTTGGGACCCTACTTTCTCACCCTCCATCTGTATCAGAAATTCCACCATATTATGATCACTCATCCCAAGAGGATCCTTCACAAGAAGATCCTTAATCCTATCTGTCTCATTGCACAGAACCAGATCCAAGATAGCTCGCTCTCTCGTAGGTTCTGTAACATACTGTTCAATGAAACAATCCCGACAGCATTCCAAGAACTCTTCCTCAAGCCCTCCACGTCCAATTTGAGTCGACCAATCAATATGTAGGTTAAAATCCCCCATGATTATTGCCGTTCCACTTTTGCACGCATCCATTATTTGCTTGTTTATCGCCCTCCCCACCTCTAAGTTATTATTTGGGGGCCTATAGACCACGCCTACCAGTGTCTTTCTCCCCCTACTATTCCTCATCTCCACCCACAACGATTCCACGTTTTGCTCCTGAGAGCCTATGTCGTCTCTCACTACCGTCCTGATATTATCCTTTATTAACAAAGCTACCCCACCTCCTTTTTCTACCTGTCTATCCTTCCTAAATGCCTGATAACCCTGTATATTCAGTTCCCAGTCCCGGTCACCCTGCAACCACGTTTCTGTGATGGACACTAGATCATATTCATTTGTATGGATTTGTGCCATCAACTCATTTACTTTGTTTCGAATGCTTCGTGCATTCAGGCAAAGTGTCTTTATGCCAGCCTTTATCTGGACCCGGTTTGTTGAAGCGCTACTAACATCTCCCAAGCCCTCTCCTCCTTTAGCTAGTTGTTTATTCACTATACTCCTGGCATTAGAGTAGACACCTCTCAATCCTATGGTCTGACCTCTCCCCTTCTCTGTTCCCAGTCCACCTGCCCTCTTGCACTGCCTGTAACCCTTCTCTGTTTGTGAGCTACCTTCCTCACTCTCAGTCACGTCGCTTTGATCCCCTCCCCCCAACCTATCTAGTTTAAACTCTCCCCAGTAGCCTTAGCCAACCTTCCTGCCAGGATATTGGTCCCCCTGGGATTCAAGTGCCACCCGTTTTTAGTATACAGGTCACACCTGCCCCTAAAGAGGTCCCAATGGTCCAGGAACCTGAATCCCTGCCCCC
The DNA here is from genome assembly GCF_964213995.1 of Mustelus asterias. Lineage (NCBI taxonomy): Eukaryota > Metazoa > Chordata > Chondrichthyes > Carcharhiniformes > Triakidae > Mustelus > Mustelus asterias. The sequence goes on along the minus strand of NC_135834.1, from coordinate 17,034,498 downwards.
TGCACCATTCCCTCAGCCACACGTTCATCCTCCACCTCACTCCATTCCTTTCCTCACCTTCCCGTGGCACAGGCAGCAATCCCGAGATTACTACCTTTGCTTTCCTCCTTCTCAGCTGTCTCCCTAATTCCCTATACTCTTTTTTCATGTTCCCTTCCCCCTTCTTACCCACATCAGTGGTACCAATATGTACCGCTACCTCCGGCTCCTCTCCCTCCCACCTCAGGATTTCTGGGACTCGCCCAGCGACATCCTGGATCCCAGCCCCAGGGAGGCAGACCACCATGCGAGACTCCCGCCTGCCTCCGCAAAATCGCCTGTCCGTCCCCCTGACTGTCGAGTCCCCGATTAATACTGCCTTCCTCCTCCTTTCCTTAGCCCTCTGAGTTACAGGGCCGGACTCCACCCCGGAGACACGGCCACTGCTGCTTCCCCCAGATGGGCTGTCCCCCCCCAACAGTAGTCAGACAGGAGTACTTGTTATGTAGGGGCACTTCCACCGGGGTGCTCTCAATCACCCGTGTTTTACCCTTCCTGGCTGTCACCCACTTGGCCTCCTCCCGTGGCCCTGGTGTGACCACCTGATGATAGCTCTTGTCTATCACCTCCTCATTCTCCCTCACCTGCCTAAGATCGTCAAGCTGCAGTTCCAGCTCCCTAACACGGGCCCTCAGGAACCGCAGCTCGACACACCCCTCACAGATGTGGATGTCCGGGAGGCCAGGTGCCTCCAGGACCTCCCCCATACTGCACTGCGAGCACCACACTGGCTTAACACTCATATTTCACCCTTTCTTCCGAGGTACACAGAGAAAAGTAAATTATAAATTAAAAAAAAAGCTCACCCCTGCTCGCCCTTTCTGCCTAAGCCCGATGAGCCAAAGCCCCTCAGTTCTCACTCAGCTCCCTCTCACACCACTGCCCACTCCCAACGCTGCCCGTTAGATAGTGGGGCCTGCCTTTTAAACCTCCCGTGCACTAAAAAAAACTCAACAGACCCTTCCCAGTAAACCCCGCGGCCACTGCCGGTTTCGCGCCAAAATTTAAAAACAATTAAATAAATAACTAACACCCGCGAAAAAGTACTTTAAATTAAATCTTACCCCAAAAATCCTGTCACCAGTCACACCTCTGCCTTTCTCCAAAGCAACAAAGCAACAACTAAGCCAGTTCTCCACCCATTAAGCTAGCTCACCTTCTATCCCGTGAGATTTAACCTTTTGCACCAGCCTGCCATGGGGGACCTTGCCAAACGCTTTACTAAAATCCATATAGACGACATCCACGGCCCTTCCCTTGTCAATCATTTTTGTCACCTCCTCAAAAATCTCAACCAAATTTGTGAGGCATGACCTCCCTCGTACAAAACCATGCTGTCTATCGCTAATGAGATTATTCAGTTCTAAATGCGCATGTATCCTATCTCTAAGAATCTTCTCCAACAACTTCCCTACCACGGACGTCAAGCTCACCGACCGATAATTACCCGGGTTATCCTTGCTACCCTTCTTAAACAATGGGACCACATTTGCTATCCTCCCATCCTCTGGGACCTCACCTGTGTCCAGTGAAGAGACAAAGATTTCTGTTCGACGCCCAGCAATTGCATCTCTTGCCTCCCTGAGGAGTCTAGGATAGATGCCATCTGGCCCTGGGGATTTGTCTGTCTTAATGTTTCCTAAAGAACCTAACACTTCCTCCCTTGTAATTGAGATTTTTTTCTAACGGGTCAACACATCTCTCTGAGACACTACCAGTCAACATGTCCCTCTCCTTTGTGAATACTGATGCAAAGTATTCGTTTAGGATCTCACCTACTTCCTTTGGTTCTAAGTATCATTCCCCTCCTTTGTCCCTCAGAGGTCCGATTCTTTCCCTAACAACCCTCTTGCTCCTAACGTATGTATAAAACGCCTTAGGATTCTCCTTAATCCTGTCTGCCAAGGACATTTCATGACCCCTTTTTGCCCTTCTAAATCCCTGTTTGAGTTCTTTTCTACTTTCTCTGTATTCCTCCCGTGCTCCATCTGTTTTTAGCTGCCTGGACCTCATGTATGCCTCTTTTTTCTTTTTGATTAGACCCACAATTTCACTGGTTATCCACGGCTCTCGAATCCTACCTTTCCCATCCTTCCTCTTTACAGGCACATGCCTGTCCTGCAGTCCTATCAACTGCTCCTTAAAAGACTCCCACATGCCAGATGTGGATTTACCCTCGAACAGCCTCTCCCAATCAACAACCACCAAATCCTGCCTAATCCGGCTGTAGTTAGCCTTCCCCCAATTCAGTACCTTACCCATAGGACAACACTCATCTTTTTCCATTACTATCCTAAAGTTTCCAGAATTGTGGTCACTATTTGCCACATGTTCCCCTACTGCAACTTTGATCACCTGACCGGGCTCATTAGGCGGCACGGTAGCACAGTGGTTAGCATTGCTGCTTCACAGTTCCAGGGTCCCGGGTTCGATTCCCGGCTCGGGTCACTGTCTGTGTGGAGTTTGCACATTCTCCTCGTGTCTGCGTGGGTTTCCTCCGGGTGCTCCGGTTTCCTCCCACAGTCCAAAGATGTGCGGGTTAGGTTGATTGGCCAGGTTAAAAATTGCCCCTTAGAGTCCTGGGATGCATAGGTTAGAGGGATTAGCGGGTAAATATGTGGGGGTAGGGCCTGGGTGGGATTGTGGTCAGTGCAGACTCGATGGGCCGAATGGCCTCCTTCTGCACTGTAGGGTTTCTATGTTTCTATTACCCAGTACTAGGTCCAGTATAGCCCCCTCTCCAGTTGGACTGTCAACATATTGTTCCAAAGAACCTTCCTGTACGCATTTTATAAATTCTTCCCCGTCCAGGCCCCCAGCCCTAAGCAATTTCCAGTCGATACAAGGGAAATTAAAGTCTCCCACGACAACAACCCTATTTTTTCTGCACCTGTCCATAATCTCCTTACATATCCGTTCCTCAACTTCCCGTGGGCTGTTGGGAGGCCTGAAATATACCCCCAGCATAGTGACTGCGCCCTTCCTGTTTCTGAGCTCCACCCACAGTGACTTGTTACCTGACCCTTCCATATTGTCCACCCTCTGTACCGCTGTAATATACTCCCTAACTAGCATTGCTACTCCCCCACCTCTCCTCGCCCCTCCTCTGTCTCGCCTTAAACACTTATACCCTGGAATATTCAGCTGCCAGTCCTGTCCTTCTTTTAACCAAGTCTCCGTCACTGCAACCACATCCAAGTTCCGTGCAAGCATTAAGGCTCTAAGCTCGTCTGTCTTGCCCATGATGCTCCTTGCATTGAAGCAGATGCACTCCAGACCTCCAGGCCCACTGAGGTCATCCTCCCCCAGAATGCTCTTCCTCTCAGAGAGCCTTGTCTTGGCCCCAACCTCGTCCCCAGCCTCTATGCTTATTGACCTATTGTTCTGATCCCCACCCGCCTGCCACATTAGTTTAAACCCACCCGACCCACACTAGAAAAACTCCCAGCTAGGATATTCGTACCCCTCCAGTTTAGGTGCAACCCGTCCTTCTTGTACAGGTGCCATTCTCTCTTGAAGACTTCCCAGTGATCCATGAATTCGAAACCCTCCCTCCTGCACCAGTCCTTTAGCCACGCGTTCAGCTGTACAATCTCCCTGTTCCTAGCCTCACTTGCTTGTGGCACTTCCCACATCTACCCTGTCCAGTACTGTTCGAAATTTATAAGTCTCTATGAGATTCCTCCCTCATTCATCTGAAGTCAAGCGAACACAATCCTAACCTAGTCAATCTCTCCTCATACATCAGTCCCGCCATCCCCAGAATCAATCTGGTAAACCTTCGCTGCACTCCCTCGAGAGCAAGAACATCCTTCTTCAGAAAAGGAGACCAAAACTGCACACAATATTCTAGGTGTTGCCTCACCAAGGCCCTGCATAGTTGCAACAACACATCCCTGCTCCTGTATGCGAAACCACTTGCAATGAAGGCCAACATAACGTTTGCCTTCTTCACCACCTGCTGCATCTGCATGCTTACCTTTCAGCAACTGGTACACAAGGACATGCAGGCCCCGCTGCACACTCCCCTCTCCCAATTTGCACCCATTCAGGTAGTAATCTGCCTTCTTCTTTTTGCTTCTAAAGTGAATAACCTCACATTTATCCACATGTTACTGCATCTGCCATTGATTTGCCCACTCACCCAACTTGTCCAGATCATGCTGAAGGATCTCTGCATCCTCGTGACAGCTCAGCCTCCCCCGCAGCTCAGTATCATCCGCAAACTTTGAGATGTTACATTTTGTTCCCTCATCCAAACCATTAATATACACTGGTGTTTGTTCTGCCGTTAATTACATCCAGGACATAACTATGGTGGATAAATTTGGATTGCATTGCCCTCTGGCTCCGATTATAATGGGATCATAGATCCTAATAAACTATTGAAGGTGTTTTCACTGTCAATGGCAGGGCTCTTACCCAGCATTCAGGGCGAATGGGAATCGACTCGATCACACACACACACACACACACACCTGCGCAGACGCGGTCGTGAGTGGAGAGTAGCGCATGCGCTGTTGCAATACACCAGATGGCGGTTGGAAGTCACTTTGGCTCCAATATTGGAGAGAAATTGCGCATTTAGGGAGGTAACAGACGCAGTGGAGCGGTTGAAGAGGCTTCATAAACACCCAGTACTGAGGTAGAAACTCTGGTAAGTACCTTTTGGTCCCGCGGCAAGAGCTGCGGAATGACGGCTTCAAACCCAGGTTACCGGCCGCCATCTTTATAGGGGCAATGTGCAGCAGGGCGCATGCGCGATCATTTTGCTCCAAGCTCCTGGACTCTCACTGATGGCGCTGGGTGCTGCTGTGGCCGATGTTTCTCGCCCTGTTTGCATTGCATTCTGTGCTTGGAGTGTCTCTCTCTATGGAAAGAGTGAGAGTTTAGTTCCCAGTACTGGTGTTAGTTGGAATTATTTGTTGCTTTGACATCTGGCGACAGCAATCTCCATGAAGCAGAGTCAAAACCACCCCTCTGCCTCAGTAAATTCCTCCTCCTGGGCCTCCCTTTGATTCCTGTCTAAGGGTCAAAGGGTCTTGTTTGGGACTCGTGCAAGAACATTTGTCCCCGGCTGGATCACAAATGTGTGAGGTGATGTTCGATGTGAGACTTGTGTGTCCCAGAAGGCATAACTCAAGAAAGTGTGCCCAGGAAAATATAAGTCAGGAAGGTGCAACCCTGGAAGGTGCAATTCAGGGAGGTGTAACCCTGGGAGTTCTGGCCTGGTGGGATGGAACCTTGGAAGTATTTGGATGAACCATTTGCAATCTTGGAAGGTGTAAGCCTGAAGCCCTGGAAGGTGAAACCCCTGGAATGTTGCAAGATAACTTACAATGGACTCTATTGTTAATTCAAATGGACTCTGTTGTTGTGAAGGGATTGTCTGTTATTGTATTATTAGGTCTCAGTATTGTATCAGTTTGTTGGTTTATTACTTTCTCATTTTTTTTGTATTATTTATGGCGTAGAGGACGTCCTCTTGGACAGAGTAACCCTGGAGGGTGTAAACTCCGGCTCGGGAAAAATCCGGAAGGCAAATCCCCGGACAGAGTAACCCCAGATTGTTCCCATCCCCTGGAGGAAAATCCGGAAGGTTGTCCTTGGACAGAGTACCCCAGAGGTCCCACCCCACCTGGGCCGAGAATCCGGAAGGGAAGGTCCGGACAGAGGAGCTCCTTGGTGGCCTATTCCTCCTGGTTGAAAATCCTGAAGGTGTCACCTCTGGACAGAGTACCTCCGGAGTGTTGCCCCCTCCCCGGAAGGGGAAAATCCAGGAGGCAAGGCACTGGAGGGTTGCAGATGATTCACTTTTAATGTAATATAGTTGTTTGTTGCACTATTAAGGAGGGTATATTATTGTGTTAATCTTAGTTATTGATTTATAATTTATCATTGTGGACTGTCTGTAGCCCGGACGATGTACCCCTCAGATAAAGTCACTCCCGGTTCGAGGCAAGCTAATCCGGTAGGCGAACTCTGGAGGGTGGAACCCTGGAGGGTTGCAGAGAACTCATAATGGTTATTTCATTCCAACAGAGATGTTTATTATTGTATTAAGAGGGGTTTATTACTTGTTGCATCATGTTTATATAAGTTTGTTGATTTATTATTTCATGGTGTGACCCCAGAGGGAAAGTGCAGTCCCGAGAGCACAGCCCCGGAGGTGAAACCCTCGGAAGAGGAAAATACGGAGGGCAAAGCCCCGGAAAGTTGTAGATAACTTAGTGAACCCCTTTCTTATTGTAAGGGAGTTGTTTGTTATTGGTTAAAGGACGGCGTGTTAGCTGTCGGTATTGTGTTTATATTATAGCTTGCTGGTTTATAGTCGTTGTGAGGTGTTTGCAACCTTGGAAGGCCGGTTGTGGATAACTCACACTGTCTACTAGCTGTTTGTTACTGTGCTATTATATTAAAAATGGCATGTTTATTGTTTTACATTGGGTGTCATCTCCATAATTTATTATTGTGAGATGGTATTGTATTCTGGTTTGTAATTTGAAAGTGTAATGTATTTTGTATTCGTAAACTGTTTGATAAAAAGATTGACTCACATTGAAACCAGGTGTCCCTGGAGAGGGAGTATGTGGTGTCCAAGGGCATTGTGGAGGCCTTCCGTGCCTGTTGGGCACCGCAGGATCTGGAGTGCGTTATCAACCCCTTTAATCACATTTTAATTTGATGTTTTAAGTTTCCTTTCCTCGTTGTTTTTTGTTTCGAGCAGTTCCCCCCCTTTTGGGAGCTGCCCCTTTTAATTTATCCCTTCATTACTTTGATTTAGTCTCTTCGATTGAGCCAAAAAGACTGACTCACGCTGATGGCTTTGGAAACTCCTTTCACAGGGGATAAGGGGAAGATTTACACACACAAAACTTAATCAAAGAAAATATCTGTGTCTTAATTTCTGTTATGGGGTGACAGTGAATTCCGTATACCGCTTTTGCAGGATATTAGATAATAAACAGGAAACTCGAGTATCGCTTCAAAAGCGTACAGAGCCACTCAATTCATCAGGACCTGGATATTATCTGCGTTTTGATTGTAAGTTACTAGTCATTTTCACTCTGTGTAAAATTTCCTCTTCATATCCACTTAATTTGCCCAAAATCTTGAATTTGTGACTCATAATCTTTTAATGATCTAACTTTTTGTTGTCTACCTTGTCTCAGGGAGGACATTGTACAGTTTAGAGTTTTGACACCGAAAGGTATGGCCAGCAAAGGTGAAACAGTTAAAATCAGGGAAGTTCAGGAGTTTGGAAAGAAGGATGAGAATTTTAACATTTCTGAACCTGGAGCCTTTGTAGGTCAGAGAGCGATGGCTGAACAAAGCTTGGTGTGGGTTAGTGAGTTTTGGATGAGCTCAAGAAGACAGGGAGGTTGAATGTGGGAGGCCGGTCGGCAGTTCGTTAGGATAGTTAAATCTAGAGGTAACAAAGGAATGGATGAGAGTTTCAGCAGCAGATGAGTTGGAACTGGGGTGGAGTCGGGGAATGTTTCTGAGGTGGAAATAGGTGGTCTTGGTGATGATGTGGGTATGGGGTTGGAAGCTCACCTTGGATTTAATATTTTCACCATGGTTTTGAACAGTCTGGTTCAGCCTCAGATCGTTGTCAGGGAGAGGGATGGAGTCCATGTCCATGGGGGTGGGGATTGTAGTGTGGACTGAAGACAATGGCTCCAGTCTTCTCAATATTTAACTGGAGGAATTCTTTGTTTATCCGGTACTGGATGTCAGACAGAACAGGACGGTATGTGACTTGGAGGTGATGGTGTTTTTCTCAGTGTCACAGATTACCAGTTTCATTCATTCATCTCATTTCACAACCTGCCTTTCTGTTTTTGTGGTTTCTCTCTCACTCCCTTTTTTCTGCTTTCAATCAATTTCACAGAGTGTTAGAAGGGCAGGATCTGCAGTTGGGAAACTGAAACCAAACATCACACCAGGATCTGACAGATTCACCCAATTTACTATGACCTGAATATCATTGGATTTTGAACATGGAAGGAAAAAGCACCGTTCACAATAGGGAGAAACCATACATGTGTTCTGTGTGTGGACAAGGATTCAGCCGATCGTCTGGCCTGTGGAAACACAGGCGCAGACACACCGGGGAGAAACTGTGGAAATGTGAAGACTGTGGGAAAGGGTTCTATGACCAGTTCAGGCTGGTAAATCATCGGCACACTCACACTGGGGAGAAACCGTTCACCTGCTCCGTGTGTGGGAAGGGATTCATTACTTCATCCCACCTGCTGGAACACCAGAGAATTCACGATGGGGAAAGACCCTTCGTCTGCTCCGAGTGTGGGAAGGGATTCACTCAGTCATCTCGCCTGCTGCAACACCAGCGAGTTCATACTGATGAGAAACCTTTCAAATGTCCAAACTGTGGGAAGTGTTTTAAAAGTTCTGGGGAACTAACACGCCATCAGCATGTTCACTCTGATGAGAGACCGTTCGAGTGCACTCACTGCGGGGCTGGTTTGAAGACATCATATGACCTCACTGTTCATTGCCGCAGTCACACTGGGGAGAGGCCATTCACCTGCTCCGAGTGCGGAAAGGGATTTACGACCACTTCTGTCCTGGTGACACACCAGCGGACGCACACTGGGGTGAGGCCATTCACATGCTCCGAGTGTGGGAAAAGATTTGCTCATTCATCCACTCTGCTAAGACACCAGCGATTTCACACCGGGGAGAGGCCTTTCACCTGCTCTGAGTGTGGAAAAGGATTCATTACCTCGTACAACCTGCTGAGACACCAGCGAATTCACATGTAACTATAGTGTTTGGATTTTTCTGTCAGTCACAACCAGGACTGAACCATGTTCATTGGGATCTGTTTCTGTTGATGTTCATAAACTGCAGACTAGTTACAGGTGCTAACATTCTGGATTAAGTCAAATAAATCAGCATTATGTAAAATACAGTCTGTTCAGTCTTTTTATTATCTCTCACCCAAGTTAGCTCCACGTGAAGGGTTCTCCCTCTTCCCTGTCACCTCCATCCTCACCTCCAACAACAAGTGTGAGGAGCTCATGGAGCTTCTTTGTTAATAAGATTGAGACAATCCCACCAACTGCCTCTGCTCCTTCACCCCTGCTTTTCACTAGCACACTGGGACAAACTGTTTCAAACATTACCCCTTGAGTGCTGAACCTACATCTTTCTCCAGTTTCTCTCCTATCTCCACTTCCATCCTCTCAGTGCTCACCTTGTCTATGGGACCCAGCTTCTGCTCCCATGAGCCTATTCTCACTAAACTGAGAACCATCCAATTTCCCCTGTTAACTGATATTGTTCATGTTGTTTTGCTCTTCTCACCTTTACATCCAGTGTCGTCACCCATTCTAAAAATCATTCAACCCAACCATCTTTTCAAATGAGCAACCTATCTCTAAACTTCCTTTCCTCTCTAGTCCTTGCACTTCTTTTCCCCCAGCATCTATCCTTGGTCCCTTTTATTTCTCATCTACATGCTGCCACTAGTTGACATCACCCAAAAGCACCGTGTTTGTGTTCACATGAATGCTGACAACACCCAGCTCTACCTCACCCCCATCCCTCTCCATTCCTCCACTGTTACCAGTTTGGATAATTTTTAAACACAAGATTTGCAGTGGGGATTGAAGCGGGGTCTTTCTCCTGTAAAGTTGCAGTGATAATGAGTGTCCTGGGGAAATGAGTGTGAATCCCCCAGCCCCGGACACAGGGGAACTGACCATCCATCTCTTGCTCTCATTCCCAAACAGAAAATGCTGCCAATAATCAGCAAGAAGTTTAACAACACCAGGTTAAAGTCCAACAGGTTTATTTGGTAGCAAGTGCTACCTTCGCTAAAGCTAGTGGCTTTTGCTACCAAATAAACCTGTTGGACTTTAACCTGGTGTTTTGAGACTCCTTACAATAATCAGCAAGTCAGCCTGAGTCTGTGGCTGCTCTCACCATCTGAAACCATCACAATGTCCCGCTGATTGACAGCACCTCCGGACCAATAGGGAAATAGGGGCGGGGCTGGAGGACCAGGCGGGAGCGGATCGGAGTGAATGAGGGGCGGGGCTGTAAATGGAGCATGCGCAGTGTAAATAATGACGATGGGGGACAGAGAGCTCTGATGTCCAATCTGTAAGTGGGTGTAATGGCGGATCGGAGGGAGCGATGGATCTGGAGGGTGGGCGGACAGGCTTCGTAAAAATGTTGTGTAAACCCCCAACTCCGAAAAATAATTCCCTGGTTGTCAGTTCTCCCGTTTGTGTTGAACGCGGCCTCAAATTTCACGCATTTCTGAGCCGGGTTGAGGGCTGCCATCTTTATTGGGGGCAATCTGCTGACGAGCGCATGCGTGGCTGCCATCTTTGTAGGGGCAATGTGGGAACAACTTGTCAATCAAACCACTTCACACTCTTGAGTCAGAATGTCTGATTGATGAGGTAAAACAACCCTGTATGTCCAAGGCAGTGACATTAGCCCCGTAAATTACCAGATTCATTCAGCTCAATTTCACAATCTGCCTTTGTGATTTATGGATTCTCTCTCACTCCCTTTTTTTCTGTTTTAAATTAATTTCACAGTGTATTGGAAAAGGAGGATTTGCAGTTTAGAAACAGAAACCAAACATCACATCAATATCATCAGATTTTGAACATGGGAGGAAAAAGCACAGTTGACAGAATTGCACTGTACACTTGTTCTGTGTGTGGACGAGGGTTCAGCCAATCATCTGGTCTGTCAGAACATAAATGCCGTCAGAAAAGGGAGAAACCATGGAAATGTGGGGATTGTGGGAAGGGATGCAAATCCCCATCGGAGCTGGAAATTCATTGGCGCAGTCACACTGGGGAGAGACCGTTCACCTGCTCCACGTGCGGGAAGGGATTCACTGTGTCATTCCACCTGCTGAGACACCAGCGAGTTCACTCTGATGAGAGACCTTTTCGTTGCCCAGGCTGCAGGAAGCAGTATAAAAGTTCCAGGGACCTGATACGCCATCAACATGTTCACACTGATGAGAGACCATTCAGGTGTTCTCACTGTGGAACTGGGTTCAGGAAATCGTCTCAACTCACTGCACACCAGCGAGTTCACACTGGAGAGAGAAAGTTTACCTGCTCCGATTGTGGGAAGAATTTCGCCACCTCATCCAACCTGCAGACACACCAACGAGTTCACACTGGAGAGAAACCATGCACCTGCTCTGAGTGTGGAAAGGCATTCATTCAGTCATCCCACCTGCTGACACACCAGAAAATTCACAAGTAACGACAATAATTCGATTTACAGTTAACCACACCCAGAACTGAACCATGTCCGGTGAGATCTCTATCTGCTGATGTTCTTAAACCCAAGATCAGTTATAGGTGCTAATATTCTTCTTAAAAGTTAAATAAATCAGCTTCATGTTCAACACAAAGTGTTGAATCATTTTAATATCTCGAATACAAGTTAATTGCTTCTGAAGGTCTCTCCCTCTCCCCTGTCGCCCCCATCCTCACCTCCAACAAGTGTGAGGAGCTCCTGGTGCTTCTTTGTTACAGAGATTGAGACAATCCTATCCAATGTCTCTGCTGCTTCCTCCCTTCACTAGCCGACGGGGACAAACTGTGTCCAACATTCTTCTGCCTTCAGTCTGAACTCACGTCTTCTTTCAGTAATGTGGAGTTGATAATTGTTCTGAAAATTGTGCATTTGTTGTGAGCATCTCCACCTTTGAATTTATGTAAGAGTAACATTATTGCCAAAGCAGCAGAAGATGATTGAGCTTCGGACATTCCCCTGAGAAACCCCTGCGGCGATGTCCTGGGACTGAACTGACTGTTGCCCCACATCCATTAAAAAAGTATCTGGACGAGCACTTGGCACATCGTATCATTCAGGGCTATGGGCCAAGTTTGGCAGATGGGATTAGGTGGGAGTTCAGTTGCTTCTAATGTGTCGGTGTGGACTCTATGGGCTGAATGGCCTCTTCTGTGCTGTATGATTCTATGATTCTGTGACTGATGTTGACTAACCACACCCATCCTCCTTGGTGCTACATTTGAATCTTCGCAGCAAGAGTTTTCACCAGATTCTTATTTATTTCAATGGAACTTGGGCTTCTTGATACCAAACTAGATCAAATTCTGCCTTGATATCAGGGGCACACCTCAGGAATTTAGCTGGCAATGCCATTTGAGGGTGAGTGATTCTGGCAGATCCCAAACTGAGTATCGATGAGCAGATTATTTCTGAATACATTCTGCACTGTCGATGACATATTCCTCCTCTTTGCTGATGACTGAGAATTGACCGATTGGTGCAAATTGCCTGGATGGATGTTTCCAGCTTTTCTGTGGTCAGGATAAACCTGGGAAAGTTGTTGGGTAGATGCTGGTGTTGTCGCTGTGCTGGAATGACTTGGCAAAGCGGCGAGTTCTGGAAAACTAATCTTCAGTACTCCAGCCTGGACACTATCAGGGTTCATGTTGTTTTCTGTATAAAATGCCTCCAGCTGTTTCTTCATTTCTGGTGAAGCGAATCAAATCGGGTGATGACCAAGATCTATGATAGTGGGATCTCAGGAGGAGGCCGAGATGAATCAACCACTCGGCACTTTTAGCTGAAGATGGTTGAAGTTTCAAACTTGTCTGTTGCAGTAATGTGCTGTGTCCCTCATCAGGAAGGTCTCTGTCTGTCTCGTTGTTTTTAACGATACTTTCCAATACAAAAAAAGTCACCTTGTTTGTTCAGTGACTCTAATCAATGTCACTCAGTGTATGGTTTAATTGTCTCGCTGGAGACTTTCCTCCACCAAATCTAGGTGATACTTTCATTGTTTAGATCAGTATTTGACAGTATAAACTTCGATCATTGGATCTCACAGCAATGAGATCGGTTCTGGAATATTCCAACTCAACTTCAGATTCTGTGGGTAATTTATAATTTACATAATATTCACTACCCCATTCCTTGCTGCTGTAGGTGTCACAAATCAGTGATTATATTCAAAATTATTTCTATGAAACACCTATCATTGTTCTTGCTGTCTATATACTTTCTGTCCAGTGATTCATTGTATTGTGTGTAATTCTTATGTTCTGTGAATTATAACGGCCTGTATTTCTGTCAGACTGGAATCGATCCTGGATCTCTGGCGCTATGAGGCAGCAGTGCTAACTACTGTGCCACCGTGCCACCCATTTAATAAATAAATCTGGAACTGAAAGCTTGTTCTAATGATGCTGATCAAGTTTAGAAACCCTACAGTGCAGTAGGAGGCCATTCTACCTATCGAGTCTGCACTGGCAACAATCCCACCCAGACCCCATCCCTGGAACCGCACACATCTACCCTGCTAATTCCTCTAACCTACACATCCCAGGACACTAAGGGGCAATTGAGCATGGCCAATCCACCTAACCCGCACATCTTTGGACTGTGGGAGGAAACCGGAGCACCCGGAGGAAACCCACGCAGACACGGAGAGAACGTGCAAACTCCACACAGACAGGGACCCAAGCCGGGAATTGAACCCAAGTGCCTGGAGCTGTGAGGCAGCAGTGCTAACCACTGTGCCACCGTGCCGCCCGTTTGATAAACTTTGATTGCTTCCCTAATATGGATCACTAATCCATATAAGGGAAGGAAATCTGCCATCCTTACCTGGTCTGGCCTACATGTGACTCCTGACCAAGAGCAATGTGGGTGACTCTCAACTGCCCTCAGAAATGACTGAGCAAAAAAACTCAATTCGAAGTACAATCAGGGTGGGCAACAACTGCTGCCTTTGTCACATCCATGATGAATTTTCAAAACAGCACCATGTTCTGGATTTACAGTGGCTGGAGGGTGAGAGGGGTCGGATAGTTTTGGAATAGTCTGAGAGAAAAAGGCTGGAATGAGGAGGTTCAGCCGCAATTAGCCTGACACAGGAAAAGAGATGGGAGATGTCAAAGTTGAGAGAGAATAACATGAGCAATATCAGTGGCCATCAGGATGGATGAACAGCAGTTTAGTGAGAATAGCATCGATGGAGCAGACGGCGGGGCTCATGGACAAGATGAGCACTGAGGGGAAATAGGGAAAAACTGGAGAAAGATGTGGGTTCAGGGCTCAGACAAGGAGCATCTTTAGAAACAGTTTATCCTGGTGTACTAGTAGAAGGGAGGAAGCAGCAGAGACAGCTGATAGGATTTTCTCAATCTCAGTGACAAAGACGCTCTAAGAGTTCCTCACACTTTTTGGAGGTGAGGATGGAGGAGACAGGGGAAAGGGAGAGCCCTTCAAAAGGAACTAACTTGTTTTAGGGACATTAGCAAGACTCGACACAGCTAATTTATTTGAATTTTTGGGTGACTATGAATGCATCTAACTGGGACGCAGTTTACTAACATTAACAGGACAGACAGTAGTGAGCAGTGTTCACTCCTGGATATGATTAATAGCAAAACCCAATCATTAACAAGTATTAACTTGTGAACTCACTTGTGCTTCCACAGATTGGAGGAATGACCAGATCTCTTCCCACACACACAACAGGTGAACAGCCACTGTCACAGTTCCCCCACACTACAGAAATACTACACTGCAGTCAAAGTGACTTCCAGAGAAACTGTCAAACTGTGTAGTCATGTTGAACATCAAGATCTTCTTCCTCATGATTAAAATTGGGCTGGGATATTTCAGGATGTTGTCAAGACATTGATCGAACAATGGAATTGTAAAATGACATAGCTCATTAGGAGGCCATTCGATCCGTCACTCCAGTGCCAGCCTTTATCAAACATCAACATGGATCGTAACAATTTCCTTCTATTTCTTAATGATCCAGAGATTTCTCCCTTTCCGTTTTGAAAACTCTTGTGTCAGGAAAATCAATATTGAAACAGGCACAGGAGTTTCTGCAGTGTCCGTGCACATTGTGTGAAAATTAACAGTTTCCCTGACCCAGTGACATGCAGAGTGTGGTTTGAGATTCTTATACAATTTGTTCCACATGGATTATTTAAAAGGTCATTATTCTGATCATCTTCCCCAGTCAATATACAATCTAATTCCCCTCACTGTACAACCTGTTACAGAGACTGGTCACTGTGACCATTTCCACTTCCACTGATTCAGTCAATTTATGGGATTTACGTTGTTTTCAATAAATCCCCAATTGTAAATCAATTCAGATTCAATAAGACTAAACAAGCATGAACACTTCAGATGGTGAATTCAAAAGATATATTAATCTATTGAAGGTAGAAAGGTCACAAGTCAGAAAGATCAAAAGCAAAGTGTCAATTAACAGAAATTAGCAATAAGTAATAGCAAGAGGAGAAAGCTTAACTTTAGCAATTGAACAGATTCTCACAATTAGCTCAGTGTAACAGGCTGAAAGCTTGAAGTTATTACCCCAAAACGTGGGTAACTTGTTAACTGGATTCGCTCTTTGAAGAATTTATTTCATATTTAAAAGATGTTGTAAACCTCCTTAGCCAGGTTGTTGGAAATAGCAAATTAATCCCACATTACCAGTTCCCTCCGCAATGCGACTGTGTTTGTGCCCTGACAGCTCAGTTGATCGGCTGAACCCTTGCCCACACACGGAACACGTGTAGGTTTCTCCCCACATGTTCAAAATCTGATCATCTTCAGGTTACGATAAATTGGGCGACTCTGTAAGATCCTGATGTCATGTTTGGTTTGAGTTTCCTGACTGCAGATCTTTCCGTTTCAAGACCCTGTGAAATGGAGTTAGAACAGGAAAAAGGGAGTGAGACAGAACCCACAAAAACACAAAGGCGGGTTGTGAAATTGAGCTGAATGAATCTGATAATTTGTGGGGCCAGCACTCGGATAAAGTGACCATGAAAGCTGCTGGATTGTTGTGAAAACCCAACTGGTTCACTGATGTCCTTGAGGAAATGGAACCTGCCAACTGTTTTGAGCCCATACAAATGTCTCTGGGAGGAAATAGAGAAGGAGATGGGAGAGACAGGGATCAAAATGATGAATGTTACACAACAACAACATGACCAGAATTTTGCCCACATAAAGATGGGGGTCATTCAAAAATTAAAGCAAAGCTGATGTATTTGATGCTCACCCAGGGTATTAACACCTAAAACTGCACCTCTGTGGTGGGTAAGTTTTAACAACAAAAACGGTTGATGAAGGAAGGGCCGTGGATGTTGTCTATATGGATTTCAGTAAGGCATTTGACAAAGTCCCACATGGCAGGTTGGTTAAGAAGGTTAAGGCTCATGGGATACAAGGAGAAGTGGCTCGATGGGTGGAGAACTGGCTTGGCCATAGGAGACAGAGGGTAGTGGTCGAAGGGTCTTTTTCCGGCTGGAGGTCTGTGACCAGTGGTGTTCCGCAGGGCTCTGTACTGGGACCTCTGCTATTTGTGATATATATAAATGATTTGGAAGAAGGTGTAACTGGTGTAATCAGCAAGTTTGCGGATGACACAAAGATGGCTGGAATTGCGGATAGCGAAGAGCATTGTCGGGCAATACAGCAGGATATAGATAGGCTGGAAAATTGGGCGGAGAGGTGGCAGATGGAATTTAATCCGGATAAATGCGAAGTGATGCATTTTGGAAGAAATAATGTAGGGAGGAGTTATGCAATAAATGGCAGAGTCATCAGGAGTATAGAAACACAGAGGGACCTAGGTGTGCAAGTCCACAAATCCTTGAAGGTGGCAACACAGGTGGAGAAGGTGGTGAATAAGGCATATGGTATGCTTGCCTTTATAGGACGGGGTATAGAGTATAAAAGCTGGAGTCTGATGATGCAGCTGTATAGAACGCTGGTTAGGCCGCATTTGGAGTACTGCGTCCAGTTCTGGTCGCCGCACTACCAGAAGGACGTGGAGGCATTGGAGAGAGTGCAGAGAAGGTTTACCAGGATGTTGCCTGGTATGGAGGGTCTTAGCTATGAGGAGAGATTGGGTAGACTGGGGTTGTTCTCCTTGGAAAGACGGAGAATGAGGGGAGATCTAATAGAGGTATACAAGATTATGAAGGGTATAGATAGGGTGAACAGTGGGAAGCTTTTTCCCAGGTCGGAGGTGACGATCACGAGGGGTCACGGGCTCAAGCTGAGCGGGGCGAAGTATAACTCAGACATCAGAGGGACGTTTTTTACACAGAGGGTGGTGGGGGCCTGGAATGCGCTGCCAAGTAGGGTGGTGGAGGCAGGCACGCTGACATCGTTTAAGACTTACCTGGATAGTCACATGAGCAGCCTGGGAATGGAGGGATACAAACGATTGGTCTAGTTGGACCAAGGAGCGGCACAGGCTTGGAGGGCCGAAGGGCCTGTTTCCTGTGCTGTACTGTTCTTTGTTCTTTGTTCTTTGTTTGTAAGTTCCTGGGATCAATCATTGATTAGGAGATGACTGAGCCTTTGGAAAGACAAAGCTCAATCCACCATTGTCAGCATGGTTTTATGAAGGGTAAGTCATGCTTGACAAACTTGCTTGAGTTCTTTGAGGACATAATTCGCAAGGTGGATAGTGGGGAGCCTATGGATATGGTATATTTAGACTTCCAGAAGGCATTTGACACAGTGCCACATAAAAGATTGATCCAGAAGGTGAAATCGCAGGGGATTGGGGGTAGAGTACTAGATTGAATTGAGGATTGGCTGACTGACAGAATGTGGAGATGCCGGCGTTGGACTGGGGTAAACACAGTAAGAAGTTTAACAACACCAGGTTAAAGTCCAACAGGTTTATTTGGTAGCAAAAGCCACACAAGCTTTCGAAGCTCTAAGCCCCTTCTTCCCACTCACCTGAAGAAGGGGCTTAGAGCTTCGAAAGCTTGTGTGGCTTTTGCTACCAAATAAACCTGTTGGACTTTAACCTGGTGTGACTGACAGAAAGCAGAGGGTCGGGAGAAATGGGTCCTTCTCTGGATAGCAAAATCTAACTAGCGGGGTGCCGCAGGGGTCAGTCCTCGGACATCATCTGTTTACAATCTATATAAATGATCCACAAGCATTGACAGAGTGTATCATAGCAAAATTTGTGAATGGTATTAAAATAGGCGGGAAAGCAGGGAGTGAAGATGATATGAAGATTCTACAGGCGGATATAGATAGGCTCGGAAAATGGCCCACAAAAGGGCAGATGGAGTTCAATGTGGATAAATGTGTGGTTATCCATTTTGGCAGAAAAAATAGAAAGGCAAATTATTACCTAAATGGAAAGCAGATTCAAAATGCATCGGGGCAGAGGGATCTGGGTGTCTTTGTTCATGAATCATAGAAAGTCAGCATGCAGGTGCAGCATGTAATAAAAAAGGCAAATGGGATGTTGGCATTTATTGCAAAAGAACTGGAGTATAAGTAGAGAGGTGTTGCTGCAATTGTATAGGGCAGGGGTCTCCAAACTACGGCCCGCGGGCCACATCCGGCCCACAGCGTGCTACATCTGGCTCGCAGCCAGTGGGGCGGCACAGGATTCCCGTTGCCGAAAACACTCCCGCGTCCGGAACCCCACCGCTGACTCAGGATCCGGACGCGGGGACAGAAGCCACAAACCGGACATTTGCTGCCGCTCCATGCGGTGTCTGATGGACCCATGGGAATCCCTGCCCTCTTTACCGGCCTATTGTCCAATCAGAGCTGCCGTCCTGTGACTGACAGTTCATTAAATGAATTAGCAATTGAGACATCTGTTATCCAATTGCCGCTCTGCATTGACTGAGTGACAGCTGCTTTATCCAATCCGTAAGCTCCATCTGTCCGAAATGAGCGAGAACAATGACAATGATGGCGGCAATTCAGACCAATTCAGTTATGGAAGGAAAAAAGAAAAGAAAAGTGGACAGTGAGTGCCGCCTGTTTAATGAAGAATGGGGTGAAGCACTTCTTTGTACAAGCAGGTGATAAAGCCTTGTGTGTCATATGCAACGAAACTGTTGCAGTTTTGAAGGAGTACAATGTACTTCGGCACGAGACCAAACATGAACCAAGTTATTCCCAATTCACAGGAACACAGCGTTCAGAAGAATTTGAATCAATGCAACGCAGGTTGCTTTCCCAACAAGCTTTTTTTACGCAGAAGATAACTGAAAATGAAGCTTTAACCAGGGCCAGTTACAAACTAGCTTATGTGCTGGCTAAAAGAGGAAACAGTAAGAAGTCTCACAACACCAGGTTAAAGTCCAACAGGTTTATTTGTTAGCAAATACCATAAGCTTTCGGAGCACTGCTCCTTCGTCAGATGGAGTGGAAATGGAGTATCACATTTCCACTCCATCTGACGAAGGAGCAGTGCTCCGAAAGCTTATGGTATTTGCTAACAAATAAACCTGTTGGACTTTAACCTGGTGTTGTGAGACTTCTTACTGTGTTCACCCCAGTCCAACGCCGGCATCTCCACATCATAAAAGAGGAAAGCCATTCACCGATGGAGATCTCATCAAAGAGTGTATAATGGAAGCAGTGGGAGAGTTATGCCCAGAAAAAGCAAATCTGTTCAAAATCATCAGTCTTGCGCCAAATACTGTTGCTCATAGAATTGAGGATATAGGAAGTAATATATTTCATCAAATTGCAGACAAAGCAAGAAATTTTCAGTTGTATTCTCGCGCACTTGATGAATCGACTGATGTGTGTGACACATCACAACTCCTAGTATTCATCCGTGGCGTCGACAGTGAATTTAATGTGACACAAGAATTAGCATCAGTGCATAGCATGCACAGCACAGTAACTGGAGAAGACATCTTCAAAGTATTGCAAAAAACTGTGTTAGAATATAACCTGGAGTGGAATAAACTGCAATGCGTGACAATTGATGGAGGAAAGAACATGTCTGGGGTGAAGGAAGGTTTGGTTGGACAAATCACAAAAGCTTGTGAGATTGTTGGATTCTCAAAGCCCATGTTTCTGCATTGCATTATCCATCAACAAGCATTGTGCGGAAAATATGTGGATATGTCTTGTGTTCTGAAACCTGTTGTTTCAACAGTGAATTTCATTCGATCTCACAGGCTTAATCATCGCCAGTTTCGTGATTTTGTGAAAGAAACTGATTCTGAGTTCGGTGACTTGCCTTATTATACAGCAGTTCGATGGCTTAGTTGTGGAAAGTTCACAGTTCTTTCAGCTCAGAGAGGAAATTGATTCCTTTCTCACAGAGAAGAATCGACCCGAACCACTTTTATCACACACTGACTGTCTTTGGAAATTGGCATTTTTTGCAGACGTGACAGGCCATATGAATCAATTGAATCTGAAGTTGCAAGGTGAAACAAATTTGATTTGTGATCTATTCGCGCATGTCAAGGCATTCAGGGCAAAACTGATGCTATTTCAAGGACAGCTGAAAGTTCATAACTTGGTTCATTTTCCATATTGTGAAAAATTTCATGGAGAAAGTGAATCAGAATTTCCTTCTTCATTTGCAACAGAAATCATTAAGGACTTGCAAAAACAATTTCAGGAACGATTTTCTGAGCTTGATGGAAACACAGATGAAATAAAGCTGTTTCAAAATCCATTTGGCTGCAATGTTGAAACACTCCCAAGTCAGTTTCAAATGGAAATTATTGATCTCCAATCAGGTGACATGCTGAAAGACAAGTATAAAGAAGGAAATCTGATCCAATTTTATAAATCTTTGCAGCCTGAGCAGTTTCCAAATTTGAAGCGATTTGCTTGTGGATTTGTATCAGCTTTTGGTACAATGTAACTGTGTGAACAGACATTTTCAAAAATGAAGTATGTCAACTCCAAATATCGAGCAAATTTATCTGATGAGCATTTGAAGTCCATTCTAATAATTGGCTCCTCAAGCTTGAAAACTCAGTTCAGCAATATTTTGAAATTAAAAAAGCAGTTCCATCATTCCCATTAATCTTGTGCAAAACTTCATGATTTGTTGGTTATGATTGAAAACTCCAATTGCCAGAATTGTGTAGAAAGGTGCAGACTGAATTTATTTTTGTTCGACCTTTATTAATGGTTCAAGTTTATTTTGAATTTCTTTGCTTTGTTTTACTGAAGTTCTTTCTTGGGGTGTGTTTATTTTTCTTATTGTGTGCCACAAAATTGGGCAAATTCTCATTTCAAGTAAACATTTGTAAAATTTCAGTCAATAAAATTAATTTAAAAATGAATAGCCTGCTTTTCTCATCTGCAATTAAATAATTGATTATTTTGTCAGAGCATTTGCTAATGTTTGACATTTTTACTCGTTATATATCATTTTTCAGTGTAAGCACGGCATTGTTTCTTTGTAATTGTCACATTTCTCTTTTGTTCTGAATCATATCATGCTGATTACAAAGATGATCCAAATAAAACTTATTCATTCATTTCAATTTTATTCATTCATTTATAAAACTAATTTTTTTTCTTTGGCCCCCGAAAATGTGTAAAATATACAATGTGGCCCTCGTACCGAAAAGTTTGGAGACCCCTGGTATAGGGTGTTGGTGAGAGCACATCTCTGTGTCCAGTTTTGGTCTCCTTATTTGAGGAAGGATGCAGTGGGATTGGAGGCAGTTCAGAGGAGGTTCACCAGATTGATTCCGGGATGAACAGGTTGACGTACGAGGAGAGATTAAACAGTTTGGACTTGTACTCGCTGGAGTTTGGAAGGATGAGAGGGGATCTAATATAGGTACATAACATTTTAGAAGGGATTGATAAAGTAAATGTAGCCCAAATGTTTCCTCTTATAAGACCACAAGACATAGGAGCAAAATTAGGCCACTCGGCCCATCGAGTCTGCTCCGCCATTCAATCATGGCTGATATTTTTCTCATCCCCATTCTTCTGCCTTTTCCCCATAACGTCTGATCCCCTTATTAATCAAGAACCTATCTGTCTCTGTCTTAAAGACACTCAATGACCTGGCCTCCACAGCCTTCTGCGGCAAAGAGTTCCACAGATTCACCACTCTCTGGCTGAAGAAATTCCTCCTCATCTCCGTTTTAAAGGATTGTCCCTTGAGCCTGAGATTATGCTCTCTGGTTCTAGTTTTTCCAACTAGTGGAAACATCCTCTCCACGTCCACTCTATCCAGGCCTCACAGTATCCTGTAAGTTTCAATAAGATCCCCCCTCGTCCTTCTAAACTCCAATGGGTACAAACCCAGAGTCCTCAATCATTCCTCATACAACAAGCTCTTCATTCCAGGGATCATTCTTGTGATTCCTGGAATTTGTGGAATTTGTCTGAATCCTTGAATGGTTTCAAGAGGGAGATCGACATATTTCTAATTTAATAAAAGGGAAAGAGGGATATGGGAATCACTTGGGGAGTTGGATTTGTGACCAGAAAGAAATCAGCTGCGATTGGGTTGAATGGCGGAGCAGACTCGAAGGGCTGAATTTGCCAATTCTGCTCCTAATTCCTATGTTCCTCGCACTATGGAGATTAAAGATCCAGTCCAAAGATGTGCGGGTTAGGTTGATTGGCCATGCTAAAATTGCCCCTTAGTGTCCTGAGATGTGTAGGTTAGAGGGATTAGCGGGTAAATATGGCGGGACATAGGGGTAGGGCCTGGGTGGGATTGTGGTCGGTGCAGACTCGATGGGCCAAATGGCCTCTTTCTGCACTGTAGGGTTTCTATGACTCTTCTATGATTCTATGATTAACATTGGCAGAAACAGACTCCAATGAACATAGATCAGTCATGGATGTTGCAACAGCAAAATCCAAACGATGTACTTACTTGTGAACTCGCTGGTGTCTCACCGGGCTGGATGACCAAGTGAAACTCTTCCCACACTCAGGGCAGGAGAATGGTGTTTACCCAGTGTGAATTCGCTCGCCTGCAGTGAGACTAGATGATTGTCTGAACCCAGTCCCACAGTGAGAGCATCTGAAAGGTCTTTTGTCAGTGTGAACACGTTGATGGGATGTGAGTTCCCCAGAACATTTAAAGCACTTCCCACACTCTGGACATTTAAAAGGTCTCTCATCAGTCTGAACTCACTGGTGATTCAGCAGGGTGGATGACCAAGTGAATCCTTTCCCACATTTGGAACAGGTGAACGGGTTCTCTCCAGTGTAAACTCACTGGTGTGTCAGAAAGCGAAATAACCGGATGAATGTTTTCCCACACAGAGAGCAGGTGAACGGTCTCTCCCCAGTGTGAACTCGCTGGTGTCTCAGCAGGTCAGATGATTGAGGGAATATCTTCCCACAATTGGAGCAGGAGAATGGTTTCTCGCCAGTGTGAGATCGCCGGTGCAGAGAGAGATTACATGAATTCCTGAACCCAGTCCCACAGTGAGAGCACCTGAACCATAGAACCATAGAAAATTACAGCTCAGAAACAGGCCTTTTGGCCCTTCTTGTCTGAGCCGAACCATTTTATGCCTCGTCCCACTGACCTGCACTTGGACCATATCCCTCCACACCCCTCTCATCCATGAACCCGTCCAAGTTTTTCTTAAATGTTAAAAGTGACCCCGCATTTACCACTTTATCTGGCAGCTCATTCCACACTCCCACCACTCTCTGCGTGAAGAAGCCCCCCCTAATATTCCCTTTAACTTTTCTCCTTTCACCCTTAACCCATGCCCTCTGGTTTTTTTCTCCCCTAGCCTCAGCGGAAAAAGCCTGCTTGCATTCACTCTATCTATACCCATCAAAATCTTATACACCTCTATCAAATCTCCCCTCAATCTTCTACGCTCCAGGGAATAAAGTCCCAACCTATTCAATCTCTCCAATTCAATGATGAACGGTCTCCCATCAGTGTGAACACATTGATGGTACATGAGTTCACTTGCAAAAAGTGAAAAAAAAACATTTCAAGCACTTCCCACAGTTCAGGCATTAAAAGGTCTCTCATCATTGTGAACTCGCCAATGTCTCCGAAGATTAGATAACTCAATGAATACCTTCCCACTCTCGGAGCAGGTGAACAGCTTCTCACCAGTGTGAGTGCGCTGATAGATCACCAGGGTGGATAACAGAGCGAATCCCATCCCACACATGGAGCAGGTGAATGGTCTCTCCCCTGTGTGAACTTGCTGGTGTATCAGCAGGTCAGATGACCAAGTGCATCCCATCCCATACTCAGAGCAGGTTAATGGTTTCTGTCCAGTGTGACACCATCGATGAGTTTCCAGCTCAGACTGGTATTTGAATTCCTTTCCACAATCCCCGCATTTCCAGCGTTTCTTCCTGCTGTGACTACGTTTTATGTCCTGACAGCCCAGATGATTGGCTGAAGCCTCGTCCACACACATGTGTACGGTTTCTCCCCACTGTGAGTAGTGCTTGTTCCTTCTATGTTCAAAATACAATTATATTCAGGTTACGATAAATTGGCCACTTCTGTCAGATGCTGATGTGTTTTTTTGGTTTCTCTTTCCCGACTGCAATCTTTCCCTTCTGATGCCCTGTGAAATTGATTTAAAACTGAAAAAGGGGAGTGAGGGAGAACCCACAAAGACACAAAGGCAGGTTGTGAAATTGAGCTGAATGAATCTGGTGATTTGTGGGGCCGGCACTCGGAAAAATGACCATGAAAGCTGCTGGATTGTTGTAAAAACCCAACTGGATCACTAATGTTCTTCAAGAGAACCTGCCACTCAGTCTGAGCCTACACAAGACTCTGACCTCAATGGGAATAGAAAGAGAGAGAAAGAGAAAAGTTTGTTTATTTATTAGTTACAAGTAAGGCTTACATTAACACTGCAATTAAGTTACTGTGAAATCCCCCGAGTCGCCACACTCCGGCGCCCGTTCGGGTCAATGCACCTAACCAGGACAACTTTCAGTCTGTGGGAGGAAACCGGAGCACCCGGAAGAAACCCACGCAGACACGGGGAGAACGTGCAGACTCCACACAGATAGTGACCCAAGCTGGGAATTCAACCCGCTAACCACTGTGCCACCATGCCTCAAGGAGGAGAAGGGTATATGAGGATGAAGGTGCAGGAAGCAGGTGTGGAATTTTCCATCTCTACAATTTGAGCAGATCTCTGACATAATCTTCAAACGCTCAACATACAGCATCTAGAAAGAGAAGGGTAGCAGTGTATGTGAACAACATCACCTCCAAGTTCCTCGTCGTGACTAGTCTGACCCCCAGTACTGGATGAACATAAATACTTTCAACTCTCTGAGAATGCTCACAAGTTTGGTGTCCTATTTTCTCCCAAGCTGAGTTTCCAGCCAGGTTTCTGTATCAATAAGTGATACACAAGCAGTGTGAGACCTCATCCTGAGACACAACCAGAGTGAGTATATTTGGGAATTTGGATCAGTAATTAGGGGAAAGAGATTCTCTTTTGATTTCTTTCACTTGCTAACCCTTCAGAAAGTGGTCTTGCCCTGCTGCAGAGGAAGAGGCTGGTCATTTGGTGAGTATTTCAGCTGCTGTGAGGCAGCAATGGAAAAACAAAACTGTGCGATCAGAGGAAACTGGGAAGTAGATTGCCGGTGCTCAGAGTAAGGGGCAGTGTGTGAAAAAATAGCATCTGGAATAAGGTACAGTTAGGGTCCATATAATGAGGTGATACAAGTACTTCAAAAAATAAACGTTAATGAAATAGCAGTAATGTTAAGACAGGTCAAGGCAGCTGAGTCTAGTGAAATGTGTGTCCTGGAATAAATACACTATCAGTGTCCTAGACATTGAAAGATGGTCACACCACAGCCTAATGTCCAGTTCAATAACCACAATTCCAACATCTCTCCATATTATTGACACCTCTGTTGCCGAATATCATCTTCACTCACCCATCCTGTCCTCACGACTTAAACAGGCTCCCGGTTAAACAGCAACTCAATATAAAATGCACAACCTTCTTTTCAAATCCGTCCATGACATTGATCTTCCAATTCCCAGTCGCACAGATCATAGAATACAATCCCTGCAGTGCAGAAGGAGGTCATTTGGCCCATCGAGCCTGTAATCCCACATATTTACCCTGCTAATTCCCCCTAACACAAATGTATAATTTAGCATAGTCAATCAACCTAACCAGCACATCTTTGCACTATGGGAGAAAACTGGAGCAGCCGGAGGAAATCCACGCAGACACGGGGAGAACGTGTAAACTCCATACAGACAGTGACCTGAGGCTGGAATCGAACCCGGGTCCCTGGCGCTGTGAGGCAGCAGTACTAACCACTCTGTTTGAATCTTTTTCTGCAGACATGCTTAGAATCATAGAATCCCTACAGTTCAGGAGGCCATTTGGCCCATTGAACCTACATCATGAGAGCATCTCACCCAGGCCCTATCCCCACAACCCCACATATTTACCCCAGTAATTCCCCTAACCTACACACCCTTGGACACAAAGGGGCAATTTACCATGGTCAATCAACGTAACCCGCACTGGAGTGTGGTAGGAAAGCACAGCACCTGTAAGAATCCCACACAGACACAGGGAGAATGTGCAAACTCCACATGGACAGACAACCGAAGCCAGAATTAAACACAGGTTTCAGGCACTGTGAAGCAGCGGTGCTAAACACTGTGCAACCGTGCTACACCACTTACATTCAGGTTCTGATCATTCAGGTGACTCTCAGATTTTGATCTGATGTTTGGTTTGAGATTTCCACCTTTAAATCCTGATCTTCAAATATCCTGTAAGAAAATCATCAATGTCAGTCGAGAATAGAAATTAAGAGACAAACATTTCTTTTGGTTTGAGTTTTGTCTGTGTAAATGCTCCCTTTCTCATCCCCTATAAAAAAAGTTTCCAAAAACCATCAGAGTGTTTCAATCTTTTTCTTTATCAAACAGTTCGCAAATACAAAATACATTGCACTTTCAAATTACAAACCAGAATACAGTACCATCTCACAATAATAAATTATAGAGATTAATACCCGATATAACACAGTATCAACAATAAGCATGCAATTTTTAATACAATAGCACAAACAACATAGCACAGTAACAAACAGCTAGCATGCATTGCGAGTTATCCACAACAGGCCTTCCAAGGTTGCAAACAACTCTCAACGACTTTAAACCAGCCAGCGATAATAAACACAATACCGACAGTTAACACGCTGTCCTTGAACCAATAACAAACAACTCCCTTACAATAAGAAAGGGGTTCATCGTAAGTTATCTCCAATTTTCCTCTTCCAAGGGTTTCACCTCCGAGGCTCTCAGGACTGCACTTTCCGAGGCTGCACCTTCCGGGAGTAACACCACAGTACAATAGCAAACGTCTCTGTTACAACGGAATGACCATTGTGAGCCATCTGCAACCCTTCAGGGGGGTATAGGGGAGGGGGGGTGGAGGATTGTGGGGGGGAGGGGGAGTGTGGTGGAGATCGTGGCGTGTGGGGGGAGAGGGGGTTGATGTGGATGGGTGTGGGGGGAGAGGGTGTGGGAGGGAGTGAGGAGGGAGTGGGGGATGTGAAGGGAAGGAAGGAGCTGTGGGGGCAAGGAGTAGTTGTGGGAGGTGTGTGGGGTAGGGGGTGGGTGGGGTCCATGGGAGTAGGGAGGGTATGGTGGGTGGAGAGTTTGTGAGGGGAGGGGGGTGTGGGGAGGGGGCAGGGAAGGGTGGGGATGGGAGGAGGGGATGTATGGGGGTGAGGGGTGTCGGGGGAGTGTGAGGAAGGGTTGTGCAGGGAGGGGGATGTGAGGAGGAGGGGGGTGGGAGGATGTGTAGGGGAGGGGGGTGTGGGGGCAGAGGGTGGGGTATGGGGGGAGGGGGTGTGTAGGGGCTGTGGGGGGGGGAGGTTGGGTGAGGGTGAGAGGAAGGGAGTTTGAGGAGGGAGGGGGTTGGGAAGAGATGGATTTTGGGAGAGGAGGGGTGAAGTGAGTTGGGGGCAGAGTGAAGGGTGGTGGGGGAAGGTGATGAGGGGTGGAATGAGGGATAAGGAGAGGGAGGAGTCTTTCTGAATGTGGGCAGAAATCTGGAGGAAACCCACGCAGACACAGGGAGAACATGCAGACTCCGCACAGACAGTGACACAAGCCGGGAATCAAACCCGGGTCCCTGGCACTCTGAGCCAGCTGTGCTAACCACTGTGGCACCATGCCGCCAAGGCTGGAGACTCTAGGCATTGATCAGTCTGCAGGACATTGCTGTGTGCAACCCTGCAGAAAGGGGCATGAAAAGAGGTTGTTTCATTGTTATTTTCTCACCCTATGAGAGTGAAAGACTGAGACTTGGGGAAATTATGTTCCACAGAAATTATAATTGTCTGTTCTGAATTTGTATCTGTTCTTAGAGTGAGAATTGTTTTCAATTTATTTTACAGGATATTAGAACGGGAGGATTTACAGAAAGGAAAATCAAATCAAACATCACATCAAGGTCTGACACAGTAAAAACAATCTCCAGGATATCATCGTCCTTTGAATGTGTTAGGGAAAATATTTGTCTGTGGGAAACAATTTAAATATCAGTGTGATTGGGGCAGCACCGAGACAGACACACTGAGCTGGGAACTGCTGAGAGGCCGTTCACCAGCTCCTCCTGTTGGAGGGATTGACTCTGCCAATAAACATGCTGACACGCCAGCGAGCTCGCAGTAGCAACAGGCCATTCACCTGCTCTGTGTGTGGGAAGAGGTTCAGCGAGTCAGAGCATCTCGCTGAGCACCAGAGCATTCATACCAAGGACAAGCCATGCAGCAGCTCTCCGTGTGGGAAGAGATTCACGCATTCCTCCCAATACACTGACCACCAACTAATTCACTCAGATAAGAGACATTTTAAATGCATCAAATGTGGGAAGAGCTTTAAAAGAAGCAGTGACCTGTTGAGACATCAATATACTCACACAGGGGAGAGGCCGTTCCCCTGCACTGTGTGTGGGAAGAGATTCATTCTTTCAATCCAGCTTCTTACACACAAGCGCATTCACACTGGGGAGAGACCATTCACCTGCTCCATGTGTAGCAAGGCTTTCATTTGTTCATCCGATCTTCTGAAACACCAGCGAATTCACACTGGGGAGAGACCATTTATCTGCTCCGAGTGTGGGAAGGGATTCACAATGTCATCCCACCTGCTGACACACCGACAGGTTCACACTGGGGAAAGGCCATTCATCTGCTCCGAGTGTGGGAAAACATTCTCTCGGTCATGCAACCTTTTGATTCATAGGCGTCTTCACACTGGGGAGAAACCGTACATTTGCTCCGCTTGTACACTTGTCCACATCACCTGCAGATACACCGGTCTGTTCACACTGGGGAGAAGTCATTCACCTGCCCCGAGTGTGGGAAAAGTTTCACTCAGTCATCCGACCTCAAGAAACACCGACGCACCCACACTGGGGAGAGGCCGTTCACCTGCTGTGTGTGTGGGGCAAGGGATTCAGTCAATCCTCCCAGTGCATTGAACACCAACGTGTTCATTCTGATTGGAGACCCTTTCAATGCTCTGAATGTGAGAAGACCTTTAAGAGAAGATATGATCTGGTGAGACACCAGCGCACTCACACTGGAGAGAGGCCGTTCCCCTGCACAGAGTGTGGGAAAAGATTCACCCATTCATCTGATCTGCTGAAACACCAGCACATTCACACAGGGCTGAAGCCATTCCCCAGTTCTGAGTGTGGGAAGAGATTCACCCACTTATCCGATTTGGTGAGACACCAGAGCACTCACACTGGGGAGTGGCCGTTCACCTGCTGCGTGTGTGAGAAGAGATTTACTTGTCCACATCACCTGCTGAGACACCAGCGAAGTCACACTTTACCTGAAAACAGATTCAATTGCAACTGAAAACCATATCCAGGACTGAATCTATTCTAAAGTAAAGTTTATTTATTAGTTACAAGTAGGCTTACATTCGCACTGCAATGAAGTTACTGTGAAAATCCCCTCGTCGTCACTCCGGCGCCTGTTTGGGTGCACTGATGGAGAATTTAGCATGGCCAGTTCACCTAACCTGCACATCTTTGGACTGTGGGAGGAAACCAGAGCCCGAGTGGAAACCCACACAGACACAGGGAGAACGTGCAAACTTCACACAGACAGTGACCCGAGCAAGCCAGGAATCGAACTTGGGTC